>NC_143526.1:46137436-46512436 GCF_031878675.1 Megascapheus bottae
GCTATGCTGGAGGCACGGGCCTACCCACTGGAGTGTGTGGTCTTCGGGTCAGGCCGTATAGGTAAGCTCCACACCCCCATCCTGAGCTCCCCAGAGCTGAGTCTCTCTAACAATCCTTCAGATGTGCGGAGGTGCCATCCTCTCTACCAGGATGTGGGGAACTTGGCTTTACAGCTGCCTTGTCCTGCCAGGCTGCCCCAAGGCCGGGCTAGGAGGCACATGAAAAAGAAAAATGATCGAGAGCATGTAGAGTGACTGACGGCTCAGGAGTTAAACATTGCTGCAGTTTTTGAGCCTCGACGCTGCTGCAGCTCTTCCAATACTGTCACACGTAGGGAGAACAAGTAAATCCATCCTCACGGAGTAATTACTTGCAACCCAATGAAGAACACCGCTTAAAAATGACAACTTTAATAATGCAGATTGCCCGGCACGATTTAAAACCCTGGTATTATCTAGAGGAAACAGAAGGAGGGACGAGCTTGTCTGCTGCCACGACGGTCCCTAGATTGTCCAGCCTTTGTATGTTATTACACTCTTCAAAAATACACTGTTTCCTGGAGAGAAAAATGTATTTACATAGTTCCCCATTGCTTTACCAGGCCATGGTTGCCTCGAGATTAAGCTCCCAGCTCCGGGGAGAAGCACACTGGGTACACGGCAACCAAGTCCAATTATATTGAAAACTAACAGCCAGACTCCCCTCTCTCTGCAGTTCCTGGAGTGTGAAGAGAAATGGGACCGACAAGGAAGAAATGTGACGGCGCCTTAATGCTCGAAGTAGGAAGCATCCGGCTCCTCTGCTCTGCACGCAACCCTCTCCTGTGCTGGGCCTTCTCAGAGTCCCTCCTCCCCCACCCTCCCACCCATCCACCCTCGCTTGTTGGAAGGCACCCTTGTCTCTCAGCCTCCTTGCTTGGCTCCAGTTGCCTGGAAATAGGTTTTGGAAGAAATGGCCTGGAGAGTGGCCAGGCTTCCTCATTTTCTTTCGTTGCAGTAATTAACTTTGCATTGAGTCCCTCACCAACAAGAACAGCCTAGGCCTTCCTCCCAGATAGAAATTGCAGGGAGAAACAAATGGGAGTTGAAATAAATAACATTGCATCGCTTGATAAATGTATCTGCTGCTGCAAAGGAGACCCCCCTCCTTCAGAGGCTCAATTATGGGCCCAATCTGGAGGAACCAATGCCATGGGTAGCTGCGAAAAAATGAGTGGGCCGTGCAGGGCCCAGGGTGGGTGATTTCCATATATTTGTCCTGGAAAACTTAATCAAACTGAAGCAGAGCCAGGGGAGAGCCAGGGTTATTCTGATAATGTTGAAAAATTAAATTCCAGTTAGCCCTTTGCAATCTAGCCATCTCTCTCTCTTTCTCACTCCTTTTTTTCTACCAAAAAAATCGAAACTATGCCTACATGTATATTTTCTTTATGGAATGGAACTCCCTTGGGCAGAGAAAGGTTAGGAGAGGGACCAGAGCAGCCTTGAGGCCTCCGTAGAGTCTGCACATGGCGCAACCCTGCAGGAGGCAGAGAGAGGCTGGTTCTTCATGGCACACTTGACTCCTGAGGGCTTTAACTGCCCGGGTTGCCTGGGGTCATGAGCAGGAGGGTGAAGAGAATCCCGCCATTGCAGTCAGTCTGGGGGCAGCACAGACACCAGTCCTACATCCTCAGTCATCCTGCGTACATCTTGCCCTGAGCACACCGGGGTTCCCTGGCCCAGGGAAGGTAGACATTGTTGTGGCACCTCTGCCCTGTCTCCTACCTGTTGCCCTTGAACAGCTGCAGGGTGAAGCTGTCAGGGCAGGTTTACCACCCGGGTCCCATTGCAGGTTTGGGCAGAAAAGGACTCAAGGCTAAGCCATAGCACATGCATTCCATTCTCCACAGTGCCAAGGGGGCTCTGGCTGGCTCCCAGGGCCTTGGGAGAACTGCAAGGCCGGCCTGGGCCCCAGCACCCACCGGGGGGTGTTCTCTGGCCCCCACTAACACGTCTACACAATGTGCTCCCCTATTTTCACCGCTGTTGTCTTGGCTTTCTCCTTCTTCAGCGACCTTGCCTTGCACCATGCTGGCAATGCTGTATCTTTCTGTTGTCTGGTGGGGCTGGACCAGTGGGTCCAGGCAGAGGTGCTGGTCCTGCCCACAGTGGTGTTGGAGCACTCCTTCTAAATGGATGGATGCAGGGCTGGCTTGCTGGGGTGAGCTCACACACCAGGCTTTGGTACCTGAGGACCAAGAGCTCCGTCTTTCCACGGGGACTTGCAGACAGGGACAGTGCCTAATCCATCTTTCTGATTTCCCTCTTGACGCTTCCTCCAAGCAAATGTCATCTAGAGTAATTAATTGTGAAAATATGTATCGCTTAGTAGCAAGGTCAGGATTAACTTCGGCAATGTTGACCTCAGAGCTTTCTTTTTCTCTTCTTGTAATTTCAGGGAGCCGTAGGCAGAAGTCTAAAGATATCTTTTAAAATGTCAGCTAATGTAGTGTGTTTCAAATGGGGGTGGTGGTGACGGTAGTGGGAAACGATGACTGGAAGAGGGAATGGGGAACAGATACAAGTGGAATGGTGCACATAACTGCATCCCAGTTCCCCGCCCCTCACTGGTGGGGGCAGTGAGGGGCGGGTGAGGGAGGGGTGACTGACCACCATGCACTGTGCATACACCGGCATGCCATATTATCACGTCCTGGACAATCCACTGAAGGCAGGGAATTAGAAAAGGAAGATGAAAGAAAAAAATGTCAGCTAAAAGAGAAAGACATTTCATTGCTTCCCTCTACCTTCGACCGAACTGAGGGAGTTTAGACAGGGTCTTGATTTCAGAGTTTGCTGCCTCTCCTCAGGCATTCACATTTTTAAGTGTTGTCCTTTCTTAGTCATGCATTCATCCAGAGAATCTGGCCTGTTTGCAGTAGCAGGAGCAAACCTCATGGCACCCCAGGTCTTGTGGATCCCACAAGGAAAACCAGATCCCGCCACCCCTGAGGCCACCACGCTCAGGCTGGTGCAAGCAGGATGGAATGACCTGCCTTTGTGCCCTGAAAAGGCTCCAGCAGTGGAAGTAAGGACTGTGGTGGCCCAAGGAGACTCAGCTGTGGACGGTGCTAAGTCACACAAGAGGGGGGGAAGGGCAGACTCCCCCCGGGCCGCCCCTCTTCCCACACGTGTCCACGGCCGGGCCGTCTTCCTGCCGGTGAGATGTATCTGTCTGTGGACCACCCGTATAGACCTGTTGAAGCTCGCTTCCCTCGAGCATCTGCCAGTTAGAAGTGTCACGCCCGACTCAGTGAGATGATCGAGTCTTGATGGTTGTAGATTAATGCCACTTATTTTAATTTTCATTTGCATGTCTGATAACTGGCAAGATTGAAGGAATTATTCTTTTCAGATTTTTTTTCTTGGTCATTGCGATTCACTCTTGTGAATTTCTTATTCAGACCCTTGTATTTATTTCCTATGAGGTTCTTTCTCTTGTCATTTGTCTTGTAACTTGTCTATGTATAGGATAGCTGCTAACGTACTGCCTGTTATCTGTGTTGAAAATAATCTTTAATAAATCCTTCATGTATTTGTTGACATTGTCTATGAACCTTTGGCCATATAAAAACTCTCAGTTTTTGGATGAATTTTAAATTTGTGCATGTGTGCACGTGCGCATGCGTGCGCGTGCGCTTGTGTATGTGTGTGTGTGTATGTTTGTGTGTGTGTGTGTGTGTGTGTGTGTGTGTGTGTGTGTGTGTGTGTGTAACTGGGGCATCGAAACTGAGACCCTGTGCTTGCTAGACAGATACTCTATCAATAGAGCCATGCTCCTAAGAGTTCTCAATTTTTATGACACCAGGAAAACTCTTCTCTCTTCTTCAGCGTCTGGGTTTGCAGTGTTAGTGATAGTGCTAAGTGGAATTTCCCAGTGGTTTTTCTTTTCTTTTTTTTTTGCCAGAGAAAACCTCCCCCAATACACACATACACCTGGTAGAGCTGTGTATATCCTGAAGCTTTAATTAAATTTGAAATGGGAAATATATGAGCAGATAGAAACTTGTTGCTTCAATATTAGTTGGTAATACCATGCTATGGCCCTATGAGGATTGTTGGAAAGTGAGAGTTTGGGCAGAACTTTGATTTGACACAGTTGTATCTATGGAAGGTTGTTTCCATCCTCTGCACAGATCCCATCTTCTTTGGACAGAAGCCTCCCTAGTCTCCCTGGTCTGTGAGGGGGTCAGCATGAGATCGGTCAGAGCCCTTCCTGCCCAGAGCTCTCCAGAGGCCCCCACACCTTCCCCCTTTCTCTGGGATGCTGGGAGGATGTGCAGAGGAAGGGAAGGCACAGAAGGCCAGGCTGTCCTAGAAGATGGTGGTTGGGAAAACTAGAAGATTCTGCTCCACTGGCTTCTAGAGAACTAGGCACTTAGCTGCATGTCTTGCTTTCTGCGAAGTTCCTTCTTGCTTGTGGCAGCCCCTCTTTGTAGGCCTTCCAGCCAGGCGCCATCTCTGCTACCCTTCCGCCAGCCTCCCCTCTGATATGGCATTGGTGTGGCTCAGTGGAGGTGGAATTGGGCTTCACTGGCTCTATGGAGCACGGACACCAGTGATGTTCCCTAAGGTCAGGAGTCAGTCTGCACGTAATAAGCACACCTGGGAGTTTGGCTGTTTGTCTCCCAGATTCCCATCTTGCCAGTGTCCTTGACAGCTCAATAATAGGGGCTGGAAAGCATCAGCGACAGTGAGAGAGATACACAGCCAGCAATGGCATGGACAGCGTGGCAGAAGGAGTCACATGAGTTATGAAAACAGCAGAGGACATGACTGGACTAGAAGTTTGGGCTGCAGCTGGGAAAGGTCCCTCTGAGCAGGTCACGCATCTGAGTGAGCAGGGGGAAGAGAAAGCTGGCTGGCACCAAGGCGAGGGGACCTGGGGGCATCGTGCACCTGGATTGCTTTATGCCAGAGAACCCTGGCATTCATATCATCTCCTGCAGGTTAGGGGTGGCTGGTATTTTAAGGTGCAGGTTGGCTTTTAGTTCTCTTTCAGCTGACAAACACAAGCTAAAACATCATTACAATCTCAAAGAGCCACTAGCCCTTCTTTTCCCTCATTCCACATTTCGTCTTTTCTCTTAGTGTGCATCCTCCTATCCTCCACTCACGTACCCACCCATCCGTTCTTTCGACCTCCCCATCCATCATCCACGCATCTATTATCCATTTCCCTCCATCCATCGATCTGTCCATCCATTCATCTACTGACATTTCCCCCCAGTGTCTCAACTACCCACCTCTGAGACTTTCCTCTCTTTTCAGCACTATCCTCCCTCTGGTTCTCATAACTCTCAAGGCATGCAGGCCTGAGAACATTTCGGGAGGAAATGTTCTGTGGTATGCTGTCCCAGCCAGCTCGGTGCAGCTGATGGGAAGATGGAGGACAGGAGAGGCCGTAGGTGCCATGGTCACCCAATCTGGGCAGAAAGGCAAATGGGAAGCGCTGACTGAACTGGAGCGTTGTAAACGTTCCTGTCTGACTGACAGCACTCTCATCGCCGCAGCAGGACATGTTTTTCAGAAGTATCTTGAGAATGCCTGTATCATTCTTTCTGGAAGAGTTCACTCTGGAAGGTTCTAGAGCTGTATCAGTCACCAACAGACCTGGAAAGGGGCTGGTGTTCAACATGGCAAGCTTTCCAGCACGTGGCCGAGCTCTCTGGCTCTGGACTTTAGACAGAAGGAGTGATTGATTCCCGGCTCCTGCAGGCCAGGGCAGGAGGCCAGGCCTGAGGCTGGTCTTAGCGTTTGGAGGAAGAGGGGACAAGGGCTGAGGTGCTCCTTCCCTGAGGTGTCCTGCCCCGAGGTGTCTGGTGGAGTCCGATGTGGGACTGTCCCTGGTGGTCCTGTCCCCTTCAAGTGCAGCCGTGTCCCACAGCTGCTCTTCGAGCCCTTGGTACGTGGTGCCACGAGAAATGGCGGAATGGAATGGCACGTGCGCTCAGGACCCAGAGGCTTTCGTTCTTTGCATCCTGACTTTTTTTTTTCTGCCAGTCCTGGGCTTGAGCTCAGGGCCTGAGCACTGTCCTTGGACTTTCTCAAGGTTAGAGCTCTACCACTTGAGCCTCAGCACCACTTCCAGCTTTTTCTATATATGTGGTACCAAGGAATTGAACCTGGGTCTTCGTGCATGCTAGGCAAGCACTTTATCCACTAGGCCAGACTCCCAGCCACTGACTTTTTTTCTTTAAATCAAAACCAAGTCCCCTGCAAACAGTGTACTTCCCAGTGGCTTCTGGGTAAAATGAAAGCCATGTGGCCCATCTGAGTGAGAGGAGAAAGGCCAGCAGAGATATGGAGCCTAAAGTCCAGTCTCTGCCCAGACCTTGCTCCACCTCCTGCCTCCCACCCACTCTCACACCTGTAGTGACGGAGAGCAGTTTCAGTCTGGATTTTGGGGCTACTGACCTTCCTGCAGCCCTCTCTGTCCTCTGCATCCCATGTCCTCTGCCCATTCACCTCTGGGAGTGCCAGCAGCTCCTCATAACCAGGGATCCCCATGGCTGCTTCCTTCATGAAGCGTCAAGGGACCTGGGACAGGCGCCTGTCATACCTCCAGCAGAGAGTGGACAGGCATGTCTGCATCTGCAGGAACCTGAGCCCCACCCTGGCTTCAGGCCTGCTTTGCCCCCACCTTCTTGAAGCCTCAGCTGCGCTGGAGGTCAGGCAGCCACTTCTTATGCAGAGGCAGACAGACAGAAGGACATGCTGGCAGAGCTGGAGGGGAGACCGGCTCCCAGAGCGCTCGGGCTGTCAGTATTTAGTACACCCGGCTGCTTCCCAATGCTAGTCACAGACATTTGAACCACATTAGAATAAACAGAATTCTGAATTATCTTCTCAGCAGTCTATGAAATGACTGTCTGTCACCCAAAGGGAAAGAAGAGGATGATGAATTTCTAAGGTAAGAATCCTGGAAGGGAAAATCCCCCCACCAGGCCAGTGGATCTGGAATCGACCCCACAGCAGGTGCCCCCTCCCCCCTCGAGCCTGGGCAGGGGCCTATGCTGAAAGATCAGGGCACACCCGGCACCTGGAAAGACATGTTCATGAATTCTGTAGCAGTTCAGAGTCAAGGGCATAGTGGCAGTAATGTGGACCCCCGCCCCCCTACACACCACACACACTCCAAATGAAGCCTACCTGGGACACCTATACCCACTTCCTGACTTTTGGAAGCTTCTGTCTGTGGTAGATCCAAGGAGACTGCTTAGTTTCACACACACACACACACACACACACACATAGAGGCTACATACATGCACACACACATACGGACACACACAGACACATACAGGCACACCCATTCATGTACACACGCTCACTCCCCTGTAGAAACTGTATAGGCAAGGACCACATGTCCCACGATACCGGAGCTGCAGAAAGAGGGCAGTATTGCACTCTGGTCTTCTTAGTAAAGAAAGGGAGGCCGCCATGGAATGGCTGCCTGGAGTCTTGATTGTCAGTGAGCTTGTCTTCCTCTGGTCTCTGCATTCACCTACACCAAGCCCTCAGCCTCTGTGAGAAGCATGGGAAGATACTGGCTTGCACTCAGGGCCTGGAGTTTGCTAGGCAGGGCTCCCCCAGCCACTGGCCAGAGTGCCCATTCTCCATGCTGGGCCGGCCAGAGACGATACACTTCTCAGGAAAGCCTGGGGGGACACTAAAGCCACTGGCCCGCAGGCCGGAGTTTCAATGACTTAGAAGACCCATGTCCTTTTCCAAGCAAAGAAAATTGTCTATCTTGATGTGTCTTCCGGGGCCTGGGGAATGGCTGGGAAGTGGCTGTGTCTCCCGGGCTGATCCTGAGCAGCACTGTATGTGGCCGGGGTGACCAGGTGACAGAACCGTGATGGCTGAGCGGTTGGATGGGCTGGGGATGGGAAGAGCTGTGCTGGACAGGGCCAGGGCATTCCCATCTCCCTCCCACCATGCTGGATAGGCCCACAGCCCACCTAATAATAACTAGCTCAGCCCTTGGCTCCGTGGACCTTGTTCCCCTCCAACCACACAAGCTTTGAGGAGCAATTAGTGAGTCCACTGACATCTGCCTGAGAGTTCTTGGGTCACAAAAGCTAATTAACCTTCCTCTTGCATTCCAAACAGTGCCTATGGTCGAATCTCCAGATAAACACAGGAGAAGAAAGATCGTGTCAGCCCAAGGAGGTGGCCTGTGAGGAGAGAAGGTTCTAGCAGCATCTCTGGGCAGCACAGAAGGCTAAACACCACCCATGGTGGCTGCACACGGCGCTGAGCCTGCTCAGTCTGCAGTAACAGCTCCTCTGGACTTGCTCTCTGGGAAATTCTAGAAGGGGAAACCCTGCGATATCCTGGACACAGAAATCGGACCTGATGGCAGCCAGGGATGCGTTCGTCTGTTGGCAAGCTGGCGATGTTGCCCTGAACTGGGCTTTCTGGGTTAGTGAGACCCTCCAGACGTGTCTCCAGGAAGACTCGTGGCAAGCCATCAGGCCCCGGGCTCTGCAAGGGCCTGTGCCCGTCTCTGATTCTTGTTCTGACACTTCTGGTGGTGCAACCTGGCATGGCAGCTCCTACAGAAGGAGTCTCACAGTGCTCATGTCCCGGGGTTGCACACCATAGCCTACTGTCGGTCCTTAGCCTGGCGGCAGCGGCCCTCACCTCCTCTGGGGGTGGTCTCTCTGTGTCTCTTCCCCTTGCACTCCTCAGCTTGTGGACTCGTCACCTCTCTCCACGACCACCCTCACATCAGCTTGTCCCTGTGTGACATCAGCTCCCTCTGGGGAATCTATCCAGTGTCCTCCTAGGAAGACACGGGCACTGAGTCAGGAGCGGGCACCCACGTCCTCGCCCCGTCACCTCTGTGTGTACTCTGGTTCCAGCGGACTCGCGTGCCATTCTGAGGTCCTGGGAACCACGGTGTTCTGGAGCATGTGTGTGACTCAGATTGTGTGCAGGACCCACCATGGTGGCCGCTCTGCAGTGACATCCACATGTGTGAGGGTTTCCTCCTCCCCACCACCCCAGCAAGCCCCAGGTACTCACACTGCAGGGAACCCCACGGCTCGACACCTCACTTGACACCTACATATCCCTGAGCTGCTACTTGCTGGGCTTTGTCTTCCTAACCCTTCACCTTGTTTAATAAAAAAAAAGGTTGTGACAGCGGTCAGCAAACCCCGGCCACAGAAGAGAGCTGGTTGTGAAGCTGCCTTAGCAGGTAAAGTTTTAAGGGCACACAGTCACACATTGCTTCCCTTACGTATCGCCTGCTGCTGTCTGCGCAGGGGAGGAGTTGGGGCCGGGACCACAGAACTGCAAGCCTGAGAAGGGAAAACACCCCACCTGCTGCTGCCCCTTGGGGAAGTCCCCCCATGCCACTGTGGGCAAGACTGTCACTGCCTTTCCTGGTCCTAGGCTGCAGCTGGGGAGAGCATTTGAGAGGAGAGCCTGCAGCGCTTAACTGAAATGGAAGGCTCCAGAAAGAAAGGCCAACATCCACAGTGTAGCCGTCTGGCTAGAATCTGCAGCCTTCAGATTGAGCCTGATGTCTTTTGTGTTCCCAAGACTTACTAGCAAATGACCAAGGAGCCAGGTTAGCAGCAACACCAAGGTTTGCCTTAGTTCCAAACGAAGGATCTGAGCAGCTCTGAAAATGGAATCTCTGCCCTTAGAACCCTCCTCATCTCCTGCATTACAGCTGCAGTCAGCGGGGATAAGTCCCCCAACTCTAGCACCCACGATTTTTAATGCAATCAGAAGTGTCAAGGGTTATTTACTTTCTTCTTTACATTACCTCCTCCTCCCCCCCCCCCCCGCCCCCAGAGAACCACCTCCTCCTCCGCATTGTTTGAGTTTTCTGCCAAGGACCTTGCTGGAAGAACATAGGATGAGAGACAAAAGTGGTTGTTTATCGTCTTTTACTAAGTTACCGCTTTAAGCTTTAATTCCAAAGTTCTTGCATTATTTTAAAACCGTCTGGCAGATCTCTAACACTAATGGTGCAAACCAGTGTGTGATAAATTAAAATGCATCCCACTTGCTCAGGCTGCAAACACGTAGCTACTCCGGAGCCTTTGAAAAAGTACTTTCAAGATAAAATGTGTACTTGTGGCTTCTACAGGTTTTTCAAAAGTCCTGAATCTTCACAGATTTACAGGGGAGGCGGGGCTGTCTCATGTAAAAATGTGCTTTTCCTTGACATTTAGAGGCCTTGCAAAGTGGTTTATTATAGATCTTGTGGACATCTTGATATTTAATTAAATTTCAGAAATACATTCTCTAGGCTCCCAAGAAGGAGGATGAAGAGCGTATTTATTTGCTCTCTATTTGTTATTCTTTTTCTGTTTCTAACCAAAATTATCAGTTGGAAGTAAGTCATCAGAGGCACTTAAAATTTTTCAGGGTCAGAAATCTAATTAACCTCGACAACTGTGTTTAAAATGTTGAATAATCTAAGTCAGGTCCTTACAGGAATCTCGTACGATATTTAGCCTGGGTGCTTTGGTCATGGTGTGTGTGTGTATGTGCTTTTTTTTTTTTTTTTAAATTTCCAGTTGACCTTTTACGTCTGTTTTCAAAAGGCGTGAAGGAATGGCAAGCTGGCTGCAAAGGAGTCACTTGTGAAGCCTTATCTAGTTCATTTCAGAGAATGATTGCCCACTGTAGCAGCTGAATTTGTAAACTCCTCCATCACTTTACATTTTTATAGACTGAATTAAGAGCAAGTTCTCAGTACACAATCCTCTAGTCTGAAAATACCTCCTTCTCCACGTTTAAATGTGAAATCATAAGGAAAAAGTGCAATGCCTTCAAGCTTCAGATCTGGGGGCAAATGCATTTTATAGCCCTGTTATTGGTGAGATGGTTCTGTCCCCCTTTGACCAACTGCACCATGTCTGTGGCCGCTGAGATGGAAATGTGTCTCCCTAGGGACTCTCGTTTGTGACTGAATGGCTTCCTACTGCAGCTATGTGCAGTCAGGATTCACCTTGCCTGCTTCCATCTGACTGTCTGCTTTGGCCTCCTCTCAGAATAAAAGCTCGGGCTCCCCATTAGAATAAGAACTCTTAGGATCGGCAGCTGAGGACACAGCCAGGCCCCGGCTGGCACTAGCTGGGACTGGGACTGAAAGGGAAGCACTGTAGGCACATGGTGAAGCCCCTGGGCTGGCGGGTGGGTAGGGGGTGGCCTGTGTGCTTTCCGGGAGCGATGGGACCCATTTCCACTAACCACCGTCTGTAAAACACCTCTCAGCCTCCCACTAATGAATGAGAAGCGTGAAGCCCATTCTTCTGATGAGCTTTCAATTAGCCAGGGTCTAATTTTCAAATGCTCATGAATAAATGATTAATTCAGATCAGAAACAAAATCACAGCTCTCACCCACTCATCAGGACAGTGGTTGGGGAAAACACCTCACCCCGTTCCATGGGCCCTGCATGGCTGCCTGCCTCTAGACCCGGGAATACCAGGAATGCCCTCAGCCTCTCCTCTGGTGGACAGCAACGCAGCTGCCTCCTGCAGCCTTTTGACAAAGTCACAGGCTAGCTTTCCTCGTTATGTGACCTCTGCCAACCTGAAGGCCGGCTGCCATCCAGAGCAGCTCCTGCTGGAAACTAGAGGAGGTATAGGAGGGGTGCCACTGGGCTTGGCTCTTTGTCCTTCTGAATCATTAATATAGCAGTGAGCTCTAGGGCATCAGTTCTCTCTAAAAGTATAGACAATGACCCAATCTGGTCCATGTGCCAGGGTTTATAGGGTTTACACCTGTAAGCCATCCGTGGGCCCAAGCACAATTGGTAGAGGATGTCTGAGAGAAATTAAAGTCCAGCTCTGTATCAGTTGCCAATGCCTAAAACTGATTGTAATCACCGGGATGACAGGGACGTAAGCTAAGCAGGGCAGAGCCACTGGCCAGCTGCAATGCCAGCCGAGTACCCCAGGAACGTCGTTCAGGCTTGGTGGCCTCGGTTTATGCACATGTATGATGGGACCAATAGCACACATTCCTGGTGTAGAGGCCAGAAGCCACTGAGTTGATATAGCTGGACCCAAGGTCTTGCATTTGCAGGCAAGTTCTGCCATTATGTTGACTTTAGTGGGGGAAGATCTTTCTTTAGCTGCTCTTGACCTCTGGGAGTTCAACCATGCAGTCCTGTCTTAGAAGCTGGAATGAAGTTCATATGGTAGCTCTGGTTTTAAAAGCTAGCAGGAAGGAGCCATGGTAACCAGATAGAAGAGGCAGAGGCAGCAGATGTCACGGTGTTGCAGCTTCCGGAGTCTTCTGAGTGGAGAACCTGTGTGTGTAAGGCCAGTGCTTAACTTCTCCATGTGTGGCTTCTGGCTGAGAGCAAAAGGGACTGCTGATGTCTGACCATTTCCAGGTCCAGGTCAGGAAGGAGCAGGACTCTGACTGGTGGAAAAGGAGAAATGACCAGATGCAAGCAGGTTGAGAATCTGGTGACAGTGGAGAGCCATGGCTGTGGTGGTTTCAGTTACAGTTACTGAGAGGAGGAGACTATGTGGTTGGGGGGGGGGCTGCGTGGAGCCCCAGCTGTGTGGAGGGGGGCATCCAAGAGAAATGGGAGTTCCAGAAGAAGGATACAACCATCTGAATCTTCCTTCCTGGCCAATCAGTGCGTTCCCTGGGATTGTAGCCACCTCTGTTAGTTGTGTGAGTCTGTTTCCAGGAGTCCAAGTGTACCGTCGTGTCGACTGCTCTGGACTGAGGAGGACCAGAGGGCACCCTCCATCCCCTTACCAACAGCGTTAGGCTCCTTTAATGGAAGGAAGGCCACTGGTGAGCACTGGACCCTCTCTGTCCCCCCGCCGTGGTTCTGGCCTTCTCAGACATTGCCTCAGAAGGCAGAGGCCCTTCCCCGCCCGCTTGTCTTTTCATGTCTTCCCCGGCATCTCCTATTTTCAAAATGGAGTATTTTCGAGCAGTTCTGTGTTCACAGCAGAAGATGTGGGGATTTTCTGTCTCCTGCCCGCCTTGCTCACCGCCCCCCCACCCCAGTTCTGCTGTGCTGCCACAGGGGAAGAGGCCATACTGATGAACCCACAGGTCACGCCATTGCTCATGCCGGGCTCTGCCCTGTGAGTCCACCACTACCACTCACCGTGGGCAGCTTCATGCCCTGAGAGCCTCCGCCTACCCCGGTGCATCCCTCTCCCCAGCCCCAGATCTCTTGTCCTCTCCTGGTCACCACCGTTTGCTGTATCTAGAGTACGGGAGGCCGAGGGGTGCTGTCCGCAGCCTTCCCGCCTGACACTCAGCAGCCACTCAGCAGTGCACATTTACGTTTCCTGTGCCTTGGTGCATTTTATGTTAGCACTGCAACACAGTCCCATGGTCCTGCTGTTCATTTTCCCATTTACATAGCACCTCCGAAGATCAGGGAGCAGAGTGGAAGAGCGCCACACACCCGTGTGCAGCCTCTCACAAGGACATTGTTTTCTCCCTCAAGAGGGAAGGGCCAAGGATGAAGACTGTAGAATCATCTGCCGAGAGCAGGTGCCGTGGAGGAGAGTGTGTCGCCTGTCCTCCAAACAGCTGAGCCCCCACCCTCGAGGAAGAAGGAAGCTCTGAGCCCCCACCCTCGAGGAAGAAGGAGGCTCTCCCACTGCTCTGTCAATTCAGCCACACTCCTGGGCTGTGTCAACTCCAAAGTGCGTCAGTTCCCTCTTGTTTCTTTATCCTAAATGAGATTAAGTCCTCCTTTAATTCCCCAAAATAGGATTACTATCACACTCTCTTAACATCCATCAAAACTTGACAGGGCTTGGGGAGGAGTAAGAGGTAGAAAGAAGTCTGTGATTTTAAAGCCAAATTCTTCCACAGGTGTGTCCTCTGCCAGCCTGGTTTCTCTGAACCCCCAGCCTGACGCCAACATTTGGTCCCCTCCCCACCCACCAGGACTGCAATAGCCCTTGCCCGCTTCCTCTGGAGCTTCTGGGCTGCAACGAACGGGACCAGTTCCTGGTTCTGGAGCTGAGAAGAACCATGCCTGGACACCAGCCTGCAGTGGAGACAGCTCAAACCTCAGATTCATTGAGGAGAGGTCCCCACGCTGCTCTTCCTGTGGCAGCCTGGCCCGGTTCCAAGCCTGTGCCTTCCTGAGCATGGTGTGGGCTCTGTTTTGTTTTCTAGACATAAATAGACACTCATGGCCCCCCTCCCCAAGTGGGATCCAGAGTTTGCTAAGCGCTTTGGAAACAGCAGCGTGTCCCCAAGCCCACCCCGTTTACACAAGGAAGAATTAAAATCACAGTGCACGATTGTGGAAGTTCTCCTTTCTGCCCCCTGTCAGTGGGTGTTGGGGCTCTAGAAAGATTCACCCTGCCTTCTATCCAGGGAGCAGGGGTGTCAGAGCAGGGCACGGGAGCCACAGGTCAGAGGTCTGTGGGTTTCACTGTCTCTTGTTCCACCCATGGCAGGGACTGCCTCACAATCAGCTCCTCCTGGGGCCAGATCATTTGCCCAGAGCAGAAAGACTGTCAGCGAGGCTGCTGCCACCCCCACCCATGTCTGCAGCTCCTGTCATCCCAGAGGTGGGGTCACAGCAGCAGGCAGAGACTGTGTGCTCTGAGGCAGGCATCCCGAGCAGCGGGGGGCGTCTGCCCAGCAGAGATTTAATTGGTACCTTTGCATTCTGCAGATAATGTGCTCCATTATCTGCTATTGTTACAAACATGTTATGATTTCAGAGAGAACTTTTTTCTTTTTTTCTTTCTGTCTTTTTTATTTATTTATATTTCTTTGTGTGCCTCTGCTGAGATTGCTTCATTGTCTCCTTTAAATGTGACTGTTTTCCTCTACTTCTGGAACTGCTGGCTTTCACGTGGGCCACCATTTGTAATCGATAGGGACATTAAGTATTGATCCAAGAGGGCCTGCGGTGGGTGAGGGCCCCAGCAGCAGGCATCACAATGCCTGTCCTGGTAAAAGGCTCCCCCTGGGCACCACAGGACCTAGCAGGTCTCTGGGGTCTGGGCAGCAGCCCAGGGCACTTGGGCTCCCTGCAGCTGCATCCTGAAGCCTCTCCCAGAGACCTCTGCTGGGTCAGATGTGGAGCTGCCCTCTGCTGGCTGGAGGGAGGGACCTCAGGCTGCACACCTGGGTTGGCGATGGGGCCTCAGTGGAGCTTACCTCCTGCACTCCATCTCCTGCGAGGGTCTGGTGCCACCTAATCTCCTACGTGAGCAGGCAGGCTGCCTGCTCCCTCTGTGCCAGCCCTGCCGCTCCTCCAGTCTGGTCTCCACTCTCCGGTTATGCGCCCCAGGCCTGGGGTTATGCACAGTTCTGTGGGAGGCCCCGCAGTGCCCGGAGTTCTGGGTTGGATGCAGTGACGCTGTCAACCCTGCTGAAGGATGTCCAGCTTCACCTTGTGTGACTGCTGGGGACCTCAAACCCAGACCTTCTGATCCGAAAGGGCCCGGCTTCTCCCGGACAAGTGGCTCTTTTATCAAGTGCTCACAAGCTATTAAAAAGCAAAACCCAAACTCTTCCCACTACGTTAGTATGCAGGAGACAGCGCCCTTGCTGAGGTAGGGATGGTGAAAACCTGGGAAGGCCTCAGCACACACCACTGTCCCGTGCCACGGAGAGGCATCCCGGGCGTTCACCTGGAAAGGACTCGGGGCTTGTGCTTTGAGCTTTTGTTCTGTGTGAATCCTCCAGGCACTTGTTAAACCGTGGCCGGGGTACGCAGTGGACTTGTGGTCTGAGGCCTGCTGAGATCAAAAGCTGAAGCTGAGAAGCTTTCTGCTGATTTTCTTGGGTGTCTCCTTCCAATTCCAGGCACCTGGAGAGCAATTTTGGAGCCGCTGTGAGAGGTGGCAGCGATGTTTTAATCAGGACAGTGTGCCTGCTTACTAATTCAACATCCAAAGACAGCAGTTGTCCTGCCCCTTGGACAGGTGGCAGGAAACACAAGGGTAGGTAACTAACAAGCTATTTGGAGACCTCAGCTCTTCTCTGCACCCTGCAGGCCAGGAAGAGGAAGCCTGGCTGAGACAGAGAATGCCAGGGTCCATAGGGCTGGGCAGGAACTGAGCTCTGACATCTCGCTCGGTGCTGTGGTCATCTCACAGTTCTTGAGCTCTCTGAGTCTCAGGCTTGTGTATGTCAGTGGGGTAAACTCAGAACCACATCGGGGAGGGGTCCATGGCTGGTGTTTCACCAAACAGCTGTGGTCAGAGGTGCTACCATGGCCATTCTCCTTAGAGCTACAATCCCGACGTACTCTTTTAAATTCCTGGCCTTGTCTTACTCACAGGCACTCACTTGCTTCAGCAATGCTGTCTGTCGAGCACCGTTCGGCTCCCTGCAGGATGCCCATGGGCTAGGCTGCTGCCCACGTGTGCTCTGAGATCCACACATGCCTGGGAAGTCTCATTCCTAAGTGCTCCATAGCTCTTTCAACCCTCATGGGAATTCTGGCTGACTCACCCCTGCACTCACTGGTGTCTGAGCAATTCTGGCATCTGGGGCCACAGATGGCTTACCTAGCTTTGTGCACCTCTGTGAGGCTCCGCCCCTCCCATTGGCCCCGCCCTCTGACCATGCCCCACCCCCTGACCAGGCCCCACCCCAGCCCCACCCATCAGCTCAGCCACCCCCCTCTCTGATTTCCTTTAATCCCAGGCCTGACCCTAGCAGACCCTCCTCCTTAGAGAAAGAATGGGAGACACTCTTCTGTGGCTTCTGTGCCCCTCAGTCTCTTGCTTTTGTCACTTGGAGAAAATTCCCTCACCTACTCTCTTTTTCCTTCTTGTTGTTTCTCCTCCACAGTGTCAAGTCTCTGTTAAGAGAGTCCCTGTGCTGCAGGCTGTGTCTGTGAAGATACAGACAAAGCCCTTTAGGAAAAGGACCTCCCCAGCATGCCAAAATCAGGGAGTGGCTACCACATTAAGAGTTAAAAGGAAAAAGGTGCTATCAGTTTTTCATTTTTAGCCATGAAATTTTCAGCTGCATGCTTATGAGAAGTATTATTTTAACCTTTCTATTTCTCTTTACATTACTTTCTGTAGACAAAATTAAAAGTGAAGAATTGATGCCTGACATCAAAGGCTCAGCATGCCAAAGGGTACAAGCCATGAAAAAGTAAGAAGGAATGGCGAGGAATAGAAATATATCAAGAAGTGCTAGAATTGTGTATGAAGACATTTTTCAGAGAAGTAGCCTGTAAAGATGTGTGGCCAGGAATGAGAAAACAAGACATAAGTTCCTTGCAATTAGAATCACATTCGCATCCGGGGAGATCTTCACCAAACGATCAAGACAGGACCTAATAACTGCACCTGCCAGCAGCCCCTGGGTGGGCTCTGGGGCTGGGGGGGGGATCTTGAATTTCCAGATCACCCAGAAGCATTCATCTCCCCTTTGGGCCGTCATTCCTGCCTCAGTGGCAGTCTCTGGGATGCTGAGATCAGCCTTTCCCCTTCACGGAGGGCCTTGGCATCCGTGTCCCGTGCCTGTGTGAAGATGGGGAGATGTTTTCCTGTGGCGGAGCGGGTGTGCTTCCAAGCTCTGACTCTGGGGTGTCATCTTTTTTTCTGAAAAACATTTCTATAAATGAACCCTGAGAACCCAAATGACAGGCCAGGTGTGGCGTGAGGAGTGTTCGAAGACCTTAAGAGGCAGGATGGAAGAAGCAAGTCCACCCCTGGTGTTTCCTCAGTGCGTGCCGTACATCTTGTCCTGCGTCCAGGAGATTTCATTTGGTACAACAGCTGCTCTAAGCAATTACAGCAGATCTGTTTCCTTGGTAAGACCGGGAGAGCTCTTGGTGCCGTGGCCCATGACCAGGCTGTGTCTCAGAGGTCGCCATGCCAGGACGCGGTGCAGGGTGCCTGTCTTTCTCGGACAGTGGAGCCCTTTATCCTCACTGGCCAGCAGTGAGCATGACTGGACAGATAGACCGAAGTCCACTTTCCTCACCGACTTTCTCTTATCGCTTTTCCAAATGGCCCTGAAGTGGACGTGGGTTTTCTGTTTTGTTTTTGCTTTCTGCTGGTCCTGAGCCTTGAATTCTGGCTTGGAGCTGTTCCTGAATTCCTTTTGCTCAAGGCCAGCCTCATCACTTGAGCTGTAGCAGCACTTCTGGCCTTTTCTGTGGTTCATTGGAGATAAGCGTCTCACAGGCTTTCCTGCCTGGGCTGGCTTTGAACCGTGATCCTCAGATCTCAGCTTCTTGAGCCACTGAGCCTTGTGGACCTGAGGTTTTGGCAGCCAGCCCAGGGACAGCCCTGGAAGGCTCCCGAGGACCCTTGAACTTCTGCATTTTAGTCAAGGTCAAAATCAGATATTTCTAGCCCTTCCTGTCTTTCCATATTGGTCTAAATAATAAATGCCATGTCTCCTTAGGTTGACACATCTTCCCTTTATTGCAAATGATCTCAGTGCAGGGTGAGTGATGGATTCTTCAAAGTCACTTAAAACTTTGTTACTTCAGGGCCATAATCTCCCCCCCTGCCCCCACCATGCCTCTAATCCCACCTCTGCTGTTTAGGGGGAGCAGAGTGGCTGATTCTCGTGCATAGGATGTGGCTTCCAGCTCCTAAAGGGGCTGCACCCATCCCCAGGGTGGGGGTGGGGCGCCTCCAGGGAAAAGTAGGTCGAATACCAAGGTCAACATGGTCTCCAGCGGCCTGACAGAACCCAGGGGAGACTCTGGGAGGCAGTGGGTGGAGAAGCTGACGGAGCCCATGGACCCCGAGAGGGCTCAGGGTGGCGGCAGGGCTGGAGTTCTGGCGAGCCCTGCAGGGAAGCTACAAGGAGGCCATGGGACGGTCTTGGGACTACAGGAAGAATCGCGTGGTAGGATGAAGTCAGCCATCTTTCTAGGCCAGGCTTTCAGGTCTCCTTATTTGCTGGATGCCTCTGGTGCTTTAGCCTCTGCCCTCCACGTGGGACTGCTGATGTAGTGGGGAAGAAGGAGGCCCTGGAACACACTCACACACACATACACACACACACACACACACACACACACACACACACACACACACACACGGGACTGCTGATGTAGTGGGGAAGAAGGAGGCCCTGGAACACACTCACACACACATACACACACACACACACACACACACACACACACACACGGGACTGCTGATGTAGTGGGGAAGAAGGAGGCCCTGGAACACACACACACACACACACACACACACACACACACACACACACACACACGGGACTGCTGATGTAGTGGGGAAGAAGAAGGCCCTGGAACACACACACACACACACACACACACACACACACACACACACGGGACTGCTGATGTAGTGGGGAAGAAGGAGGCCCTGGAACACACACACACACACACACACACACACACACACACACACACACACACGGGACTGCTGATGTAGTGGGGAAGAAGGAGGCCCTGGAACACACACACACACACACACACACACACACACACACACACACACACACGGGACTGCTGATGTAGTGGGGAAGAAGGAGGCCCTGGAACACACTCACTCACACACATATGCACACACATGCACACACACACACACACACACACACACACACACGGGACTGCTGATGTAGTGGGGAAGAAGGAGGCCCTGGAACACACACACACACACACACACACACACACACACACACACACACACACACACACAAACACGGGACTGCTGATGTAGTGGGGAAGAAGGAGGCCCTGGAACACACTCACTCACACACATACGCACACACATGCACACGCACACACACACACGCACACACACACGCACACGCACACCCACACAGCTCCAGCACTCTTGTTTTCTCCAGATCAAGGGAGGAGATATGGATGCAGCACCATCCTTCCTGGTGAGAGGAAAGATCCACTTGGAAGCTCCAGGGCTTGGCAGTGATCTGAGCGGGGAGGGGCTCTGGTCCTCAGGCCCTGGTCAGTGGTAAAGCCCACAGAGGTGCCGGGCACTGGTGGCTGGTGGTTCTGCGGCAGGACTGGGTTCCAGGCTGGCACTGCGCATAGGGGCCCTGCCCCTTCCCTCTGTCTGACTGATCCTGTCACTCACTGTTCCCCACTTTGCCCAATTCAGCTCCATGGCAGGATCCCACTCTCACCTTCTCTGCTCTTCCCGCCCCTCCTGCCCTCCCCCACAGAAGTCTGGATCTTTACCCTTCCTGTATTACAAATGTCCTTACCCCAGTCCCCATGGTCCTGGCCTCATGCCTCATTGCCACATTGTCCTCACAGAGATTTCATCATAGGCTGCTGGTTTCACCACCGTCACATACATATTTCTGTGTTTTTTTGTTGTTGTTTATTTAGTTACTTAGTTACTTGGCTGCTTCTCTCAGTAGAAGGTAAATGCACCGGGGGAGGGGTGACTTGTTCTGTTTTATTCACCACTGAACCCCCAAAGGAAAATTGCTGAGGCACATGGTATGTGCTCAACAAGCACTTGTTGAATGAAATGATGGGCTAGCTCAGCTTCTGGGTCTCCCATAAGCTATCCCCAAAGGATCCCCAATTCGTTTCTGGTGTTCGTGGTTCTGAGGCTGTACTGGGGGCTGCATGCTCTCGTTATTTCTTTACTACTCACTTGAGATACTCGGCTATTTGGGCCAAATCTCCACTTCTGCCTTTTCACCTCCTGATTAATTGGAGGTAAGAGTTTCATGAACTTTGTGCCAAGAGTGGCTTTGAACCTTGATCCCCAGACCCTCAGACTCCTTGTTGCTCAGATTCCAGGCCACAGCCAGGGGCACATGGGAGGGTTCCTGGCTCTTGAGTCTATGTGGAGGGATTGACTGGAGAAGTAGGCTTCTCCGCTTCAGGTCTGCATCCCACAGAATACATCTACTTCTGTCTTAATTAAAAATAAGAAGAGACAATAAAATGTGCTGTACAGATTGGACTGGTAAAACGATTGGCTTGACAGCAATCGAGGAATTTAATTATAGCGAAACACGCGCATGTAATGCGCACTCCCAGGAAGACAGGGCTGAAGAGGTCCAATAAATCACCGCTCTAGAAAACATGCGCAGCCTTTGCAGTGGTCCAGTTAATACTGATGAGGCCATAAAGAAGCTTGGAACAGCCTCGTGCCATGCTCTGAGGCTTTTATGGACGGTGTCTCTTTACAGCAGAAAGTAGCCCGGGAGGGCCTTGGCTAGGGACAGGTTTGTCGGGAATGGAGGGCCGTCAGCGCCTGGCCTGTGGCTGGTCAGCCGGCTCTCGACAGCTGGCTGCACCTTCCTGCACCTGAGTACTGTCTCAAGAGCAAGGTGTTAGCCAGGCTTACGCCTGTCATCCTAGCTACTCAGGAGGCTGAGATCTGAGGATCATGGTTCAAAGCCAGCCTGTGAGACTCTGCCCCTTCCAGTGACTGGGAAGACAGGGGCCTGGCTGTCCTCCCTCCAGGCTGAGGGCGGCTGAGAGCAGCCCCAGGGCCCACGGCCAGGGGCTGTCCCAGGGCCACGCTTGGGGGCAGAGTGGCCCCTAACTCTTCTATTCTGACACTGCAGGGACGCCAGCATCACAGCTTCACAGGGAGGTCCCCTGCCTGCAGCCATCGCCCTCCCTAACACATGTTCACTACATAGCAGTCCCCCAGGGAAGGCTGATGGAACAAAACCCAAGCCTTGTCTGCAGGTGCCTGGACCCTGAAAGCTGCCCTCCTGGCCCCTGGCCTGAGCTGAGCACAGACGCCGCTGCTTCCACGGGAATTCCATCCTGAGCAGCCCGTCCTCGGGGCCTCACGGTCCCCCGAGACTGGTGAGCTTGAATTGGAGGCTTCTGACCCAGCTTCAGCTGCACGTGGGCCTGTGGGAAGCAGACTGAAAGTTATTTTTCATTTTTAATCTTTTAAAAATAAGTTTCACTGAGGGCCCGACTCAGTGAGATGGTTGCTATCACACACACACACACACACACACACACACACACACCACACACACACTCACTCATACACACACACTCCCCCACTCCCCCCCCCCAGTCATACCCACTCACACTCACACTGACACACACACGGGGCATGGACAATGTGTCCTATTGGCAGTCACGTGAGTCTGCACCGATCACTCCTGTGGACTGATAGTGGCTCGTGATTGGCAGGATTCAGCTTTGCCCACCCCACCCAGGTTGCGGGGTCCTCAGACCTTGTCTGGCAGCCCGTCCTGTGAGGGACTGGCTGAGCATTTCCTCATTCAGGAGCACCTCCTATGCTTCTCTTAGCAGCAGGGCCTTGAACAGCTGCTGGACTAGCCCTGCCCTGCCTGCAGCAGAGCTTCCTGGGTGGATGGTCCACTCTGAGGCCGGTTTCTCACAGCGTGGCCCTTTGCTGCACTGAGTGCTGTGATTAGAGAGTTGTTTGTTACTGGAGGACAGTCTTCTGGTTCTGACAGACCACTCAGCTTTCTTGTCTTCTTAAAAAATGATCTATCATAGAAATGAGTGAAATGCATCGTAAATCTCATTACTAAGCGAAACATGAATATTCCAGAGAACATATCCTTTCAGGATTGTGTGTGTGTGTGTGTACACATGTACATGTATAATACCTGAAGATTGAATCTCTCTACATGATATCTATCTATCTATCTCTCTATCTATCTGAATTGTAAATGATAAAGAGAGAAGCCTAAGCATTTAAGTACCTTCATCCAGCCCTTAGGTTTTCACATCTTCTAAACCTTCACGTCAGTAATGTCAGTCCAGGCTTGTGACAAAGCCTGGGACAGCTAAGTGGCCTCTGCTGGCCAGCACCCTTTGCGCATGCTCCTCCTCTCCCTCTGTCCTCTGGCCACGGGGATGGCGGGGAGGCTTTTGAAACACCTCCACTGTCCTCTGCAGCCACTGTGGCTCTGCACCTCCCTTGCGGCTTCTTTTTTTCCCTGACCTGTGAGAGTCAGACTGTTTGTGTCTTTGTAGGAGAGGAAAGAACCCCCGGGCCTTGCCTCTGAGCTGAAGTGGTGTTGGAGAAAAATGAGCAGTGCCTCTTTGGGTAGTCTTCCTGTGACAACTGGGCCCATTCCTCAAGATGCCATATGCTGTGTGGCCAGGGGCCTCCACACTTAGATGGTGTCACTCAGCAGATGGCAGCAGAACGGCTGGATGGCTCCACTGCCCCGAGGGTGCACAGACTCTTCCTGGAGATGTCCTGGCTTGTCCTCAGAGCTCACCAACCTTGTGGGCCTGGGGTCTGGTTGCGTCCCTCACTGGCTCCCTGACGGGGACAGTTTCAGGAAAACTGCATGGGCTCTGCTTTTATCTTCATGTTTAAGAATAGAACCCATCAAATGTGTCACCAGGAATTCCCATGAATCCACCTTAGGAAAGTTTCCAAGTGACAAAATGGAAGGCTTTCCCCCAAAATATAGAGTTGGAGCTTTAAATAGCTGTGGGAACCACCAGCTTCAATGGAGTGGGGTAGATTTCTGTGCTGCGGGGAATGCTGCTCTCTGGCTTGTGGCTGTGACTTCCCGACAGGCTGGAGGCAGCTTTTGGCGCCCTGCCCAGGGCATCCTCACTGGGAATCTTCTCGGGGAGGGCACACTCCGTGAGACAGGCCTTGGGGATGTTTCCAAGACAAAGATACAAAGTGCCTTCCCTCCAATCTGGGCTGGGAATTTCCTCAGGGTAGATTTAGAGCTCCAGAACCAGGGTGGGATGGCTTTGTAGCGCATTCCTAAGCTCGTGAGGACGCACTCGCTTGTCTACCCCACCCTTCCATCTCCAGGACGGGCCTTGCTGCCTGATCGGTGCTGGCACCCAACGGACCTTTGCTGAGTTCTTGAAGAACTGTGTGGCTGGAGGAAAACACACGTCAGCCTGGACAGGGGTGGGGAGGCAAGGACGCAGAGGAGCTGTCTGAGGAGGGAATGTTCTGCTTGAGGCTTTAGAAGTTCCATCGGCCTCAGTGAATAGAGTAAAGTGGCTTTCCTTTTATCCGGGCAGTGGGTGAGAGTCAGCAGATGCTGGACCGACCCCAGGAGTTGAGGCACATGAGCATGGCATTAGGATTTCCGCCTTATATCCCAGATTGCCTGTGAGGTTTTCAATAGCAAAGCTCTGTATCCACAGCCATGTTGAAGTAACTATGTATTCCTTCTTTATCCTGAGCCTGTGATCTTTCTGCAAGCCAGTGGCACGGACCTCTGCTCACGGAGCTGACTTCAGGCAGCCGGGGTGCTGGCCATGTGTGCTATTTGCCTGAGATGTCTGAAGTCCACACTCACAGTTTACAGATAGAAAAATAAAATAGGAGGATGGAGAGGAGGAGCAGGGTGCCTTCTGTCCGCAGGGCTTACTGCTAGGGTGGCTGCTTTCGGGGTGATGCAGAGTCCAGGCTTGGTGGCCGGAAGCTCAGCCTGGAGAGAAGACACTGGAAGAAGTGGCCCTTGAGAAGCCTGGCCTGAGCAAGGGGCGGCAGGAGTCACCGGGTGACTAGAGGAGCCAGGAAGTTCCCCCAGGACTGGGGTGATTCTGGAGTCTAAGTCTCACCTCAGACTTCTGGCTCTAGGAGGCAGGACACAGTTGGCACTCCTACTGATAAAACCCATGCGTGGGTCTCCTGGTGTCTCACGTGAGTCGGAGACACGAGAGGGAGGAGGACGTATGTGTGAGTACACACACACATGCTCGCTCATTGAGGATGTCTGCAGAAACAGCTGTGTCTACAGAGACCCAAAGAGCTCACGCGTGAGACGGATGGCTGCTCCAGCGATTCAAAGTTCCCTTTCTTCAACTCTTCCATAGCTTTGAAATTTTCTAAATAGAAGGTGAGAAGCTGAAGGCTGCTGGAAGGTCAGCAGGATGGTCACATGGGGTGACAGTGATATTTATACGAAGGCTTTAGGACTTAACTACTCAACTCCCCCTCCTATTTCCAAAACGTCAGGAATGTTTTTTTTTGTATTATAAAACATTCTTAAAAAGCCAGCTTTTAAAAGATATCCCTCTTTTGCACTCTCTGGACAGTGGAAATAGATTTTAACCAAGTCTCCATGCTCAGGTGTTTAGGCCGACATTTTTCGAGTTCTGACCTGAACCTTTGGGTGGTTGGACCTGCTGCTCTGGGCAGTGGTCATTCCCTGGGTGTTGGGGGTTGTAGGTGGCCGGCAGTCTCCTACACTGCCCACCAGATGCCCAAAGTTCTGGGCCATCCACCCCTGACGTCACCCGAGGCCCTGGGCTCTTTCTGTCCATGTTGCACAGTTCTCTCCAGCTGGAGCATTGAGATGGGGAGCTTCCCCTGATTCAATGTTGGTCCTTCTTCTGGAGAAGGAGCCAGTCACAGGCCCTCTCTACCCATTTCCATGCAGGCAGCAACTTCTGAGGAGGAGATCCTGGTCCCCGAGAGAATGGCGTGAGGTGTGGGGTCTCCAAGCCCTCCTGGAGGCCTGCTCAGGAGGAGCCACGACTGCGATGGTGGCCTTGCCCGGTGGGACTGCTGCAGTGTGGGTGCAGAATCAGGACTTCCAGCGGAGGTGGTGGGAACAGCGCTCTCGAGGCCGCTGTCCTGTGAGCAGTGCGGACAACGGCTTCGGTCAAGGGCAGGTCTGCCCACATGGTTATCTGGTGAACAGCCTCCTCACCCCAGCGGGACACCCCAGTGAGGCCGCCCCGGGCTGTGATTTTATCCAGGAGCACGTGGCATTGCTCATTAAGAGAGGATTTGAGAGCTCCCGTGTCAGCGAGTAGCCTCCAGGCTTGCCTCAGCAGTCCTCTGCCTTCCACCCGAGGATGCAGGCCCGCCCTGAGCCTGCACCAGGGCCCTCGGAGCTCAGTGGTGCTACCTACAGATAATTCTGCGTTGTTTGTGGGCAAAGGTCTCACCTTGAACTTAGTATGGGGCTAAGACAGGCCTGTCTTGTGATAGGAATCATGTGGCAGTCGGAGCTAGTCTTGCTTCCTTGGTGAGCTCTTCTCCGAGGAACTGAACTACATTTGGGATTCAAAAAATAATATAAAAGAGAGGAAGAGAAGGGGGGTACAAAGGCAAAAAGGAAGGAAGGAAAGAAAGAAGGAAGAGGGAAGAAAGGCAAAGGAAGGAAGAAATGAGGAAGGAAGAGGAAAAAGAAGGAGGAAGGCAGGCAGGAAGGAAAGTCGTAAAGTCCTAAAACTGTACTGTGTACACACCTATGGCCTCTTCCATCCGAGCCTTACCTGGTGAACACTCTCAGACCCCATGGATCTGAGGACAGGACAGAGAGGAGAAGGTGGGTTATGACGAGATGAACACAGCTTATTCCTCGTGCCTCAGCGTCATCATCATAGCTACAAATCATCTGTCCACACCCCCTGAGTCCTCGTGTGGGACGTAATTCTAGAAGGAATATCCCAGTGGTCTTCCGATACCGCTCCCAGGTCAGCTGAGAAGTTGGGGGCAAACTCAAATTCTAGGTTTTCTGAGTTACAGCCCTGAGGTGGACATTCAAGGCAGATCCTGACACCTTACAAGAGTCTAGTGCCTGCTCAAGGTGGAGCCCTTAGGATGTATGCACTTTCTGCAAGCATCTCTCCTCTGTCGCCTGCACAGAGCCCTGCTGTCCTGGCTCTGGAAACCCGACTGAGTACTAGAGGCCAGATACCCTTAGGCCAATGGAGGCCATTCCAATCTCCAGGGCCTGATGGACAGTGGGGGATGGGGGTGGAAGAAGGACCACAGAGGCAGCAAGATCTGGTTCAGAGGCCAGCAGGCCTGCTGTGTCCAGCAGTAGAGCCTGGGCTGAATTCTTGATCTCATGATATCTTGTTGTTGTTGTTTATTGTTGTTTTGTTTTGTTGGACTGAGTATCTGTAAGAGAAAGAGCTAATTAATTAAGCAAAGTATTAGGAAGCTTTTGGGGCAGAGACCTAGGACTGGTTGTCAAGGAACCCAACGTGGTTCCCTTCCCGTTATTAATATATCTCCGCCATGTTCTTACTCCCCTCAGCAGCAACGCGTCAGAAAGCAAACAGGCCGTGATCCTCCCGCCTCTGTGGGGATCTGCACAGATTTAAGGGATGGACTTCTGTCACAGAGGGGAGGGGGACGTTGTCTCTCACAGGAGCCTGAGGACAGGGGGCAGCCGGCCTGCCTGTTGTCTAGTAGCGTGACCTTGCTCAGAGGTGGGAAGTCAGGATTGCTCCTGACTTCCAGGGAGAACCCCAGTGCCTGCCTGCCGCAGCATCTCCTTCCAAGCTGCCTCGGGTCCTGACTTCCTTTCTTCTAACAAAGCCACCGCCTGCCCCGATTGCCCAGTTTGTGGATTGCAACCCTGTGGATAGGGCATCCCACCCAGACATGACCCTGCTTGATGAGAGGGTGTTTCCTGCAGTTCTTGAGGTACTGCCTGGGAATGGGGCTAAAGTGGGGACAGACAGCATGGCTGTCACCCGAGACCCACACCCCATGCCCTCGCTTCCTCCTGGTGGCCCCGAGCCTGCACCCATACCCCTGAGTGAAGGCTAGAGCTGGTGCTGAGGCCAGAGGATCCCAGAAGGGAGCCACAGAAGAACAGCTCTTGGAGAGGCAAAATCTCTCTGGAAAATACTAATTCCAATAAATCCCTTCCAATTTCGAAATGGACCACTGTCTTTTATTTGCATACAAGATAACGTGACATTTATATAAGTTTATACACATTGAGTGTGGACTCCTGAAGACTGGATGGGGAGGCGCCAGTCAGGCACACAGAAACCACTCCAGGTGAATCCGGGCAGGGGGCAGTGGGAAGAGCTATGGAACTGCAGGTTTAGTTGTCTTTTGTCACCATTCTAATTTCCCAGAGTTGCTGGGGCCCAGTGCATGGACAGGCCTGCCCGAGGGCTTCTGAGGTGGCAGGTGGGGCAATCTCACCTCTCAGGGGCTCTCCTCACCCTTGCAATCAGTATGGGTCTTTACTAACCTCAGGATAGACAAGGAAAGGCATTGAGTCGATGCAGTGTGGTGTTTGTAGCCCATTTGGATTTCGGGGACTCAAGTCCTCCAGGGACCAAGATGACATCTGGACTTTCTCCCTTCCCCCGTGCTTCCTGCAGGCCCCTGCAGGCCTGGGGACACCCCACAGCCCTGGCTCAAAGCCTCTGCTCTCCCTTTCTGTCTAGCGGACAGGGTCTTTGCTAGTGCTATAGGCTGGACAGGTAGCCATGTAGGGCCCTGGGAGATGCTGGCTTGTGTTCTGCTGCAGGAAGCCATGAAAACGTTTTCAGGCCATGAGCTAGAGGCATATACTGAATGCTACCCGAGAGGCTCACTGCTCCTGGGGCAAACGGCATCTGAAAGATGCCTGGGAGGAGGTTTCTACTTTCTATTTCTTTTGAACATCTGGAACTCTAAAGAGTGTTAATTTTTAAGCTGCCACTAGGAATGATGAAAGAGAGCGCTTATCCATTTAGAGGATGATTATGAAGTTGCAGCCTGCATGAAGTCAATTTTTATAGCTTGCTCCTGACCCCCTGAAATGCAGAGTTTATAATGACAGTCTGGGCAGCACATGGAGTTCAGTGCATCGTGAGAAAGACAGCTAAGTAGGGTGGGCTTTGCCCTCCTGGAAACCTCCTTCTATCAGCAAAAATGCCTTTTGAGTGTCTTTTTTGTAATAAAATAATTCTGCCTTCCAGCTGAGAGCATCGTGCTTTCACTCCTGAGTCCTGTGGCCCTGGCTGGGCTTTACAAGGCTCGACAGGATTTGCTAATGGGCCCTTGGCTGCTAAGTGCATCGTCTCTTTGGGAGAAAAATAATTTTATCCCAGCACATGTCTTGCCTCCAAGTGTACTGATCAGCTCAGTTATTATACTGGCAAGAGTGATTTGTAAGCTTTTCAAGTGGCATGCTAGCGGCCCTCCCTCCACATCCCCAGGTAAAGGAAAACCATACTAGAAGCTAAAGCTGCGTCTCCAGGGTGCAAAGACATGCCTTTGCCATCAAGTCTTCCAGACACCCTCTGTCAGGCAGGCCTTGCTTGCTGCTTTCCCTGCCCATTCCCAAAGCCGGCCACCCCATCCAATAGAAGCAGGGGGCGGGCTTGGATATTAGAGAATCCGTGTCACTTGTGAACTGTCAGGCCAAGGCCTCATGTTCAGAATTACGAGCCTTCTTTTCTCCTCGGAAGAAGGAACGGCCTGCTACTCACAGGACTGGCAATTGAATTATGAAGAGAAGAGGCAGTCAGACGGCAGGGAAGGCGCCGGCCAGAGATGCCTCTCCTGGCTTGTCTACCTTGCTCTCCTCAGCTGGTGTGGCTCTGAGGTTGCGGCACCCATTCTCACCTCCGTTGCTCTTCACGAGCCTGCGGGTGGTGTGGTTTCTTCAGTCTTTCTGACTTTGTGGGAATGCTGGCTGGCCTAGCATTTCCTGTGTTGTGTTGTAATCCATGCTCTATCTCCTGTACAGACAGCCCGGAGCTGGCTGTGGGGGTTTCACGGACACCTCGGCAGGAGGGGGAGCAGGTGGGGGGTGCAGCTCCCAGTGCGTCAGAGGCCCCCCCTCTCCACCTGAGCATCGACATCTCTCCTACCTTTCTGGGGAGGAGTCAGCCCATATGCACTGACAGGTGATGGGGCTCAGGGCCACAGAGGCCCCTGGCACGGCTGTGGGCTCCACACCAGAACACAGACCACGGAGTGGGCTCTCCGGGGACTGCCACGTTCCTTTCTCCCAGCTCTAATAAGACAGCTGAGCCTTCTTGTGAGGTCCTGACCTAATCAATGGTTTAATCCAGTGACTGATTAAAAAATGGAATAGATAAAGAGGAGGTGGTGGAATGTGAGACTTATTGGGAGGAAGTGGAGTATAGTTTTGAAGATTATTTCTTAGCTCTGGCCCCTATTTCTACCTCCCAGTGGTTCCCTGGCTTCTATGGGGAGCCGTGCTGTTTCCAGATATCCTTCCACTGAGGTGCTCTGCCTAAACATAGCCCAGACCTGGCCCCGCCAGCCAGCCAGACAGACACTGAGACCTCCGAAAGAAAGAGCCAGAACCACTTTCCTCCTTCAGACTTCTCTCAGATAGAAAGACAGAAATCCTACCGGCACAGCAATGTGCTGGGAATGCAAGACCAAAAGCCAAGAGAAGAAACCTGCAAGGTTCAGATTGGCCAAGCCTCTGGAACGTGTGCTCAGCTAGCACAGCGTGAAAACACAAAGCACCATGTGTATGCACACACTCACGCACACACACACTTAGAATGTATGCGCGTTAGCTGCAATAAAGAGAATAAAACATATAAATGAGAAGATTTTAAGGCACTGCTAATTTATTATTTTTAGTTCACTATAGCGACACTGCTCAAAGTAAAAGAGCCTGTATCTTTCAGAGGTATCTTTGACACATCTGTAGATGAAATAAGGTTTAGCTTCTGCTTCCCAGTACCTGAGGGCCAAGTGTCCCCACTTACAGGAGGAACTGAGCCACTGTGTCTGGCTCCCCACATGGATACATGGGGTTCACAACTCCATCCCACCTTTGTCTACATCCGGAATTCTCTGTACTAACATATTTTCAAAACTTAGAAAGGAACCTGTGCCCCCAAACCATAGTTATACCTGTCAAATCACAGTAGCTTATGTAATGCCATTCAATACTTCATGCATATTTTACACCACCACCCCTCTGGCTTCTTGGGGAGACAGAGACCTCCAGTTCAGGCAGTTCTCTCTGGATGTGAGAGCTAGTGGTGGAGCCAGGGTTGAGATTTGGGTCCTCCTGAATCCAGACCTTGGTTCTTTCTGGTCCACCCCCCTGTTGCTGCCTTCCCGGGAACCACAGGTGCTGTTGTGTGGGGGGAGTGGAGAGGGGGAGCTTGCACACCTGGCAGCTGGTGTGGTCAGCTCCCTTCCAGGTCTGTGCAGGGCTCCCCTGTCAACTGGTATTTGGACAGCTGAGCTTCTGAGAAACCACAACACAACACCAGATTTCCACCCTGGGAATTGTAAACTAATTCGGGGTTGGAAATGTAAACATGTTCTCCATGGAGTAGAACTGTTTTCAGCTGATTATAAATTGGGAAGGCAGGTAGCTCTTAATATTGATGGTTATTCCTTGAAAAATGACTTCAAGGTACTACTAATCAATTGTCTCTCAGAATGAACAATGGAGCCCTCTGCTCTCCAGGAATCTTGGCCTGCATTTATAAATACATTCTTTACAGGACAGACAGGAAAAATGAGCCAAGGCTTTGGCATGATGATGAGTTATTCAGAGTGATAAAGCAATTATTAGCTTCTGTATTAGACTTTGAATTTACAAAATTTCTTTTTGTTAAAAAAAATGAGCTGTTGTAGCGAATCTCTTAGCAATTTCATGGCTTAAGGGGATGCGGTCACTGGGCTGAGAGTTAACCAGGGCAGACATTGTTTTTTCCTCCATGGGTAAGTAAGTAGCTTTGCATTTGGCAAAGATATCTGGGAACCAGCTTGATAGGCATGGCTGGGTTTCCTGGAACGGGAGTTGGGTGGCAGGCTCTGGGTGAGGATGTAGCCCACTGAGGCTGGCTCTGACGTGAAACATGGAAGGAAGCCTTCAGTCCTCCTTCCTTAAACCCTGGAGGGAATTGGGGTCTGGTGACGTGGGCAGGCAAGGGGTGGGCTCCTTGCTGTGGGGTCTGGAGAGAGGTGAGCCCAAGAGGGGGATCACCAGTCTGTGTTTTCTCTGCAATGCATTCCTGCTTGAGAGGCCCTGGGACCTGCAGTTCCTTTGACCAAGGCAGAGGACATGAATGCCATGCCATGGCTGTGCCATGGAGACGGTCAGGTGATTTGTCTTGCTAGGAGACTTCCTCATAGTAGCTAACAAACACTTGTCAGTACTAGGGAGGTGCATTCGGCAGGGGATGGAAGGAGAAGCTGAGACACGGGAGGTGCATGGGGGAGGAGATGGAGGGAGAAGCTGAGACACTGGGGAGAAGCATGGGGAAGAGATGGAGGGAGAAGCTGGGACACAGGAGGTACATGTGGCAGGGGATGGAAGGAGAAGCTGAGACACAAGAGGTGCATGGGGAAGAGATGGAGGGAGAAGCTGAGACCTCCATCTGACAGCTGAGAGGAGCTCATGCTGCCTGAAGCCTCACGAACTCTGAAATGATCCTTGCATGATCGAGCCTGGAGTTGGATTACACATCCTGGCCCTTGGACCGCCCGGAAGAGAAGGGCTGAGGACCTGGCCCGGCTGGGCCCAGTCTCTTGGCCCCTGGGCGCTGTAAGGCAATGAGCACTCATGGCTTTAATCTAGTGCTACGCTGCTAGCACAGCGTTGCGGCTGGCGGGGGCTCAGCCCTTGGTGAGGAATTAACCAGGCAGTCACTCACGGAGGTCAAGTCAGTGGCTAAGGGCAGGCCTGGAACTGAAATTAATTTTTACTGACTCTCTTTGAATTAATGATGACCAGCTGATAAGAGTCGAAAACCAGACAACTGGAGAGAACCCTGGTAGTTCAGACCCCATAAAGTTGGCCCCAGGCCTTGTCATCTCCAACTACCAACTCCAGTCTCTGGTTTTGCTATGCTAAAAGTTTAGCCATGAGTAAGCTCAAAGCCAGTCGACAGACCCCTAGTCCCTGTCAAAAAGTTCCTGAAATGCTACCTGCAGCTCAGCATTAGTGCAAGAAGGCCCCTAGGGGACATTTAGGATAAGGGATCTCTGCGGAACTCAAAGCCCTTCTCCAGCGGTCACGCCTGAGCCAGGGCCCGAAGCCTTGTGCCTTCAGTGGTGTTCAGAAATGTGCCTGTGAGCCGATCGGGGCCGGCGCGGCAAAGACATGCAGACGTGGCTGTAGGGAAGGAACCTGTCATAAAGCGGACAGTGTTCTGGAAACAAGGCCAGGCCCCCCACAGCCACAGGGGACCAGGCAGCTGAGACACGCGGGCGTGAATGAAGAGGGACTAAAGAGCAAAGGGAGGGATTTTATAACTGTAAAAGCCAGAGCGCTTTAAAAGCTGAAAAAAAAATACAGGAAGAAAGAGAAATGAAAACAATAAAGCCTAGAGATAGTCACTTTTCCATGACCAAAAAGCCCTGCAAAGGCAGGGACAATAAGCTTTTGAAGAACTCTCAAGAGTTGGGCATGATGATTCATGCCTACCATCCCAGCCACTTGAGAGGTGTGCTAAGAACACGGGTCCAGGTAGAGCAGGGGAAATACGAGGTCTTATCTGAAAAATAACTAAAGCCGAAGGCGCGGGCGGTGTATCATAAGTGACGGAGTGCTTGCCTAGCAAGTCGAAGGCTCTGAGTGGAACCCCTAGGGCCACCAAGAAAATAAATTAAAAAAAAAAAAACCTATAAATTAACCAAAGGCTTAGAGTCATGCAGGAGGTATTTTCTTTTTTTGAAAATAGCTGAGTTGTGTCAAGAACAATGAGCTTTGTGATATTTTTACCCTTCTTTCCCTGGTCCACTCTCCAGCTCCACAGTGACTTTGAAAAATAGCTGCACACATGCTCAGTGTGTTGTGAAGACCACCAGAGCTGGAGAGTGGCCTGCTGGAAGGGGCCTCTCTTACAAGGCTAGGCCTTGACCTGCAACTCACACCCTGGAAAGGTCTCCTCCCAGGGGAGTGTTGGCTTAAAACAATTACTAGCAGTTAGTTTATAAGTTGCCTAAGGAGATAGACAGCTATCAAACCCAGACAGACAGAAAAACATAGGAGCAAACTCCAAAAATTCCATCAGGAAAATACAAACAATCCCACTAAAAGGGCCAAACTATGTGAACAGATACTTCAGAAAAGAAATGGGATGACCAGTAAGCATATGAGAAGATGACGCCGGGATGATAAAGGTAGAATCCTGGAACTGTGACAGCACAGAGAGCGATGATGGTGCTGAGTGACGGCTGTGGCTGTTGTCTCCCAATGGGGTGGAGGATAGACGGCCCCTGGGGAAGACAATGGGGTCCTTTCCCACAAGGCTAGCCGTGTGGTCAGACCTGGCATCTTTGCTCTTAGGAATTTGCCCAAGTTTTCCCAAAACGTAGGTTCACAGCTACACCTCACAAATGTATGCCGCAATGGTATTCCTAATTGCCAAAAACGGAAAGAAAGCAAATTGTCCTTGGTCAGGTGAATGGGCAAAACGTGCGGTACATTCGTTTGATGAAATCTCACTCAGCCACACACAGACATGAGCCTTTAAGATGAGAACACACAGTCGGCACCTCAAATGGTGTGCTGTGAAGACAAAGAAGTCAGCCCGAAAGGCTGTGCACTGGATTCCAGCATTCTGGAAAAGACAGAAAAAGAGGGGAAGTCAATCTTCCATTTGGGGATGGGGAGAGGAGGAGTTCAGGGAGAATAGAGGGTGAATAAACATGGAAGACTTGGGTAACTTATCCTGAGATGGTTAGGATGTGCTATTTTAATGGTAGATAAATGACATCATGCATGTTGACACTGTGCCAAAGAGACACAGAAACTCACAGTGTGTACAGTGCAGAAATAAAGCTGTGATGTAGCACACTGGAATTTAGACAACAATAATAATAATTTGTCAATCTTGGCTGTATTGTAAAAAATGTACAACAATGAGACTTTCATGGTAACAAAAGGCATGCGGTAAGGAGGATGGACAAACAGATGGGGCTCTTTCTGTTCTCACAGAAAGTTTTCTGTAAACAAAAAAATTTCCCTAACGTAGGCAGGCAGAGTGGCTTACATCTGTAGACCCAACTGTGGAGGCAGAGGAAGGGGACCAGCCCAGAGTAGGGGTAGCTGTGCAGCTGAGAGCAGGGGTGGCTGTGCAGCTTGAGTGAGCAGTACAGGAGACGCTAGCAAAGTTGAATAATTTTTTTGAAGTTGAGAGGACCATATCTCCACAGCAGATCTGGAAAGTGTTGAAGTTTCCGGGGAAAGAGGGGAATCCGCACACACATGAAACTGTAAAGGTATCTGGCAGGAACAGAGGTCCTGTGCCCTCACGCTGACACACCCTGAAGAATGGGGAAGACAGACAGGTCTAGCCACAGCCCCATGGTGGAAAATACCCAGAGATATCCTACCCAGGTGCAGTTGAAGACTTCTCTGCCTAATCAGTATCCAACAACTCAGCAAACAGAGGCCTCCATAAAGAACACAGATTGCAGAGAATTCTTCTGAAAAGAACAAAACAAGCAAAATCCCCAAAACTAATAGAGATAGCAGCCACAAGCCTGGGAGGCAATGACTCTGATTTCTGGTGTCACATAACACAATAATACCTAGGTTTTCTTGAAGAACATTATGAAGCAAAGAGAGAAGAGGCACGACCGTTCCCAGGGGGGATGTGGCCCCAGAGCCAGCCTGCTGCAGTGCACGGCGGTGGGCCAGACGCATCTACTAGAAGGCAGCGGTGGGCTGGACGATGAGGGGCACGGTGCAAACGTGCTTGCCATTTGCAAGAGACATGACTCAGGTTCCAAAAGGACACTGAACACAGAACACAGAAAATAATGCCATACAAAAATAACCACAAGAGACAGGTGGCTTTGCTAATGTGAGGAATAAACAAACAACTATTAGAACTCCCTTTGTACAATTACTTAAAGGTTTTATATATACTGATATAAATATATCAAGATATAGGTATATCAAGGTATTGGTTACCAGTATATTGATATCTATATCTACATATATTGAGAAAGAGCTAGATAGATACTTTATTATAAAGGTCAATCCAACAAAAAGTTATACATACTTAACAGCTTTATCCATCAGCTCAAAAAAAAGAAAAACATATCTTAAGAAAGAGAAAGAAATGAATAAGGACACAAACCCTTTGAAAAGTATGAATGAAAGTATCATTTTTTTTTACCAAGACAATCTAGGAAGCAAAGTGAGAAGGCTTAAACTCATAAAACCAGGACAAAAAAGAGGCATTACTACCCACCGTACGAGGAAATACTACTCTGCACAATTATGGGCTGACAAATTTGACAACGCAGATGAAAATGAAAAAGTCCTAGAAAAACACAAAGTATTGAGATATACTCCACAAGGAAAAAAACCCATGAAGACAAACCCAGTGTACAGGCTGAGTGTGCAAACCACACACGCTCCCAAACCACGCGGCCAACCTGAACTCCCTCCAAGCTCCACCACACAGAATAGCTAATAGCAATTCTGCACAAACCCTTCCTGCTCATTCTGCATGGCCTCTTAAATACTGGCACAGAACTGGAAAAGGTATGGTGAGAAAGCCACTCGCGGATGTTTCTCCCAAACATGGAAGCCAACATCCTGGATGAAATACCAGCACATGAAATCTGGCAGCACTCACAGCAGCATGTGACATGATCACGGGGAGCTTATTCCACTACACGGGGTTTGGCTCACCGTACATCATGCCAAATGGATTTTATTTCTTTTAAGAAATCGAATAATTTTGATAAGTGCATAGAAGATTCTTATAAAAACCCAGTGCCCTTTTGCGATGACAATTGTGGACCCATCAGGGATAGCAGAAGGCCTTCCCAGCATCGCAGAGAATATGGTTACCTCCCTCCCCGCTCCCCGCTCCCGCTCCCCACTCCCCAGGAAATATGTCCTCTACAGCCAGGGCAGATGAGAAAACACGCTTTCATCACTTCCTCCCAGATTCGGAAATGAAATCTGTCAGTAAAATAAGACACATTGAGGCTGAAAAGGTAGAAATGAAGACATGTCTACTTAGAGATGACTTATTCTACATGGAATCTACCCTGAATCTGTCACAATGGATGAAACTCGTACAGCAAGCCCCCAGGATGCAAGGCTCCACCATGAGAGTCGGCCGTGCTCATGTCTGTAATCCGAGCTGGATTGTATATCTAAGTCAGCACAAGCGGGCCCGTCTGTGCACAGAGCCCAGCACTGCAATTAACCAATAAAAAGGTGGAACCCGAGGTAGGGCTTAACTGGCGCACACCCACTGTGATCAAAAAAGCCAGTGAGAGCATGAGACCCTAAACCCAAGCCTTAGTACACACACACACACACACACACACACACACACACACACACACACTCAGAAATATACACGCATACATACACACAGGCACAGATATATAAAGACACATACACAGAAACACAAATTAATTGGGATTTTATATATTGCAATTAGTGAACAATCTGAAAGCGAAATTAAGAAAGCAATTCTACTTGCATAGAACAGCATAAAATGATAAGACTAAAGACATGTCTGATAAAAAAAACCCTCATTCTCTGAAGTGTTAAAACTCACTTTTGTTTAAAATACTACCTGTGATTTGAGTACATACAGCTTACAACTTGCTATCTTACCCAGAATTTTGCAGTTTGGAGCTTGACATGGAATATATGCACAGCTTGCTTTTGATACACTATAATATAAAGATATTGGAACTATTTTATAAAATAAAGGTAAAAATGTTCTTACACATGAAAAAATAAGACAGCAATAACAACAAAAGAATTATAAAAATTCAGTCTGAAAACTAAAAAATGTTGAAAGAAATTTCAGAAACTTCAGCATCTTGAAATGAGACCTGTCTGTCCTCCGCTGATTTTAGATAAGAACGAGCGTACTGTTCATAGCTTGGGAAAGGGGCGTCTATCCAGCACTCAGGACAGACAACTGACCACAGAAAGGAAGTGGATAAGGAGGGCTCTTCCTTCATGTGCAGAAGTGGACACCAGTGGATTCAAGCCAGAATGTCAAAGCTGAAATGACCACATTGACAATTCAACACAGCTTCTTTCCATAGAGACTATCATCCATGAAAAGAGATCGTAATCCACCAAACAAAACAGACAATCCACCAAACAAAACCTTCTTGTGGTTGGCTTGAGGCATGGCTCAAGTAGTAAAGTACCAGCTAAGCAAACAAACTTAGCAAGCATAGAACCCTGAATTTTAACCCCAGTATCACAAACAAAATGAAATAAAACAAAAATACTTCAAAGGGCACCACAAAAAAAGTGGAAGACAACAAACACAAAAGGAGAAAATATTTGCCAGTATTGCATCAACTAGAGCCAGAATGCATAAAGATGTTAACAAACTGCAAAGAAGAAGAAGAGGAAGAAGAGGAGGAGGAGGAGGAAGAGTAGGAGGAGGAGGAAGAACGACAATTCAATGTAAAAAGCAAACTGTCAGGCTGGGATGTAGCACAGTGGCAAAGTGCTTGCCTAGCAAGTGCAATGTCCTGGGTTCGATCCCCAGTGCCAAAAAAGAAAAGACAAAAAAAAAATACAGTTAAAAAAAAAGCAAACCGTCTAAATGCACATTTTTGTGGAGGATTGAGAAAAAGTCCAATAAGATTTGAGAAGGACACTTGACGTCCTTAGTAATCAGGGAAATGCTAATTAAAGGCACAAGGAGCCAGCACGCCACCCCAGGAGCACAGCTGTGGTGGGCCACCAGATGACATGGCGGCTCAGGGTCTACTGGAGCAGAGCCGCTGTCACCAGTGTCTGCGGGGGTCCGGATGGGGACCTCTCAGCTACCCGGGAAGTAGTCTTGACATTCCTCAGACAATTAAATAGACATCTGACGATTCCACTCTTGATATACATCCAAGAGAAATGAACACATATGTCCACATAAAACCTGGCACAGCCAGGAGGCGGAAAATGCTCAGTTTTCACCGCAGGACTGATGGATAAATGCAATGCGGAATGTGTTTAGGAAGGAAAAAGAATGACACGTCTTCCACGTGCATTCTTAAACATGCGTAACCCTTGCCAGGGTCCTGCTGAGTGCTGAGCTTCCACTCACACAGGTTTCTCTGACTAGAAGCATCCCAAGCCCAGAGCCCTACAGAGGACAGATCACAGCTGTGGCTGTGCAGGGCTGCAGCACTGGAGGGATGGAGAGAGGGGGCTGGTGGGTTTGCCCCCATTTGTGGCTGTGCCACCCAATCCTGCCATTCACTTTATTTAATCAGCAAACTGTAACGACTTCCACGGAAATTACATCCTCGTGTATCTCTGAAAATTGAAGCCATTTATAATATATAAAAAAAGATTTCCCGTGTAATTTCTCTTACTCAAGAAGTGGTTATTCATCTTTCTTCCAATTTCTCTTTACATTAAAAAAAACCTCTGAGCATTTGCCTTTTGCTTCTTTTTTCCTCTTTTTTTGATTTTGTAAACATACAGGTTCGCACCTTTTATGTTTCTGTGAAATTGGAGTTATGGAGCACCTACTTTCTAACAGAAATTTCTCAAAACATCACCAGTGCCCCTACGTCAGAGATGGGGTCCGGAATTGGCCTTGGCCTGCATCTAGAGGCTTCTGGAGCCTGGCGCTGTCTCAGGAAGTGATGTCAGAGCTTCCTGTTCCTGGTACAGCCCAGAGGAGCAGAACAAAAAGCATGCACAGCAGAAATTGCCACCTGGTGAAACCTGGCGAAGACAGAATTGTGAGGCCTGGATTTCTGTGTTGCTGACCTGTTTTAAACACGAACGCCCTTCACTTGCCACGTGCCTTTTAGATGTAGAGCTGTTGGGCTGAGCTCATTCTAACAAGTCCATGTCTGCATCTTGATGGCCCTCCCCCATCGCTGTCACTCATCCCCCCTCCTCATCCTCACAAGCTTTGCGGTCGGTCCCATTTCCTCACTGGCACATAAAGTGTGCTGGCCTCATTCACTCTCCTCCCCTGCTCCCTCAACAGAGACCTTCTGCAGCCCTGCCATTCATTCCATTCAAGGGTGTATTAATTGTTCAGATGGGATCTGATGTGGTATTACACACACACACACACACACACACACACACACACACACACACCCCTCTTACCCCATCCCAGCCCTTGTCAGTCAACATCTCTCAGTGAATTGCATTTTGCCATCTTCATTCACAATGTTGTGAATGTGCTAAACGCCACACTTCCTAGTGTAAAGAGGCAAGCTGACGACGTGTAAATTTAAAGAGGTGAGCTGTGAGTTGGTGAATCTGGAGCATGGAGTCAGTCCGTTTTCAAGACAAGGCATCTGACATGAATGAGAAGTTACTAAAGTTTGCCGACTCATTGACTTCACAGCTTATCCTTGTAACAGTCCCTACAACTTCATGCCGCTGGGAGGTTTCTTCACACACCGAGTAGGTACACAGGACATCAAATGGAAAGGGAGGAGGAAGGAGGAAGAAGAAAGGAAGGAAGGAAGGGAGGGAGGGAGGGAGGGAGGGAAAGATGGGAGGAAGGGAGGAAAGAAGAAAGGAAGGGAAAAAGGAGTGGAGGAAGGAAAGGAGAAGGAGGTAGGAAAGAAGGAAGAGAGGGAAGGAAACAGGGAAGGAGAGATGGAGGATGGGAGGAGAGAGGGAGGGAGAGAGGAAGGGAAGGAGGGAGACCAGCCGGCCCTGGGATAATCTTCCTCAGTATAATGACTGGCAGAATCTAACATCTAGGATTTGACACAGGACACACTTAGAGAAACACGAGGGAACAGCAGAGTGCACTTACAGAGCTATCTGCACTGACACAAAAGCAAGAAAAATTGTACAAATTCCCGACACATTGGCTTCCACTGAGGTCTTCAAAGAAGCGAGATGGTCCTTAAAGAGGAGGGGGTTTGGGGGGTGAAGCGTTGGACACAGATGTGATAGAGTTTGGGAGCTGGGATGGGAAGCTGGCTGGGGGCTCCTGAGCTGATGGCCAGGCCTTCTCTCAGCCCCCTGGTGACTTCCTGTAGCAAGCCATGGCTTCCGGGCTGGGGTGGCAGAGGCTTGCAGGGTGTCACCTCACAAAGGACCCAGTTTCTCCTAACAAGGGACATGGTGACCGGAGGGTCCATAGTTGGAGCCAGAGCTGAAGGTGACAGGGTGAGAGGGGAGGTCCCGTGAGGCCGGAGGACAGAAATAGCTAGGGCCAGTGGTCGGCGAGCTCAGGGCTGGATGGGGAGGCCCTGGGGACCAGGGGGCTGCAGAGGGGACACAGGTAGTAGGGGACTAAGACCAATGGGCTAAGAACTGGGCCAAAGGGCACAGGGGCAGATGGAGGTGTGGACTGCAGGACGCAGGGGCTGCTCCTCCCACCGTGTGGGGACAATCTCGCCAGCCCCACCTCGGGCTTCAGTGAACTTCATAATTTTTCTTTGTATTTCCTGCCTGCTTCCCTGACTTGGGAATTCTGCTTCTTTCCTCTCCCGACCCGCGGGTTCAGCTATTCGTGCGGCTCGAAGAGGCACCTCCTGAAAGAAGAAAACCAATGGGGGAAAGAGAGGAAGGAGACCAGGCGCATAAAGAAAGACAGAGACAATCTGAGTCGCGTCAAGGCCTCATTTATTAAAAGTAAAGCAGGGTTTATATACCCTGAGTGTAAGGAAGGGAGTATAGAGGGGGGGGGGGATGGAGAGTTTCTGTGATAACAAGAAGGAGAAGTCTCAAGGTTAGGGGTGGGTCAGGCTGCTCTTTTGGCCGTTGTGCTAACCCAAGCAACCACCTGCGGTTATTCTGAGAAATATTTTGTGCAGATGACTCAACCAGATGCGATTTGCTCAAGGCTAGAGGGTCTTTGTTTTGTTCCATTTAACTCCTTGGTCTCTGACAATTCCCCCTTTCCTTTAAAGAACAAGGTCTCTATAGGTGGAGAGAACACCCTGTCTTAGGCTATATGGAGGGACCCTTACTCCTGGCAACATGCCTTGTTGAGCCGGCCTCGACGGCCTCTGTATGTTGTGCCACCCAGGGTAAGCTCCATAATAATCCCGTCATTGGATGCTCTCTAGCCGCTTGGGGTTTATCAGCCAAGAAGTGTATGAAACTGGAGCCCTCTTTCGGGAGTGCTTGTTTCGGACCCTACAGGGTCATCCTGAGCCTCTAAGCGATGATAATGCACCGAGATTGAGTTTTTGGAAAAGGCAGAATCAATTTGATTTTTTATAAATCGCGTAAGGCGCTGAAAAGCCCAAGGGCCAAAAGAAATTAGGAGGAGAAGTCCCACAAGGGGGCCCAAGAGGGAGGGTAAAAGAGTTGATAGCCAGGGAGATGTGGAGAACCAATTTTGATACCAAGATTCTTGTTTTTCCCTTTCTCTTTTTCGCTTTTCTAGGCTAGCTGTAATTTTTTCCAAGCTATCCTTAACAAGTCCTGTTCTATCTACATATACGCAGCATTTTTCCTTTAAAGCCGCGCATAAGCCTCCTTGCTGTAGAAAAAGTAAGTCTAATCCTCATTGATTTTGGAGGACAACTTCTGCCAGAGAGCATCACCGTCAATAGCATCATGCGGAGTGATGACGGGGAAGGCCTCATCATCATGGTTGTTGACCTGTAAAAGAAAAATATTTTTGTTCTCAGGCGCCACCCTGGAATTAGTTATATGGCTTTATTGTTTATTATATGGTTTTATTAATCTTTCAGGCAACCATCTAGCTCCCCCTTCTTTAGAATTATAAATGCAAGCTGATCCTTTTCCCCAGATAATGACTGGGTCAGGGCCGTTCCATTTTCCCATCAGTGGGTCTTTCCATAGGGCCTGGGCGTAGTCTGTTTGCGTGGTGGGATGCCAAAGGCGTTCTGCAGCAGATTTGCCATTAGTGTCAAGAGTTAAAAAGTTTAAAACAAAGAGAGCATGTAATAGCAAAGTCTTATAGTTTCCTTTAAGGGAATATAATGTTTCTTGTGAGGCAAGTTTAATGAGGGTGTTTTTTAAAGTCTGATGAGCCCTTTCCACTATTCCTTGTCCTTGGGGGTTGTAGGGGATTCCAGTAATATGTTTTATGCTCATTTGGGAGCAAAATTGTTTGAACTTTTGACTGGTATATCCGGGCCCATTGTCCGTCTTTATAGTTTGGGGTTGTCCCATGACAGAAAAAACATATAGGAGATGGTTTATAACATCTTTTGTGGCCTCCCCTAAATGAGCAGAGGCACAAATAAATCCACTAAAGGTATCAATGGTAACATGTACATATTTTAACCTTCCAAAGGAGGGGACATGAGTAACATCCATCTGCCAAAGTTGTCCAGGTATGAGCCCTCTGGGGTTTACACCTACATGGGTTTCAGGGAGCAGGGTTAGGCAATTTTTCCAGTTTTTAACAATTTGTCTTGCCTGTTCTCTAGTAATTTTAAATTTTAAGCGCAGGGTATGCGCATTAAGGTGGTGAACAGCATGGGCCTCTTGTGCAAGGGTCACCGGATTAACTGTTTGAGATAAGGTAACTATTTGGGTTGCCAAGTCAGCTAATTCATTGCCCCGGGTTAGTGGCCCAGGTAGGCCAGAATGAGCACGAATATGTCCTACAAAGAAAGGGTACGAACGTTGTCTAATAAGTTTTTGCAATTCAAAAAATAATTGAAAAGTAGGTGTAGTAGGCTGAATAACCGGAACCATTTCTAAAACTTGTAAAGCTCTAACAACATAATGGCTATCCGAAAACAGATTAAAAGGGTGGGTCTTTAATAACCGAAAAACACAAAGCGCAGCAAATAATTCTACTAACTGAGCAGATTTAAAGGAAGTATTTACAAAGTGGGAAACATTATTAATAACATATGAAGCTTTTCCATTTTTTGAACCATCAATAAAAATGCTCAAAGTATTGGGGATGGGCTTTATTAAGGTATTTTTTAGAAAAACAAAAGGAGTAATATTAAGGAATTGAATAAGTCTGTCGCTGGGCATGTGAGTATCAAAGCTACCCTGGAACCCAGTGCATAAAACAGCCCAATCATCTTGTCTTTGTTGTAACCAATTAATTTGTTCCTTAGAGTAAGGGGTGATTATGATATCAGGATCCTTGCCAAAATATTTGACAGAAGTCTTGAGCCCCAGAAAAATAAGTTGGGAGACCAAAAAGGGGTAGGAGGGGAGTACCTTGGACTGAGAGGCGGAGGCATGAATCCATAACAGGGGCACGGTTTTTTGCCACAATAAACCGGTGGGTGTAAATTCTGTGGCAAAAATGATTAAATAAAGGGTCAAGGAGGGGTTGAAGTAACCTATATTTTGTTGTGTAATGGCCTCCTCTAACTTTATTAGGGCTTTTTCAGCTTCGGGCGTAAGTTTTCTGGGGGAGGAAGGGTCAGAATCTCCCTGTAGAATATTAAACAGGGGTTTGAGATCTCCTGTTGTTAATTTAAGGTGAGGACGTAGCCAATTAATGTCTCCAAGGAGTTTTTGGAAATCATTTAGACAATTTAGCTTATTCCTTTTGATTTGAATTTTTTGAGCATATATTAAAGAGGGTTCTAATTGAAAACCCAGGAACAAGAAGGGATAGCAAGTTTGAATTTTTTCTGGGGAGATAAAAAGTCCTCTGTCTTGTAAAGCAATAACTATTCTTTGAGTCACTTGATGTGCCTCCAGTTCTAGTTTGGCAGCAATTAATAGGTCATCCATATAATGTATAATATATATATGAGGGTATTGAACACGAATTGGGTCTATGGATTGAGCCACAAATTTTTGACAAAGAGTGGGAGAATTAGCCATACCCTGTGGCAACACTCGCCATTGAAAGCGGGGATTAGGGCCTTTATGGTTTATCATGGGTATGGAAAAGGCAAATCTTTTACAATCTCCAGGATTGAGGGGAATGGAGAAAAAACAGTCTTTTATATCTATTACAATTTTAAAAAATCCTTTAGGGATAGCTGTGGGAGAGCCAGGATGTTAGAAACCAGACGATGAACATGTCCCTAGATCAACCTGTAAGGCCTGGAAGGACTGGACTGAATTATGGTTAGCACTGTCAGCTAGTTTAGCTTTCCCAAGTTTTCCTTTAAATGACTCCTGGGGCTGCCTCTGATACCAGAGATAACATATGGCCTGGTGGGGGGGGGGGGGCTAACAATTGCTATCAGACCTGGGCAGAATGCTGGGCAGACAGCATTCTTTGGTTTGGAGGGGCATACAGCATTCCCTCCCAGTTCTGCACCCAAGAAAACCCACACAATTAGAAAATATACATCCAAGTATAGCAACCCCTCACATCAGTGAATCAATTCTGACTCTATTTACATTACTGCAGTTTAACTGCATACCAACTTTACTCAAGACATACTCATACCATTGGCGACATACTCAAACCTTTTACGACTTACATGAACATTCCATGATTATTTTCCCTTTTGAGCAAACATTTAAGAGAATTCCTTTCAGATCCTTTTTTTATTCAGATAAACCATTTTAAAGGAGAGTCCTTGCAGTGAGCTTGAAGCTCGGCCTATAATAAGAAAAAACATTCCTGGCGGGGGAGGCCCGAACCTTCCAGAGTTTATAACAACTGTTCCTTCCTCTGGAGTTATAATTCTGGTGGTGGAGGAACAGAGGTCCAGTCCTGCGCTGCCTGCAGTGGCTCGGAACAAGTCTGAGTCAGCGATGTTTGCATCAGAGGCAGATTTTGGGCGGGAGGGGTCATTGGTTGTCGTGGTGGGTAGGTAGGGCCCCCTACTGGGGCCCGTAGCCCGTTTCCCGAGACCACAGATAAAGGCTGGCCATTTATATCGGTCTTGGACCGGCACTCTTTAGCCCAGTGACGGCCTCTTCTGCATTTAGGACAAAGGCCAGGGGGAAGGAGGAAGGGAATCGTCCCAGGAACATTGGGTTGTTTAATAGTTCCAGGGCATTCTCTAGCAAAATGTCCAATTTGTCCACATTTAAAACAGTTTTTAGGGCTAGATATTTGTCCTAGTTTTCCTGAAGGTGGAGTCTGGTTTTGGAGTATGGCTCCAATGGCCAAATTAATAGATTTAGACATTTTATGTTCAAAGGAATCCACATCATTGCAAATTTTAATCATACCATTTAAATCTAGGGTCTTTGTTTTGCCTCTTAAAGCAGCTTTACAGGCTGCATTAGCATTTTCTATGGCCAACTGTCTAACTATAATATTATCTGTATCTACCTCACCTAATATTCTTTCAGCTGCTTCCAAAAGTCTGGCAACAAATTGAGAATATGGTTCATTATTGCCTTGTACTACCCTGGAAAGAGAGGTAGTAACCGCTCCTGCAGCAGGCACGGCTCTCCAGCCGGCCAGGGCAGCCTGAGCAGTCTGGGTTAATATTCCTGCAGGGAGTTTTTGTTGTTTTTCCTCCGAGGCAAATTTGCCCCTCCCTGAAATTTTATCAGAAGACCATGAAGCCATTTGTGTATGTTTTTTATTGGTAATAGCTTGATTTTCTGCCTTATCTATAAATTCAGCTTTCCAGGTTAGATATTGACTCCTGGTTAAAACAGACTGTACAATCTTGTGCCACTCAAGAGGCAATAAATGTCCCTCACCCCCGAGGCCCTCCAGTACTGTTAAAGTAAAAGGGGCATTAATTCCATAATTCTTAACAGCCGAATGTAATTCTTTAATTTGTTTAAACTTCAATCTCCTATATGTAATTTGAGAATCTCTCCTTGCCTCCTCCTGATCACCCCCTTCCTCCTCGGAGGCAGAGGAATCTAGGTTTTGTCCCTCCTCCTGTCTTCTGGTGGTGTCTGCCTCCTCCTCTCCCGCTTCTCCTCCCTCCCCCTCTTGTTCCCGAGGTTGAGTGTTAGAGCGAGTAATTACGGGGAAGGAGAGGGAAACAGTTTGCGCCCCGGATCTGAGTCTACTACTGCGGCTCTTTGAGGCCGAGGGTGTTTTAGCAGGCTTGTTACCCGAGGCATGGGGGGTAGTCACGGCTTCCCCAACAAGATCCATTTGTAAATCATGAATTTGCAAAGTGAGGTCCCTTAACTCTCTTTTTTAAATGAAGCACGTTTTTTAATTCTGTCACTTGTTTCAAGAGAGAGTCTTTGGATTTAAGGAGACCTTGCACCTCCGGAGGAACAGAAAATGATCTCACCATTTCTGTGGTGTGGCTGACGGGAGAGAGGTGTCTGGATAGGGGGGAGGGGTGGGCCAGTGAAGGGCCCTTATCTCTGGAGTCTGTGTAGCTGCAGAAACTTGGGGAAGAGAAAAAGGGCCATATCTTTCTTCCTCATAATGCGCTGCCTCCTCCTCTAGCTCCACCTCAGAGGAGGGGTTGAGCCTGCCATTATCAGGAGAAGTCTTAGGAATAATAGGATAAATATTTTTATAAGGTTTTAGTGACATATTTTTCTTTCAACAAAACAAAAGAATTTTTACCAAATCTTTCTTTTTAACTCTTATTCCTCTCTCCCTAAGTGATCCTTTCATTTCTTTTATAAATAAAACCTCTTTTGATAATGCTTTGCCCATGGTTGATGGGACGGCAGAACTTACCTCAAGACTCTCCCACGGTGCACGAGCGATGCGGTGTGGGCGTCTCTACCTTAATATAATCGGGGTCCCCTGTTCTCCACGCCGTCCGGTAGGTCACCGTGCTTCGAGCCCCACGTTGGGCGCCACTTCTCCCGACCCGCGGGTTCAGCTATTCGTGCGGCTCGAAGAGGCACCTCCTGAAAGAAGAAAACCAATGGGGGAAAGAGAGGAAGGAGACCAGGCGCATAAAGAAAGACAGAGACAATCTGAGTCGCGTCAAGGCCTCATTTATTAAAAGTAAAGCAGGGTTTATATACCCTGAGTGTAAGGAAGGGAGTATAGAGGGGGGGGGGGGATGGAGAGTTTCTGTGATAACAAGAAGGAGAAGTCTCAAGGTTAGGGGTGGGTCAGGCTGCTCTTTTGGCCGTTGTGCTAACCCAAGCAACCACCTGCGGTTATTCTGAGAAATATTTTGTGCAGATGACTCAACCAGATGCGATTTGCTCAAGGCTAGAGGGTCTTTGTTTTGTTCCATTTAACTCCTTGGTCTCTGACACTTTCCACCTGGGGGGGGGAACGATATGTTTTCATGCATCAAAACAGAAGTTACAAAATAGGAAAAACAAGTGTTATCTTGACGCTTATGTCACCTCGCTTGCCTTTCTGCCATTGACTTCTTCGGAGCATTAAGTTGGAATCTGTGTGGGTTCCAAGCATGATGGGGCAGAGAACAAAGGGGTTGCAGAGAGGAGGGACCTGTGCCCGGCACACACCCAGCTTTTGCCCCACCCGCTCGGGCTCTCTGGGGGCCTGGGGTTACTCACATTCCTGTCTGGAATAATCCCCAGGGCCTGGCCATTTCTTTATTTCCAAGCAACTGATTTCACCTTGTGATGAGCTGGTGTCTCTGTGCTCAATAATTCTCAATTCGTCTATGTCAGAGCGAAGAGCATCTGATCAGCCAGATGGTTGACTCTTTAATGAATGCAAAATGCCTGCCAGTCTGTGAGCAATTTGGGCAGGTCAGCGCAGGGGACATCATGAAGTCCAACCCAGCGCCAAACCTGGGCCCCTTCTCCCTTAGGCGACCGCTGCTGTGTGGTTGTATGTTTTACTAAAGGGAGGAGGTGCGGGGAAGTTGCAGGCAGGGAGCTGAGCCTGGGACCATAGAGGAATGAAACTTAACAGAGCAGCTCCTGAGATTAGAGAGATTTCAGGAAGAGAGGGAGGGAAGGAGAAAGAGAGAGAGAGAGAGAGAGAGAGAGAGAGAGAGAGAGAGAGAGAGAGAGAGAGAGAGAGAGAGAGAGAGAGAGAGAGAGGGATTTTATATGGCCTCAATGATGAAATAAAGTGAACTCTGACAACATGATTTAAAAATGACCCTAAAACATAATATATGGAAATGGGTGAGCATCAAAAGTAATTTTCCTGTTCCATTACCTTTAATAAATAGTGTAGATCGCCTCACGCTTTCACTGAGCTGCAATATTGCACATGTTTGATAAGGGAGAGGTTTCCAGCAATGTCGTGATGACGGCATCGCACAGTCCAGGTTCCACATGTGGAAACGCTGCAGCCACAGAGAACATGTGCTCCTGCGGCCACTGGGGCCGGGGTCATAGAATCTTATTCTATAGTTTTTAGGTCTTGAAGAAACAGGAGTGCGCAGATCCCTTACTGGAAAATCACGGAGAGAAACTTGTTGCTAAACGAGTGCTGAAAGCCCAGCCGGCGAGGGTCCCGGGCGACCCCACACGTGACTCTTCACTCTTGGGGAAAGGCTCAGCCTGCCTGCCTCGTGGCCTTGGATAGCTCTGGTCCCTCCGTCCATGGCTTCAAGCAGACTTCAAACCAACATGTCCCTTACTTTTGGTCAAGACCAGCTTCTGTGGGCTGCGGGCAGGAGTGGCTGGTGACTTTCCCGGCGGCTGTCAGGGATGGCCGGTCCCAGGGGCTGCTCGTCCTGCCCCTGAGACCTCTGCTCTGGCTCCCAAGACCTGCTCTGCTGGGCCGGGTCAAAGCCCCTGAATGTTTCTGCCTGACTTCAAGATATGGACCCTGAGCTGGGCTGACACCATGACACCAGACAGCCCTGGAGGGCGTTCCATCAAACTCTTCACCCATCACTGATGAGGAGGCGAAGGGCCAGACAGGCATCACCTGGCCAACTCCAGTCATCCTGGGCACCTGCCCTCACGCCCTCCCATCACACTCGGTCCTGGGCCACGTGGGGAGCAGCGGCATGTGGGAGCCAGCCCGGCACAGAATGGGGACACGTTGAACATGACCCAGCACAGAAGGGGCATCTCCAGACTGCTGTGGACCACAGGGCTATGTGCTCGGCTCAGGGCTGCCATATCCACTGCCTCCACAAGCTCTGCTCCTTTCACCTCCCGCACTCCCTGTGGAACAAGACCCTCCCCTTCCAGATGAGCCCCACTGTTCATGGCACGGCGCAGCTCTGTGGCTTCTAGGAAGAGCCACAAAGATTGACGGACTCCCGCTCTGGGGATCTGAAACCACACAGTCACAGGCCATCAGGAGAGCAGAGCAGGCTCACATCTTGGCTTGGTCAGAGCAGGAGGCGAGGCCATGGCTCTGGGGGTAGAGGACACAGAGGTCAGAGGGCCAGGTGTGAGGTCAGGGTTCATTGCTGAATCAACCACACCACATGTCAAGATTTTGACCATCTAGGATTCACAGTATGGCTTGGGTCTGACCCCCAGAGATGGGACTAACTTCTCAGAATCTCCCTCCTCTGTCATCTGAGAAATGGGACAGAGTAAGACATCAGGCTGCATGTGGAGGTGACCCCTGTGTGACAGATTGGAGATCACTCATTCCTCTACAAGCACACTGAGGCAAGAACTTTGCAATTCTGTGATCAGATGAATGATACAATTAATAGCAGCCCCAAGTAAAGGCCCTGAGCCCAGCTAAAAATATGAAAGCAAAACAGCTTTCCTTTACATTTGCTTTAGCAGCCTTAAAAAGTTTTCTTCTTATTCATCTTCTGGATGAGCCAGCAGAGATGGAGGAAAAGTTTCCCTAATTATTAGAGAATCTTTGAGAATATTAAGCAGCTTTCTCTGAGAGGGAAAGGATATTAAATATTAAAACAACACCCTGTGTGGTGTTTTCTGAGCTGCTTTACCCCTTCCTCTAATAACGGCGTTCTTGTCTGCGGTACATCCCACTGTGGTACACAAACAGAGTCCTGGTACCAGAAAGTCAGAGCAGCGTTCTTGTGTTTGTTTTTCAGAGAGCTGCTGTGAGTGAGTAATTAGCAGGTCCATCTAGGGTTTGAAATTCAGTTCTGTTTTCCAGTCATCCAGGCACGACTGGCTTTACAACCTGGTGACATCTGGAACTCACTTTCCCGCCTGTGGTCATGACCCATGGTCTGAAATGACCGTCCTCCACCCCTCCCTTCCTCTGGCACAAATGACTGGAGTCAATTGCTTCTGGCCAGAGGTCTGGTGCCATGTGCCAGTCCTGGCCAGGATGCCCATCTCCTCTCCAGCCTGGGGCTTTACGGTGTCCTGGACCTAAGAGACCCTGACAGGCCTAGGCGAGGGGCCAGCCAAGCAGTGCCGGACAGCAGCTGCCCTGCTCCCTTCTGCCATGTGGCTTCCAAGGACACGTAGAGAGGAGACAGAAGCCGAAGGCAGCCCCTGGGCTGGGCCCCAACTTGGGGCCACTTGTAGGATGATTTATGGTTCCTATTGCTTTTGGCGAAAGGACCTAAACCTTTCCATTGTGGTTATTTATGCAGAGTACAACGTGCTAGATGGTTTAATTGTAACCCCCTATTTAATAATATAAGGATGATAGGCTCATATGGCATTCCAAAAGTTAATTATGAACAAGACTGACATACATCTGTGAGTGAAGACAATGAAAGGAGTCTTACTGAAAGCTGTCGTGTGGAAGGGAATAGCATGTGGGGTTCCTATGCAATATAATATATGTTATATAAAACATGCTAAAATATATAAATGAAATACAGAATACACGTAAAACAAAATGTATACAAAATACAGTTACAATATGCAAAAAATAAATAATGTAAAATATCTTATCTACCTCTAACCTCCCTGCCCTCCCAACTGTCTATCCCTCCCACAAAAGCCTGTAGTCCAGACAGGTTCTCAATGCGCGGATATCCTTTTCAAGCAGGTTTCATCACGGTTTCTCACACAGGAATATTGTGTAAGCTAGACTGGTTTTACACACGCACACACACACACACACACACACACACACACACACACACACACCAGTCCTATAAGTGCGTATGTATGTTTATGTTTTAGCTATGAGTACAACAATGTTACTGGCTCTTTCTAAGCCTGGGTTTGGCTCAGCGGCAGGGCACCTGGTCTTCCTTTGGTGTCCAGCTAGCATGGCACCCTCACCAGCTGTCTGCTGATCCTTTTCACACTGCACCGAAGGGCACAGCCACAGGTCTGCTCTGCCTTTTCCTCAAGCTAGACCTGCAGTTGTCTGCACAGTTGAACTCCTCCATGGACGTGACAGCCTGAGCCACCTCAGGAGAGGAAGAAGAAACAATACACAAAAAGAACCATGGCCATTTGCCATGGAGGCATTTCTCCTCCTGGGCTCCCTCTGAGTCAGGAGTTTGGTCTTTTGAGTTTGCCGCCTCTTCAGAGGGTTGTGATTTTGGTTTCCACGAATCTTTGTGTACCTGCCCTTTGCCTGGCACCTTCCTTCCTCTAAGCCGGTTGTACTCTGTTGGTCCACAGAGACATGGGGAGTTTGATATCAGTACTCTGCTTGTCTCCTCAATCTTCCTTTAGTTTTCATTCCTCTCTTTTTCCTTATAAAATGACTACATCTGCACACTCCTGGACAATAACAGTGAAATTAACTGAAGTAAATGTGCACAGGTCTCACTAATGCCTTCCCACCGTGGTTGCATGTGGCTGGGGTGGGGACGCCAGGTCTGGCGGGAGCAGTTGGTTTTAGTTCATGTTTTGCAGCCAGGAGGAGAAAGGTGAAGGGCCTCCACTGAGACATCCAATATGCAAATGCCTTTAAACTGCACACCCTCCTTCAATCTGCACTGCGCTTCCAGGGTCCCTGGTGAATCTGCAGGTTCCCCATCAATTGCGGGGCAAGCCTGGGCCTCTTCGAATCTGCTCTCACAGTGAGAGGAGCCTCGTAGCACAGGTCACCCAAAGCCACGCCCGCCCCTGCTCTCATTCCCAAGGCTCTCACAAAGGTGCCTCAAACCAGTGGACCATCCACCCTCCTCCGGGGCCTTTCACTGCTCTTCTTCCAGGCCAGCCCCCTCAGGCCACGTCACTGCCCCCTGCCAGAGCGCCCTATCTCACCATCTTCTGAAGCCACCTGGCTTGTTTACGGTCGTCCCCGAGGTGTAACCTAGTTGTTGGAGCTTTCTCAGCCATTTAAACTGTGTCTCCATATCCTCCCCAGTATTCTCCATCCTACATTTATGGGGAGTTTTCAACACCACTTAGTGTCCTTATATATTATGTAATTTAGTCATTTGTGTTGCTAATTGTCTCTCCTACCAGAATAAACCGTGTGATTGCTCACAGGAAATTGTGTTTGTGTTATTTTCTGAGACATCTCCAGCATCCAGAGGAGTTTGTGGCATGTGGGAGGCAATGAGCTGCGGGGAGCTGAGTCAAAGCAGTACAGTGAGAGTTCTGGAAACACGACCCAGGAGCCCAAGCCCTGCGGGGCCATCATAGGAGAGGCCTGGTGTCCCCATTGCTGAGGGCAGAGCTCAGAGGGAGGGAAACACAGCCATGGCCTTTGTAACCAGGGGACTGGGTGAAATCAACCAGATGATAGCCTGGGTGGAATAAGAAGGCAAAATGGTGCCACAGGGTGTTGAAGTTCACAGCGACCCAAGGATCGTGGTGTCTCCTGGGTGGGGAGCTGACAGATAAGGGGAGGCTGTGCCCAGACAAGGAAGGGCTAAGGGACCGGGAGCAGTAGAGGTAGGATGCCATGTGCAGGCTATCCACCTGAGGTGTGGCTCTGAAGAGAGCCTGGATAAACTGGGTTACTAGGGAAGTCAAATAGAGAGCACTGGAGTTGGAGTCCACCAGCCAACCTGGCTGGCCTGGAACTACACAGCCTTGGGCAGGAAAGTCTTCTCTCTATGTCCCAGGGTCCTCATTTACGGTGTGAGATACACTCACCACCTCACATGCATTTTCCAAGGTGGAAGATGGAGTGGCACGGGTTCGGGAAGTGTTCCCACTGGATCCCACGTCTGCCTCGCTGCTGCCTGCACCCAGGGGCACAGCGGTCGGCTAAAACCTCTTCCATCCTCATGTGTGCGACTCTGCGGATGCTCCTCGGCTTAGGATCATCTTCCTTTGCTTAAGGGGGCAAGCGTACCTGCTGCCTGGGGCTGAGAGGAAAGGCTGGTGAGTGTGCCGGGGCAGTCAGCCTGGCACAGTACCACACAAGGGGCGGCTGTGGTCAGAGCTGCTGATAGCATCAGGATCCTGCCTTTCTGCGTCCCCAGCATCAGTGACAACCCAACATTTCTATGCTCCCTAGGTTTGGTTTCAGCACAAGAACTCAGGAAAAGTCTTGAAGCCCAGAAATAGCACATTGTGCCAGAGTGCACTTCTCCTGGCCTGCAGGCCAGCCTCCGGAGCTGGCTTTGGGCTCCCCATCCTCTGGCCGGCCAGGATGACCCAGCCAGTGGCACATGTCCCATAGGTGGCCCTCCACCCTGGGCCCTCAGTGTGGTCACGAATGAGCACCAAAGGCCTCCTGCACCCAGTTCCACTCTGGTTTGGAAGCTCCGCCATTTCCAGGAGGCCGAGCAGCTGTTACTTCCCTTCTCTCGAGCCAATCAGTTCTAAATGGAGCAACGCCACAGTCTTAATTTTCCACTCAGTGGTGAAAGCAGCCACATTATTCAAAATTATTCATCAGCACTTAGTAATTCCCATTCCAGAGCAATCGCAGAGCACTTTCATGTATATGTTACAGGCGAGATTTATGGGGGGAATTACAGTATGGCAAATCATTCTTTAAAATGGTACTTAAATCACACAAGTTTAAAACACTAATTATGTAAAGTATATTCTGAATTTTTAATTTCTACCTTTGTTCCACAATGCTCTCCTTACCGGCTTCAGAAAGAGGGTGGCTTCAACGTCAGCCACACTCGCTGTGCATCTGCCAGTGTTTGTATGATGTCATTTCTTCCTATTTAAAAAAAAAAAAAGGTGAATGAGGCTCGCACCTAGCAGTCACAGTCGTTGGGAGATAATGAAGCATGAAATCTATTCGGAGACAAGATCCATCTCTAAGAAGTGCTTGAGAAGACTCGGGTGGCCATGAAATAACTATTTAAGTTAAAGATAAAATTTAATAAATATCTCTGCTAATGATGTAGCTCAGAAAATCTCATTATCATTCTTCATGCCTTCCGTGGAGCCACTGTGGGAATTTGCAGACACTTCATTCCTTTTTTTTGCCACTTAAGAAAACTCTATCTCCCGGACCCAGGGACCTCTTGACCCGGAGCCTGGCTTGGGAGTCGCATTTCTACTTCTAATCTAGGAAGACAGTCCTAAGACATGTGGGAGACCGAAGTGTTTTAAAGTAGCCCTGCCCAGCCCTGTGTCACACCCCGGCTTCCTGCCTTCAGAAGAGGGAAACTGTGCATATGTGAGGAGTCCTGCTCAAAATCAAGTTCATCCGTGCACAGCGTCCCACGCTGTGGTTCTACGTTTGGAGGAAGGTGGCAGGGCTTTTCTGCCTTTCCCACTGTTCACCCACAATTCCGTGGTCTCCTGGATATGCCAGAATGGAAGGACTTTGCCGACGTGTGCAGCACCCAGGCAGGAGTGAACATTTAGGTCTGTCTCCCATGCTGGAGAGGCATCTCCTGTGGACCTTCTGGACTTTTCCATGTATTGGGAATATCCACACTTGCCAGGAAATCGTCTCCAACCATGCTGCATCTGAAAAAAGTCCATACAGGGCTTAAGTTTGCAAACTAGCTTATGTCAGACATAGAGGCTGGCTCTGAGGCTCCTCACCTGTCTCCCCACCCCAGGCCATGTCCTAGAACATTCTGCCATCTAGACTTCCTGTGCTTTTCTTTAATTGAATTCCCTAACACCATGCACTTAAAAATGAGTCTTTTCAGCTCTGAGGCCCTGCTTCCCAAAGGGCATGCTACCTTGTCTGTGGGAGGCAGGCCTGGTATTTGATTGACTCATTATATTTTCTCTACTTTGAAAACAACAGATCCCCGCCTGCTCTGGTCTGGTCTTCATGTTCACATCGACTTCTGTGCCCGGCCATTACTTGGGGCAGCCCGAGCCTTGAATTTTGTCCCCTTGGACCTGGGTCCAGGAAAGGCTCAGGCTCTGCTCTGGGTCCTGGCCGCAGCAGCTGTCATCCCCGTGAAGCCAGCCACTGTTGACCTTCTATTCTTTCAGGGTTATCTGGCTCTGATTAATCAATTTGTAGCTGGCACTTTATGCTGACTCCAGTGGAATTTTTGTTCATTCCACTTGAACAGCAGAAGGGAGAGCGAGTAAGGGAGGGCCAGTGGACGAGGAGAGGGACCAGGGCCGGCAGAGGGTCCGAGGCATGACACGAGGGGGATGTTTATCGGTGTTTCTCCTAGCCATAGATTGGTTTTGACATGCCTTGCCGGCTCTGGTTTTGTGTACCCAATGTGCCATGAGAAGCAAGTACAACACCCACTCCTGGGGGGATGCAATGTCCTCACCCCCCTGGATTGGCTCCCGATGTCTTTAGCAACCCTGGAGTGTAGAAGGGCTGTGACAGATAGGCAAGAGGAGGCCGTTTTTAAAACCAGGTCACAAAGTATCTTGCCTTCCTTCCTGCTCAAAGTTGCCTTTAGCGCCTTCATGCACCTAGAATTGAATACTTGAGAATGGTAGCTGATAAAGAAGTACATTCTGTCAATGCAATCAAACCCATCAAAACCCAACAATACTCTTCAATGACAGAGGAAAAAACAATCCAAACATTTATAGGGAATAATAGAAGACCTCAAATAGCAAAAAACAATCCCTAGCAAGAAGAACAGTGCTGGAGAAATATCAATTCTGAACTTCAAGCTCTATTACAAAGCCATCCTTTTAAACACAGCATGGTACAGGCACATAGACAAGTCTGAGGACCAATGGAATAGAACCGAAGACTCAAAAATGAACCCACAGACCTATAGCCACCTAATATTTGGTAAGGAGGCCAAAAACACAGGATGGAAGAAAGAAAGCCTCTTCAACAAATGGTTCTGGTAGATGTGGCTATACAGGTATAGAAGACTGACTTTATATCCTTATGTATCACTCTGCACCAGAATCAATTCCAAATGGATCAAAGACCTTAATGTAAGACGAGGTATCCTGAAAGCATTTCATGAAGGAATAGGAGAAACACTAGGGCTCCTTGGCAGATTCAGAAACATAACAAATCAAAGAAAGGCCGGATAAATGGGAGTTCATTAAACTGAAGAGCTTCTGCATGGTGAAGGGCAGAGCTAGCAGGACAAATAGAATGCCCACAGATTAGAAGATCTTTTCTAGATACATATCAGGAAAAGGCCTCCTAGCCAAAACATAATTACAGCTCAAAAAATTACCCCCCAAAACAAATACTCAAAGAAGCAACAACCCCATCAATAAGTGGGCTAAAATGGTAAAGAATGACTTCTCTGAAGGAGAAATAAGAATGGCCAATAAACACGTGAAGAAATGTTCAACATCTCTGGCCATAAAAGAAATGCAAATCTGGACCAGGAGTTTGGCCTAGTGGTAGAGTGCTTGCCTGGCATGCACGAAGACCCAGGTTCCAGTCCTCACTATTACATATGTAGAAAAAAAAGCTGGAAGTGGTGCTGAGGCTCAAATGGTAGAGCTCTAGCCTTGAGAAACTCCAAGGACAGTGCTTAGACCCTGAGCTCAAGTCCAGGATTGGCAAAAAAAAAAGAAATGCAAATCAAAACAATATTGTGATTCCACCTCACCACAGTTAAAATGACCATTATAAAGAAAAGAAATAACCACAGATAATGGCGGGGATGTGACCAGAAGTAAAGGCTACTAAACTTTTGGTGGGAAGGTAGACTTGTTCAACCACTCAGGAAAGCAATGGAGATTCCCCAAAAGACCAAACATAGAGCTTCCCTATGATCAAGCAACTCCACTCCTGGGCATTTACCCAAACAATCACAAACCAGCCTTCACTAAAGCCACCAGCACAATCATGTTCATTGCAGTGTTACTTACTGCTGCTAAGATAAAGACTCAACCCAGATGCCCATCGGTAGATGAATGGATCGAGAAAATGTGGCCGATATGCACAATGAAAGTCTGTGCTTCCATCAGAAAGAGTGACATCTCTCCATTCACGAGGGAATGGAAAGACTTGTAAAAGTTGTATTAAGCAAAGTAAGCCAGACCCAAAGAAACATAGACTGCATGTTTCCCTCATAACTAGGATATGTTTATGAATCCACAATCTATGTAGTGGATAGCAAAGACAAATAATTACACATTGATATGATTAATTAATCAGCACTCAAAGCTTCGCACAGTGAGATCAAAGGAGGACATTTTGAGGAGAGGATCACAAGGCTTCAATTGCTATGTGCATATGACCATCAACATGATGCTTATCAAAATGAACTCCAAGAAAAGGAAACAAGATATTTTTATATTATACCATTTGCAATTATTTCCTTTCTCCTTTTTTTCCCTTTGGTTTCCTCCCTGTTGTCACTGTTTTTGATTTCTATATACTTTGTCTTGTATATAATTTTACATGATTTGGGGAAGGAAAGGCGAAGAACAAAGGGTAAACCAATTCAATAGTGATATTCACTAGACACTATGTTGGAAATGAACTTTACAACCTGGGAGGAGGGTGACAAGTTAAGGGGAGGGGCAGCGAGAGAAAATTAAGGAGAGCTAACACCGTTCAAAAGAAATGTACCCGTTACATCACTTACATAACTATAACCCTGGTGTATGTCACCTTTACAATAAAATTTAAATTGAAAAATATAGATTCTATTTTTAGTTTTATTTCTAGAAGCTGGAAAGTCCTGTCAGCAGGATAGCTGCTGCTCTGCCCCAGGGTGAAAGGGGCACCAGGAGGCAGGCACACAAGAGATGGAGGCTGGGGAAAGGCGCTTGAACACAGCTTGTTATGGGAATGCCCCTGGTGGGGACATGGGGCCAGCACGAGGGCTGCGTCCCTGGGCTGCAGTCCTCCTGGAGACACCTGCTGCACTGGGGATTGACTTTCCACTATGGGAATGTGGAGGAACACATTGAAAAGAGAGCACCCAGGTTTTCCTCTGTCTTTCTCTCCCCCTGTTTCTATCTGCCCACCTGTCTTGTATCACCAGCTGTCATATCTTGAGGGTGAGGATGTGTGCCATCTTGGAAATGAATCCCCCACATCGCTGAGGACATGAAGCAAGAGCTTGCTGTGGCTGCAGCCCTGGGTCATAGCTTTTCCTGCGAAACTCTGATGGGAGACCCCGGCTACCCATGTTTATGTAGCTGAAATGCAGGAACTAGGGGCCACTGGACTTCGAGGTGTTGCTGTGCAGTGAGATGTCCAGGCCCACCCAAGCCGCTGGCTCCTGCCCATACCACATGCCCTCAGCAGAAGGATGAACCCCGTAGCTTTGTCACCGCTGACGCCCAATACACGCCAACCTCACCTACCCATTTTATCATCTGAAGAATGCCATTTAGGATGTGGGATTTTGAGATTAGCCCTACTCCATTCTTAAATCCATCCAGGCTGTTAGATGAAGGAATAGTCTGCTCCCTTCTATTCCTGTGTAGTATTCCACAGACTTACTGCAGTTAGCTGAATCATTCACGTACTGAGCGAAAGACGCATATACCAGCACACACCCTGTCTAATTCACTCTAATCTGACCATGGAGAAAATGCTTCTTGAATCTTCCCCACCAGCTGCTCTTCTGAGAAGACCCTGTCCCTTCCCGCTGGGTCCCAGGGGGCCTGCAGTCCCAGCTCCCTGAGACCAGTGCAGGTGACGGTTTGCTGAAGGGGAAAGTTGAGGGAACCCATGCTGGACTGAGTGGCCTGTGATTGGGCGCGAGGTGGTCTGTTTCAAGGCAGAGGATGATGTCATGACACACTACTTGTTTCCTTCTCCACGGGCCACGGAGATGAGTGTCCACTTCAACACTCCACGAATGCCCCAGGCAAGGAGCCCCTGTGGCTTGTGAGCAAACACCCTGGTGACCAAGACTGAGACAGGGCGGGATGATGGGGACAGCCCAGACGAATGCTAAGAGCAAGTGAGGGGCAGGGCTGGTCACTCAGAACCTGTGCTGACCTGCTCTCCAGAGCAGGGGCATCCCTGCAGACGTGCCTGTAGATGTCTGCTCTGAGGAGGGGGCCTTCCCCAGGGTGTGGACATGGTTAGCACTGAGCTGAGCACAGCGGAGGAATCGAGCTGAGCTGAGCTGAGCTGAGCTGAGCTGAGGCCGGTGAGCTGCCAAATTCCCCACGTCCTTCACAGGGGATCGAAGAGGCACTGGTGAAACATGCAGGGGACCTGGCTCAACAAGGGACTAAAAACTCTCAGTTCTAAGCCCAGGAACACACGGTACCCCTCTTGTTCAAGTGGAGTGTGAAATGGTCTTCCAGTCAAGCTGGCCAGTGGCTGAGTGTTGTCACCGGTGACAGTTCCCTGATTGTCCACCCCTGGTGGGACTTGTACCCCAGTGGGCGTGGGTTGCAGGCCTCCTCACGCCCTTTCTTCATTCGGGGATTAAAAACTGCTTCTTTCTAATTTGCTTGAAATGGATAAAGAATCAGTATTCTGATGGAAACTGAATTTGTCTTAATTAAGATGAATCTGTGTGCAGCTCCAGTGGCCCCAGACAGCCTGCACGGTTTTCCTCTTTACCTGCAATGGCTCTGCTCCTGAGTGCAGGGCGTCTGAGCTCAGGTCTCTCCATTAGCCACGTGGACGGAATCTGGGGTGCACTGTGATATCACCAGGGCCTCTCCTCAGGGCAGGTTCTGGCCTCTATGTCTATTTTTGTATTGTTAAGGTGACAAAGATGGAGCTCAGAGAACGAAATGATAGGAATGACAGGGTGGGGGAGAGGGAGCACCAGATATGCTATGGCTTCACATGCAATGTCCCGCAGGCTCTGGTGCTGAGCCCCGGGTCCACAGCTGAGGGTATGTTTGGGAAGTGGTGGAACCCTCAGGGCCCCTGTCAGAGGAGGAAGGCCACTCTTGGAGCAGGCGTTGCCTTTGAAGGTCATACCTAGTCCTGGATCCCCTCCCCTGCTTCTGTCCACCACGTGGCCTCTGCCACGCGCTCACTGTGGGTTCAGCACTTGAAGGGCCAGCTGGGAAACTTCTGGAACCACACCTAAATAACCTTCCACTTTTAAGTTGTTTTGTCAGGTGCTTCATCCCAGAATGCGAAGTCCAGCGATCTCAGATGTGTGCGTGGGGACATGTGTGGCGGACACACTCATTCACCTTGGACTTTAGCAGCAGCAGGTGGGGGGTGGCAGCGCGCACACCAGGTACTTACTAGCTGGCAGCCACGGTCCCTGAAGCCTGGCGCACATTAATTCTATTATCTTCATTAGCAGCCTCATGAGGGAGGCCCAGTCATCACTGCATTCCTGGAGAGGAAAGGGAAAACGGTTTACCCAGTTATCTAGTGTCTCATAGCTCTAAGTGGTGCGCAGTCTCAGAGTCTGCAGATTGTGTGTGTGTGTGTGTGTGTGTGTGTGTGTGTGTGTGTGTGTGTGTGTGTGTGCGCACAGGCATGTGTGGTGAGCTCAGGGAACTCCCATACTTTGCATGCATTCTGTTACCACCTTCAATTGAGCAAAAGCTCTGTAGTTTCTCCAGCTCCCACGTTCTGCCCCTGGAACCCTGGCATCTTTGGGGTGGGTGGCCATCCACGATGGCCCTCATCATGGCTCAGGACCCTCGGCCCCCGGATTCCGCTCTCCAGAGGGTGTGGTCCTGCACCCCGCAGCTCTCACTTCCTGGGCGGCCATGGAAGTGGAGTGATTCCTTGGCTCATGTCTTCCTCGTGAACGGGAGACCTGTGGCTGGGTTTCTTACACTGCCTGTGTCCCGGTGCTTAAGGCAGTGCTGACTGACTGAGGGCCACAGGGACATGGGTGCCATATGCTAAAGGTTCCGTGGGTTTGCCTTTTGCAGCCTGATGTGCTGCGCCTGGAGGATGTTTCGCCTGCCACAGGCAGGAGTGCGGGTCCACTGTCAGCCATGAGGGTGTCCCCGGTGAGCACCCAGCTGAAAAGAAAGACCACCCTTATGTTGTTACTCTCTATTTGTTCATTTAGTGTTTCCTTTTTAATGTGGCATCCCTGCCTGTGAGTCCATTGATGCCTTCACACACGCATAGGCAAACCTTGACCAGACTCACGGCTCCCTCTCCCTCCTTCACCCAAACCCACCAACACAAGCTTCGCTGCTCCACGTCCAATGCACTATTTCCACTCATTCTAAACTGTGAGCGAGCCTGCTCTACATCACGGCACACAACACCCCTCTGACGCCAACTGGTACAATGTAACGGGATCCCAGTCGTGCGTCTGTCTGACCTGTAAAATAGCATGTACTCCTGACTTTCTCCCTCAGCCTGGCCACCTGCAGTCTGTAAATATGAACATATGGACACATGTTCAAACACATGTACACCGCTCAAGGAGAAGTGAGTGGGCATCTGAAAGTGAAGGCGTACACACCTAGTATGTGCACAGATACATATTCATCCACACAATCCCTTCTTAGAAAAGCCTGAAAATTACTCACTCTCAAAGCATTCCAGATTTTTGGAAGATATATTTAAATTTTCAGGAGAGACAGGATTAATCAAGTTCTAATGATTGTTCCGCAGGTGTTAATAAAAAAAAAACAACAACACACCCAGGACCCCAAATGATTAAATTCACTGAGAGACTGTTGATTACAGGAGCTGACAACTTTTATTTGAGAGTAGAAGGCAGGTGGAAAGGCAAGTGACAGCTGAGGCCCCCACACCTCATTCGGGCCTGTTCCCGCGCCGGGAGGTATTCAGAGCATGATGATTCGTGAGGATCATGACAGAGTTATTGTTGTCACCGGTGATAGTTAAGCATCTGAGAGAATGAATGTGCACAGCTTATTTATTGAAGAATGGACAAGTGCAAAGCACTGGGCTGGCCTTGGGCTATTAGAGGATGAAAGAGAGAAGGGGGTGGGGGTGAGGGGAAGAGAACAGACACGCTCCTGTCTGCATGGATTTCCCACTGGGCAGAAGAGAGGAGACCAGAGTCATAGTTCCGAATCAGGACAATAAGAAATGGGCACACATTACCGACTGGACACAATCCCGGAAGAAGCCTGAAGGGGTGGTGGGGTGAGCTCTGTGATTGCTAAGATGAATTCTTTACAGCATGATTCCCAGGACTTTCGTGCTGTGGATAGGAAAATAGTCTCCCCTCCTCCAGGTCTTTCTCTTTCTCCTTTTCTTACTCAAAATCAATGTTGCTTTCTTTCAGTCTCCAGCAAGTTGTAGAAAAGTTGAATGCTGGTGTTGTTCAAAACTGTACCACCACAGTTCAGAACAGCAGCGGAAGAGAACACAAGAGGGTCTGCCTTCACAGAAGACCCTGGAGCTCACCTCAGGCTGGAGGCCTCTGTCTGGGGCTTGCCTGAGTGTGACTTCATGTCCCCTATTCCCTGGGCCAGGGGACATGGGCAATATCCAGACACCCTTGTCCAGCACACCAGAAGGAAGAGGCTTCTGGTACCATGGGCTGGAATTGAGGGGTGCGGATTGGGACCCACATGCCTAGGCTGGCAGCACTCTTCCTTGTGCCCAGGGCGGAGTCAGGGCTATCAGCAGCTCTGCGTAATCCCATCTCCCTTCCTGGCCTGGGACTTCTGGTGGGTCAGAGCTGAGGGGACGCAGGACATTGCTGCCCCCTGTTCTGCCCTGACTATCTCCCTCTGAAGACGACTCCCCTGCCAGCTGCTCCTGGAAAGCACTACATTCTCCCAGCCTCAGTTTCCTCTTCTGGAAAAGAGCAAGTCCTTCCTTTCCATGCACTTTTGTGTGTGTTCCAAGGGCATCTGGAGTATTCGGGAAGAAATTAGTCTTAGAGGCCCTGGAGGAGGTTCGCGACTTCCCAAGTTTGTATCCAAATTTACATCACCATCCCTTAAAAGTTCAGACATAAGAAGCGAATTCCCCCGAATCCACACAAAAGGGCAGATGTACAAGATTATTGGTTTAGAAGAGGCTGAGCTGTTGTTCCAAGCCTGGGACAGACTCTCCAGGCCTGAGACTCCTGGATGAGCCTGACACCCGCCTCCTGCCTGGTGACATTCCAGCATCCATTTTCACTTGTGACAGATCAGATACATCTGCAGGCTCTGCCATGATGGAATTGTGGGACGATGGGATAATGGTGGGATGATGGGATGATGATGGGATGATGATGGGATGATGAAGGGATGATGATGGGAAGATGATGGGATGAAGGGATGATGATGGGATGATGGTGGGATGATAATGGGATGATGATGGGATTATGATGGGATGATGGTGGGATGATGATGGGATGATGATGGGATGATGATGATGGGATGATGATGGGATGATGGGATGATGATGGGATGATGGGATGATGATGGGATGATGATGAGGGGATGATGATGGGATGATGATGGGATGATGATGATGGATGATGATGGGATGATGATGGGATGATGGGATGATGATGTGATGATGATGGGATGATGATGGGATGATGGGATGATGATGGATGATGATGGGATGATAATGGGATGATGATGGGATGATGGTGGGATGATGATGGGATGATGATGGGATGATGATGATGGGATGATGATGGGATGATGGGATGATGGGATGATGATGGGATGATGATGGGATGATGATGGGATGATGATGGGATGATGATGGATGATGATGGGATGATGATGGGATGATGATGGATGATGATGGGATGATGATGGGATGATGATGTGGTGATGATGATGGGATGATGATGGGATGATGATGATGATGGGATGATGATGGGATGATGATGGGATGATAATGATGGGATGATGATGGGATGATGATGATGATGGGATGATGATGGGATGATGATGGGATGATAATGATGGGATGATGATGGGATGATGATGTGATGATGATGGGATGATGATGGGATGATGGGATGATGATGGATGATGATGGGATGATGGTGGGATAATGATGGGATGATGATGGGATGATGATGATGGGATGATGATGGGATGATGGGATGATGATGGGATGATGGGATGATGATGGGATGATGATGAGGGGATGATGATGGGATGATGATGGGATGATGATGATGGATGATGATGGGATGATGATGGGATGATGGGATGATGATCGGATGATGATGGGATGATGATGGGATGATGGTGGGATGATGATGATGGAATGATGGTGGGATGATGATGGGATGATGGGATGATGATGTGATGATGATGGGATGATGATGGGATGATGGGATGATGATGGATGATGATGGGATGATAATGGGATGATGATGGGATGATGGTGGGATGATGATGGGATGATGATGGGATGATGATGATGGGATGATGATGGGATGATGGGATGATGATGGGATGATGGGATGATGATGGGATGATGATGGGATGATGATGGGATGATGATGGGATGATGATGGATGATGATGGGATGATGATGGGATGATGATGGATGATGATGGGATGATGATGGGATGATGATGTGGTGATGATGATGGGATGATGATGGGATGGTGATGATGATGGGATGATGATGGGATGATGATGGGATGATGATGATGGGATGATGATAGGATGATGATGGGATGATGATGGGATGATGATGATGGGATGATGATGGGATGATGGGATGATGATGGGATGATGGGATGATGATGGGATGATGATGGGATGATGATGGGATGATGATGGGATGATGATGGATGATGATGGGATGATGATGGGATGATGATGGATGATGATGGGATGATGATGGGATGATGATGTGGTGATGATGATGGGATGATGATGGGATGGTGATGATGATGGGATGATGATGGGATGATGATGGGATGATGATGATGGGATGATGATAGGATGATGATGGATGATGATGGGATGATAATGGGATGATGATGGGATGATGGTGGGATGATGATGGGATGATGATGGGATGATGATGATGGGATGATGATGGGATGATGGGATGATGATGGGATAATGGGATGATGATGGGATGATGATGAGGGGATGATGATGGGATGATGAGGGGATGATGGGATGATGATCGGATGATGATGGGATGATGGTGGGATGATGATGATGGAATGATGGTGGGATGATGATGGGATGATGGGATGATGATGGGATGATGATGGGATGATGATGATGATGGGATGATGATGGGTGATGGTGGGATGGTATTATGATGAAGGGATGATGGGATGATGATGGGATGATGATGGGGTGATGATGGGTGATGGTGGGATGATGATGGGATGATGATGGGGTGATGATGGGATGATGATGGGGTGATGATGGGATGATGGGATGATGATGGGATGATGATGATGGGATGATGATGGGATGATGATGGGATGATGGGATGGTGGGATGATAATGTGATGATGGGGTGATGGTGGGATGATGGGATGGTGCAATGGTGGGATAATGAGATGATTGGATGGTGGGATGGTATTATGATGAAGGGATGATGGGGTGGCACCCTCTGGCTGGTGACAATAACAGAGCCTTCAGCTATTCTTTGCCCTCTGAGCCCTGGATTATACTATTTCAGCCCAGGCTGCCTCCGACTCCAGGCTTGCTGGCTGCTGGCTATGGAGAGGAAAGCCATCACTCCTCGTGTGTGTGTGACCCTCTGCCCTGATCCACCAGCCACAGGAGTACATCTCAGGGCTGATCCCAAGCCCTCCCCCCAGCTCATCAAGGCCCTTGCAGGTGTGGTAGGGACCTCCCTGAGCACTCACCCTGGAGGGTGGGATGGGAAGAAAGCCCTGGAAGGTGGGCAGTCCTGTGGGGAAGGTCTTCCATGGTAAGGGAGGCCCTGTGGTGTGTCCCCTTTTCCACGGCTTGCCTGTGTGTGGAACCACTCTGCCACCAGGCCCCTGGGGTCCCACAGGCTGCGGAGCCAAGGACCAGCCAGCTCTGAACCCCCCCCAATTTGTGTGCACCAAAGCTGTCTCCACCTCACCGCAGTGGAGCGAAGGGAAGCCCTGTGAGTCAGGTAAGTACTGTGGCACACTGACATGGGAGGGCCTGGCCCCTGGACTGGCCTTGGCCCCCTATCTCCCCGGGGGTCTGGCAATGGGAGCCCCCACTTTGTCCAGCTGATTGCACAGGGTCTTGCCAGGAAACCAGGTCCCCTCCACAGGAGGGTCCCCAAGAGGGCGCTTTCCATGCCTGCGGGAAAACTGTGCTTTATCCTGTTCTATTTGTTAAGTACCACTCGTGCTTGAAGGCGGGAGAGATTAGCCTCCACCTGTTTGTGTGAGAATTCTCAAACAACCTGACTCCCGAAGGGGAACAAAACACGCAACTCAGCTTTGTCTCTTGGTCTTCTGTGTTGTCCAGACTCCTCCCTGGTGAAACCCAGAGTAAGTCTGCTCACCTGGCCAGCTGTGAACTATGGAAATTGAGAATCCTCCTTTGAAGTTGCCCTGGTGAGCTGAGCTGTGAACTTTTGCTTTGCTGACCATTGCCCTGCGGGTTGGCCAGCTGTCAGTCAGCCTTGTCTACAGAGTTCGGCTCTGAATCTGCTGTGTGTGCTTTAGCCTTGCTGGGAGGCCAGGTGGATGGCTGCTGGAAACAGGGAGGTCAGCCATCCCTGCACCCAAGAAGCGCATGTCAGCATGGCACTTCCCTGTTCTCGTAGCCAGGGTGTTCAGGTTTCACCAGGGCCACCAGCCAAGGCATTGTTGTCAGAAGTTTGCCAAGCTTTCTACCCACAGCTGTGTATCGTGCTGGTCATGGGAGATGCACAGAAAGGCCCTGGTGACCCCCGTGTTCCTAGGGTGCAGAGTGGAGGCCTGCATGCCTAGCCTCCAACATGTTCTCAAGGTCTCGCATGCTCTTGTGCTCCCACCGGAGCACAAAAGGCCCACAGGGTCTAACCACCCCCCCACTTCTGCTCCCCGAGATGGAGGGCACACTCCCCTCTCGCTGCCTGGAGAGTAAGAACGGAGAGCAATTCTGTAGTGGGTGTCCACGTAGCCAAGGTCAGCCTGGGGCAGGAAAGAGGCTGCTCCCTCTCTCCTACGTCTGTCCTGCACATCAGCAGAGTGGACCTTCACACAGACTGGTTAGAACGCATTCTTCTCTGCTGGCCCCCCAGGCGGCACTGCCGGTCCACTCAGCCTTGCCTCTCTTTCCACCACTGGCTCTTCCTCCTCATTCTGGCCTCTGTAGATAGTTGTAGAATAAATGAATGGATAAATAAATGCATGAATGAAGTTTAACAAAGCTGTCCACTCATGGCTGGACCCATTTGTATTTATACATTGCCTCTAGCAGATAAAAGGGGATAGGTCATAACTTATATTAACTGACTGGCATTGATTTTGAACTTGGCTCCATTGTGAGCTGGGACTGATGACATCTGTAGTCTCAGCACTGGGGAGACTGAAGCAGGAAGCCCTGCAGATTGAGGCTGGCCTGGCCTATCTAGCAGGACTGCTCTTTGAAGTCCTCATATGGTACGGTGAACTCTTGTTTGGGCTTCCAGTTGTATGTTGATAACACAGGGAAATAAGATTAATTTTGTTGTTGAGCTCGGGGGACTTGTGTGTCGATGGTGGGTGCAGGGTTAGAAGCGGGTGCGTGCTCGCCTTTTTCCAGCTTGGGAGGAATCGGCTCGCTGTCCACCTCTGCATCCAGATGTTGCCACGCTGTCTGTCCTTCTGACTGAATGCTCTCCCTCACGGGTCTGTTACAATAACTGTCAGAAATGAATGTAAGATGTGGTCAGCGCCATCACAGTTCTATTTGGGTCTGTTAATGTGGTCATACTAATTTTATTCTTAAATACTTGATTCCTTGGAGTAAGACTGACTTCATGTGTATGTAATGGTGTGTGTGATTTAATAAAAAGCTTTGGAAGTGTTGTTCAAGGGTTTATGGGCACTTCCCGCTTGTCGTTTTAGTTTCTCAGGCTGATTTTGTAGCCAGGATGCTGCTGCCCTCCCCCTCTCCCCCTCTTCTCCCTCCCCCTCCCCCTCCTCCCCTCCCCCTCCTCTTCCTCTCCGTTTCCGGGTGATTTTTCGTGGAGTTGGGCTAAGTGCTTTATGATGTTCTCCAGTGAGGTCCACTGGGCCTAGAACTTCTTTGTTAGAAGGTCTTAAAACAGCCAGTGTCCTTAAAAGACACAGGGCAACTGAGAGGATCTCCTCCTGTGGGAGTTTTATAGTTCGTTTTATTCCCTTCGCACCTCTAATTCTAGCCGCTCAAGAGTCTGGGATCTGAGGAATGGCAGTTCAAAGCCAGCCTGAGCAGGAATGTCTGATTATCTCCAATAATCACCCAAAAGCCAAATGTGGAGCTGTTGTGGAATAAGAGAGCACCAAGCTTGAATGGAAAAGCTCAGGGAGAGCGCCAGGCCTGTGACCAAGCCCTCGGACCAGCACACAAAATAAAAATCCTTTTTCGTTCAATTCTTGGAACTTTTTCCTTTTTTTGTCAGTCTTGGAGCTTGAACTTTGAGTCTAGGCACTGTCCCTGAACTCCATGGGCTCAAGGCTAGCACTCTACCACTTGAGCCACGGTGTCACTTCTGGCTTTTTCGGAGTAGTTTATTGGAAATAAAAGTCTCATGGACTTTTCTTGCCCAGGCTGGCTTCAAACTGTGATCCTCAGATCTCAGCCTCCTGTGTAACTAGGTTAACAGGCATGAGCCATCCCTGCCCAGCTTGAATAGCTTATAATATTATTTTATTATAGGTAGATGCTTTATCCATAATATTGCTTTTAGATATATACACACATATATATGCATATATATATATTGCTTAGTTTGGCAATGGATTTGTCATTTCATTGATCTTAAGGAACTTGCGCTTGGTTTTAGTGGTATTTTTCTAGCATCCTTTTGTACTCCTCCCCTCCCTCCCTCATCCCTTCCCTCCCTCCCACCTTTCCTCCCTCTTCTCTCTTCCTTCTTTTTCCTTCCTCTTTTTCTCTCTTTCTTTGATCTGCAGAACTGGGGTTTGAACATAGATCTACTGCTAGCCAGGCACTCCATCACTGAACCACACCTCTAGCCCTTTTATTTCATTTTCTCAGGGCAAGTGCTACAGAGATTGGTTTGAGACATTTGTTCTTTTCTGCTATCAGCATGCAGTACTATGACTTTGCCTCTATCTACTGCTTTGGCTGTATTTCCCCCACTTAAGTTGTGGGCTAACCTCCATTCAGTTCAGATAACTTTATGGTTAATCTTTTGGTTCTTTCTTGATATACACACCATTGAAACATATTTTATTTCTAAGCAGGGAAGATGTTCTAGCTATCTTTCTGTAATTGATTTCTGGCTTAATTCTCTTATGGTTAAGGAATAAACCTGAGTCGTGCTCAGTGTATGTAGGCACTTTTTTAAACTGGACTGTGGCCTGTCTTGGTACATGCCCCTGGTATATTTTAAAAGGGCATTCTGCAGTGGTCAGTGTTCCACAAATGCCAGTTAGTTAATGTCGTCTAATGGTACTGTTTCGGTGTCAATGGGTTTTCTGACTTCTGTGAACTCTGTCAGATAGAGGAGGGGAGAGAGAGGGAGAGAGAGAGGGGGGGAGTGGGAGGGAGAGAGAGAGAGAGAGCTTTGAATATAATTGTAGATTCCTGTATCTCTTTGGAATTATATTCAGATTTTGATTCCTGCATTCAGAAGGTCAATTACTTAAAGCCATAATCTTTTCTAATTGTGTATTTTAATGCATGGAACTCTTCTTTATCATGAAATTACCTTCTTTGTCCTTAATAATGTTTACTTCTTAAAAACTCTGCTTTCGTGATATTAAATTAGGCACTCCAGCTTTCTTTTGGTAGTTAGCGTGACTTTCTTTTTCCATTGTTCACAACAGACACATTAGTTCTTTAGATTTAAAGTGGGTTTCTTCCAGGTTGCATTTAGCTGGATGAAGGGTATATTCTGAGTGCTGTAAATCTGCTTTGTTCAAGACGCAGCTCAGTTACATGAAGACAGTTCATCACTTTCAGGTTTCCGGGGCATCCTGGGCAGAACTAAAGCACCATCTGCAGTACATCTAGGTCCGTCCCCATGTGGAAGCAAGGCCCGCTGGTGAACTCATGCTATGCCCCTTAACGTGCAAGGCTTTTGCTGGGAACAGCAGCCCATTTGGCTGGCCCTCTGTGAGCCCCAGTTAGTTTGATTCAGCCCTTCTTCCCCCCATGCTGTCTTCCCTAGCCTGCTGAGGTTTTCTCCTGAGACGTCCTCTCCATGCCGGAGGAGGCACTGTACATTTCCATGGTAGCTTCCTGGGCTGCTCCCCTATGTCCAGCACACGGTTTTCTAGGGGCCTTGTGGCCTCAGAGCCATGTCCTCTCCTGGGAACTGTGACCCGTTCCAAAGGTTCAGGCTGTCCCTGAAGCAGCCTGGACACAGTCACCTAGACCAGTGCAGTTCCCATCTCTCCAGAGCACTGTCTCTCACATCCTGACTCCCAGAGCCCAGGGACCTGGTGTGCTGTGCTGCAGCGTTCCTCCGGGAATGATGAATCACCCCGCTCCATGCCACATTAGCATGGTTGAGCCAGGATTAATCTTAACCCTAAAAAAGCGATCTTATTGTATTTTTTATAATTGTGAGTATAACAGATACTTGTAGTCTCTTTTATTCCCTTAATTTCTCCTAGGATAGAGTCACATTTTCATCTGGTATCATTTCTTTTTTACCTAAGCAGCTCTCTTTTACATACCTTATTGTTCTGCTCTATTAGAAATCCACTCCGTTCTCTTTTGTTCATCACAAAGATTCCTTCATTTCCCCTCCATTGTTAGAATATATGTGTGTTAGACATGCAATTCAGAATTGATTTTCCCCCAGCATTTAAATATATCAGTGTTCTTTCCCCCTGACATGTACAGTTTCTGATCAGATGTTTTTTTTTTTCACATCTTCCTTCATTTTCCTGGCTGTGTGATAGAAAACCATCTTTCCTCTGGCGAGTTGCTAGCATTGCTCTTCCCTGCTGTTTTTCAGCAATGACATGACAGCTAAGCTGTCTTCTGTTGTTTGTTCCTGCAGGATAAGGGCTTGGGTTCTTGGATCTTGAACATAGGAATATTTTTATTTATTAATTTATCACCCCCTACCTCTTGAGATGCCTACTGCATGAAAGTTGGGCTGGTTAGAGTGATCCCTCTCTCCCGAGGGCTATCCTTCCCTTTCCACCACCTTTCTCTTTCTGTGCTATGCCCTGGTTTAGCGTGGCTTGTCTTCTGTTTCTCCCTGGGCACACGAGCTGCTCTCCATCCCTTTTAATATCTATTTACTTCAAGGAGCTCACATTCTCCTCTAGACTCTCTATGTGATCTCTTTATACATTCATTGTCGGGCATGTGCTCCACTGAGCCTTGTCAGCTTACTAAGAAGACTTGAGCCATTTTCTCAAGGTTTTGGTCAACAATGACATCCTGTCTGCCATTTTTGGATCTTTCATAATTGACTCCACCATGTTTTTTTTTCTTTTGTAGGGGACACTTTTATGATTCTATACCTACTGGGCAATTTTTAATTATTCGACCAACCTCATGATGTTGGCATTCTAGGTGAAGCTGTCGTACTCATGTAAGACAATGGCTTACTGTGATGAATCTTTGTCACCCAGTATTTTTGACTGGTTGAGGCCACTGCAGAGCTGTGGCTCTTTAAGGACTCTACCCTCTGAACTGGGCACTTTCCTGGGCTGTGATCACATGGCAGACCTACTGGGTAACTCCAGGACTTTTCACTTTTTTTCCTTCCCTTTCCCTTTTCCTGGCCTCCTACTAGTGGTTTGAGCTCACACTTGGTCAGCTCAGGAGTCAGCCATAGACCACTGCTGAAGGCTCTGCAGCGTCTTTCTGGAGCTTGTTGTGAGGCATTCCAGGGGCCACCTCCTCAGAAGTCCTGCTCTGGAGCAGCCCCAGGGACCCTGCCTGCTCTCACTCTCTTCATGTCCCTCTCTCTGTGGCTCTGTCACTGTGTGCTTTCTCTTTGGGACCCCACTTCTGCATTGTGTATTGTTCAGTATCTGAACCCCACTGTTTCATAAGCTTCCAGTCCTCTATCTGTCTGTGTTGCAAGGTGCTGATTAAAGCAGCTCACCTTCCATTCATTTTCATTACTTCAGATACTTCAGAATAGCTGCACAATGCATGTTGGATTTATTTGTCTTATGGGTGAGAAGCACAGGGAACAAAGGAGTTTGAATCCCTCAGTCGCTTTCACAGGCTTGGTGTCAAGTGGAAGGACCAGTGTGGCACTTCCGTTTAGGGACCCCTGCACAGAGGCCTCTGTGTGGGGTGTGGGGTGTGGGGTGCACACTGCACCAGCCGTCTCCACGGAGGACCAGTGCACCCTAGCTCAGGACATGCTTGCTTTCATAAAGCCGGACGGAGGCTGGGGTACAGGACTCCTGAGAGGCAGGCGAAAGGCTAGACTGCTTCTGGATTGTTCCATACCACAGTGCGGAAAGCGATGACTGATTCTGGCTTGAAGGACCCCCCAGATTGGCCCAGCATACAAACTTACAGAAAGGTGGGGGTGAGTCCAAAGGAAGTCAGGGCTACCGTTGCGCTGCATTCAGTAATGAGGGGTCATTTTCCTTCTTTGCGTAGATCCACAGGAGAATCAGAGGGTCTGGGCAGGGTCGATGGTGCCCAGATGAGGAACCTGTTAGGCCGTCCACAGCAGGGTGCCTGGCTCACGTGGGGGCTGAAAATTCTCTTATCCAGGGCACCGGAAGGCATGCTCACAGTGAGATCCAGAAGCCTGCTGCATGCAATGGTGGTAAAATGTGAGTTCTCACTCTCTCCTGTCTCTAGTAAATATTAAACATTATATGCACACATACACGTATATATGTACATATACATATATATAGATATAGTATATAAAACTTTACATTTGCACTTAACCTTGTATCAAACATTGTTGTTTTCATGGCTTCTCATCTCAGTAACTGTGCTTGCAGAGTTATTCAGAAGGAAAAAGAATGCTGATATTCAAAAATAGTTCTACTTTTTTGGTGCCTTTACCAGATTAATTTGTTCATACAAATGCTATTGACCTGGAAACCTTGATAATTTTTTTTTGCAAAGATGCCAGGTATCTGCTATTCCTCATGCTGAGAAGAGATACATTTGAATATCAAAAAGATGCAAAGTGAAGTGCCACAATGAGTTATAGAGTACACACAAATGTGTTTGCTATTGGATATTAAGCCTGGTGACTCTCCCATTACTCTGCCCTGAAGAGACCCAAACTTTTTGAGAGGTTTGTGTGGAACATCACTTGATCTGTAATTGGGCAATTTCTTTTATAAAATTTGCAACTATTTATTTTTGCTTAACATTGTTCCCGTGACATTCTCACATCACCACATGTGAAGGTCACTGAAGTAATTTTTCTTAAAAATACATTTTCATAATAATAAAAGATTCCCAAATAACATACAATATACCAAATAAGTCTCTTGGCTCTTATCATAACATATGGCCTTTGTTTTATTTATCTTTCTATTTCCATTACTCTGACATTACTGAGCAGAACCCTGGCTAATGGTAAGATCCACAGAATTGTGAGGAGTTCTTGCAGCCAAAAGGTTTCCATCTCAGAGTCCTTGGTCTTTAGATCTGGTCTTCCCTCTATCAGACACCAGAAAACAGACAAACAGGAGCAGCTCTTGCTTTAATTTTTACTTTTTTGCTTTGAAGTCAGAGAAGGGGTGCCCTATGTTCTCTTTGCCAGGCAAGCTTTCTCGTATAGAGTCCATTCTCATGCACACGAGGCTGTTCACCTGAGTTCTTCTCCTTACCTCATGGCATCTCACAGTGTCTGCCATTCAAGAGAGTCTCATGGATTCCTGGCCTAAAAATGCATGCCAACATCTTGCCAGCTCAGCCATGCCTAGCGTCTTGCCTGCTCCAAGCCAGTTTCCCTAAGGCACTAGAGTCCACCCTAGCAGACGAGGCCCTCAAAATGTCGCTCAGAGAATTTTCTGAATGATGAAATAGCAAGCAGGATGCCAAGGACTTGAATTGGGTTGATTGTTGAATTGTGCATGCAGGGAGGAATTCAGTGCATTTGGCAGGTTCCAGTTCTCACAGGCCATATTGTGGTTTTGTCTTCCAATAAACTTACCCTGGTCAACACATTACAATCCAGACTGTCACCAGAGCTCTTCTGCCTCCCAAAGCAGCATCCAGTGAACTTCTTTGCCAGGGTCTGTAATCCATCCCAACATCACTGGTGTGGAGCTGACTCCATAACAGTGCAATCCCGTGAAATACCCAAAGAAAGAGCTGCCGAGTGGGACAGGCTGGCCTCCAGAGCAAGGGGAGACACAATCAGGACAGCTTCAGTTTCCACACCGAGCCAGTGGGCCATCTGCTCTGCAGCAAGAGACGGCCCATCAGGAAACAGACGCAAAAGAGATGCCATGGACAAACAGGGCTGCCAGCCAGGGCTCGGAAGAGGGCATTAGAGCCAGGGGAAGGAGACCCCAATACCTAGCAGCAGAAAACAGAATACGAGGGAAGGATGAATGCTGTGGAAGGTGCTGGCAGCCTTCTCTTAGTGGTCACCAGTGAAAGGAGAGAGAAACCATCAGAGCTACGGAGATGTGGGCTGCAAATCACATGGCTAATCCCCATGGCTCTTCAGACAGCAAACTGCTCTCAAGTTACCAACAGCTTTCCACCAAGGCCACATTGAAGGGTTAGGAATCCCATGTGTCTCTATACATTACCAGGATCTGATTTCAAACCATGAAATGCTGAGAACCATTTGACTCTTGGAAGGAGGCAAGGCCACCGCAGGCAGAGAGCGCCTCACAGAGTGTGGTAAGAAGGCCGCGCACGAGGGCTTGCCTCAGGATCTGTGAATGGGGCGTTTCTCAGAGACACAAGTTCAATAGGTTTTGTAAAATATCTTCAAAACTGGGAAGAGAATTCTGTTGTCTAAAAAACTGCCTCATGGGATGAAAACGTACAAAGAAGGAGAGAGAGGGGGTGGGAAGGCAGAAAAGGGAGAGAGAGAGAGAGAGAGAGAGAGAGAGAGAGAGAGAGAGAGAGAGAGAGAGAGAGAGAGAGAGAGAGAGAGAGAGAGAGAGAGAGAGAGAGAGAGAGAGAGAGAGAGAGAGAGAGAGAGAGAGAGAGAGGAGGCCTTTTTGATCCCAAACATTATCATCCAGGAAACAAATGGGAAACCAGCTCTATTGTCTTCATTGCAAAAGCAGAGGTGAGAAAGCCACTACAGGAGCCCGAGCACAATGTCTGGGGCTATGGAAGCCACCGCTGTCCAGTGGACTAGATTGTATCCAAGAGCCGGCAAATGTGGCCTTGGGGTGGGGGTGAGTGGCTGTGAGCCAGGACTGCAGTAAGCTCATAGCTAGAATGGAGAAGGCAGTGTCGGGGGTGGATGCTGTCCTGCTGCCATGTGTGGAGTGTAGGAACCCAACGGGGCTTCTCCCAACTCGTAAGTGCTGGCGTAGTAGGTGACATTAATGGAGGAACTGGACCTGAGGGGCATCCTGGGCACAACTTCATCCAGACCTGGGTCTGATGTGGACTTGACCTCCAGCTTGGGGAAGACAAAGTCTTGGGTGGGCACATGCATTTTATAAGAGAAGAATTCTCTTCCTTTCTGTGTGGCTCTCCCATCAACTTTCCTTTGGTATGCCACCATTCAGTGTTCCCCTTCCTGAGTGGAACTGTGTCAGCGTGGTCATTCAGCGTCCCCCTTCCTGAGTGGAACTTGGCCAGCGTGGTCACTCGGTGTCCCCCTTCCTGAGTGGAATTCGGCCAGCGTGGTCAGTCAGTGTCCCACTTTCTGAGTGGTTCTTGGCCAGCATGGTCATTCAGTGTCCTCTTTCCTGAGTGGATCTCAGCCAGCGTGGTCACTCAGTGTCTCGGTGAGGTTCATTATGCCGATTCACAGATACAGCACACCTTCTGAACAATCAACGCATTAGATAATGACTGTGAGGCAGGTGGGGGACTGAACTGGCAAGAGGAACAGGGTGAATGAAGAAGCTGAAAAATGACAAATATGGTCCAAGTGCTTTGTAGACCTGCGTGGGAATAGAACCAGAAACCTGCTGAGGCGGTTACAGATTCAGGAAGGAGAGGACCGGAGGCGCAGTGGAGATGCTGGATCCGATCAGGGTCCCTTTTAAGCAAATATGGGTGTGTAAGAATGAAAGCCTTGCACAGATTGCAGCTGCAGGAATCAGTGTACTGACAACTGGAAATTCCTCCTTGTCTTGTACAGGCTGGGGTGGGGCCAGTGGAACTTCCTGGGCCCCTGCACCACCCAGGGCATGGTGTCTGCAGAACTAGGGCTTGAGTCCGGCCTGCCAATACCATGGTGTCTGGAATGGTGTCTGGATCTGCATTCCCTCCTCCTGACTGGCCGGCGACTGTGGAGAATAGCCTGAGCATGTGGCCCCAGGGCCCTGGCGCTGTTGGAAGGACAGCCCGGCTGACCTGGTGGCAGGGTCAGAAGGTGCTGTGTTGGGTTTTCAGGACTTTCTAATGGCTGACCGGAAGACCTAGACATAAAGACTGCAGATGCTGAACTGGTGGTGCTGGGAGGTTTTCAGGGCTGGACTCGCACGGCAGAGCCGATGCTTATTTATTCATTCGGTTTAATACAGTTCACTAACCTTTAGAAATATTTTGAAATCTGCAATATGCTCAGGCTCCACTGGCGTCAGTGTCTAGACAACTTCATTTAACAGGGGCTCGTAGCTTTAATTAAGTCTCTGGAAATGAAGGGTTTTTATCTCCACTCTCTTTTTGGGGGGATTGTCAGAAAATTAAATATTTTGGTAAAGCAATTTTTTTGAAGAAGCATGTTTGACTCCTGTCATTAACTCTGAGCAGATACTTTTCAGAAGAGTCCCGGGATGGGCCACAGGCTTCCCCATGCATGCCCTGGCGCTGTGGCTTTCCTTCTCCACCGGGCTTGACTGGCCTGCTGACCCAGGCCCCAAGCCAGCTCCGCTCAGCCCCGCTCTTCTTCAGAGAGCTTCCCCTGAAAATCGTCTCTGCCCCATGGAGACATAAACCTTTTTAAAAAGTGTCTGGTCAGGATTGCAGTCTAGAATGCATGTGTTTTCCCAGGACCCTGGAGCCTGGTTTGGAGAAGTCCTGGCTCCCCCTGGCTCTTGGGGAGGGGTGGGGGGAGAAGGATCCTGACTGCCAGCAGGCAAAGCTGGCCTCCTCTTGGAGGAAAACAGCGTGCAAACTCAGCCATAAATCTGTGTGCTGGGCACGTGTCTTGGGCCAGCCTCCCCTCTCTGCATCCCAAGTCCAACTTACCCTGGGCCTGTAGTGCAGTGGCTGCAGCCCAGTGGAGCCCATTTACCTTAGGTAAAGGCTTTTGGACCTGTGTAACTTTTCAAATAAAATGCACTGCTATCTGCCAGTCATTTGTGTGTGTGTGTGTGTGTGTGTGTGTGTGTGTGTGTGTGTGTGTGTGTGTGTGTGTATTTGAACTATGGGGTAGAAAAGCCCATTTGCTGGGTGCAGAAATTACACCCCATGTCCAGTGCTGGCTCTGAGACTGAATGGAACAGTGCAGTCCTTGTCTCTCTGCAGCCTCTGGCCCAGGCGCTTCACCTGCCTTGTGAGACCCAAGGGTCTCAGGAACTCTAGGGTCAGAACTGGAATGGTAGAGGAACGGAGAGGAGAAGGGGTTTGGGGAGACTGCAGCAAAACACAGTGTAACCTACAACATGGAACAAAGTGAGGGAAGGGGTTGGGTTGGAGGGGAGGGTGAGAATGTTTCATTAGATGCATCCTAATCATAAACAGCTTTGTTGATGACCACTCCTTTGTACAGCTACTTGAAGGTAATTTTAAGAAGGGTATCAGAAAAGCAAAAATCAGAACAAACAAACCAGAACGCTGCACCTCCTAGAAAGCCTGGCCTCAACCCTGCCTCTGCCCTCCACCCCTCAGCCTGACAGGGCCTTTGTGGTGGGCTCCCCCATGTCTCAGGCTCCTCCTCACTCGGCCCAACCTACAGCTGAGAGCTGTGGCCAGAACCTGGGTCCAGGCCATGAAAGTCTTTGTCACTCGCTAGCTTCTGCAGGGCAGGACTGAGTGGGTACTCATACCAGTTCTGTCTCCTGACTCCAGCCTCCCTTGTGTCTATAACTTGCCGAGCTCATTTCCCATTTGCAAGCAGTGTCTGCACTCATGTGAGGTCTGGTACGTTTTAGCAAAGGTTCTTTGGAGCCCATCAGGCCCAATTCAATTCCCTCTCAACTTTCCAGGCACAGAGGCACCCTGCCACCGGACAAGTGAGCGGAGTGCCAAAGTCTGGATGAGAATGTTTACTTAACAGACAATTCCTCCATGGAGTGAACTGCCTTTGTTAATAGACTCTGTCCACCTCAGTATTCCTTTACTTAATGAATATGAAATGTGGTTTGATTATTTCTAAATCAATTTATCCGCGTAGCTCAGGCCCTCATCTGGCGTGTGAAGCCAACTCTCCTTCTGTGGGCAGGAGCAGGAACTGCATTCTCACGAGTGGGAGGGGTATACACTCTTATTATCTTACATACAATGATCACGTCAGGCAATTTGGCAATCTTTATGTTTTCAAACTTAGATCTCACCACAGCCCTCTGGATAGGTGTGGTCATCACGTTGATTTGACTGACAGGGATAAGGAGTACTATTGGAAAGCCAGGCATCTGTGTGATGCAAACTGACAGAGCTTGTGAGAAGACAAGACTTCCACGGATGTGGGGGTGCAGGATCCTCTCTGTGAGCCTGGGATCCTCCTGCTCCCATTCGGAGAAGCAGAGCACGTGGAGGGTTATTCAGCCATCGAAGGAATGAAGTGCAATGGCTACACACCACCGCATGGAAGCTCCACTCACTGTAAGCTGTCTTACAAAGCCAGCCACTGAAGGCCACGCCATTCTGTCGACACTGAATAGCAAGACTCGGCCCGTTGTGGACAGAAAGCAGATTACTGGTGGCCATGGAGCCAGGCAGGGGGAAAGGGGAGTGGTTGCTAATTGATATGGGGTTTCTAATTTGTGGTGATGAAAATGCCTCAGAACTACGTAAAGCTGGTAATTGCACACCATTACACTGTAGGCCTTCCATGTTTATGTCACTTCAGTTTTAGAAGATGGGGAGGGAAGAGAGAAAAGTATAAAGGTAAATAATTTTGGAATACATTGCAACTCGCAACTATGTCTAAAGATGGCCCAGTGAATGTCAGTGAAAGCTTTGATCCAAATCCTCTAGTGGCAGAGGGAAAGAAAGAGGGAAGGTTATCCTGAACAAAATATAGTGTGTGTACAATTGAAGGAAGAAGGAGGAGGAGGGCGAAGAGGAGGAGGAGGAGGAGAAGGAGGAGGAGGAAGAAGAAATGTCCCACACTCCTCTGTACACCAGAAGTGAAAATTGCATCCTGAACCTCCTTGTATCCTGCCATGTTGTCCTGTGGCACTGCCCTTTGGACTTGTGTGAACATGGGTCCTTCAGGGAGGAGGTGTGAGGTGTGACGCTGGCCAGGGCCAGGTTGGTGTCATCACCACAGAAGAGCTTGGCTGCATGAGCTTGAACTCTGCTTCAAAACTTGCCAAGTCCCTCCTTGCTACATGGCTCCTCCAGAGCTCTTCTCTGCCTCAGTTTCCTCACCTGCGATATATTTGCATGGTTGCTGTGGAGGTCAAGGAGAAAGCTTTCTAAATCCCACAGCAGCGAGTCTGGCCCATTCCCGGTGGGCTCCTGGGGCAGTGGCCTGCTGAGAAGCAGTCTGCTGAGATAGAATCTTTGCTGTTGAGATGGTGGTAGGGATCTAATACCCCAGCCTGGGGGGTGGAGAGCACTCGAGGAGAGAAGGTGAGTCACAAATGGGTTAAGACCCTTCCGTGGTGCCTCTTCTTCCTCAATGCAGAGTATGAGCTGATTTTGTGTAGACTCATCCCCCCAGCTACAGAAACCTGGGCCCAGGTGTCTGAGGTGTCCAGGGTGGGTGCAGAGCCCCAGGGGAGCCCTCCCAGCCCCGTAGGCCTGAGGGGGGAGAAGCAAGGGAGTCCTTGAGAAGTTGTGGGAATCATGGCAGGACAATGCTTTCCCAGGAGGACAAGCGTGCCTGGTGCAAATTACCTTGACCCAGAGAACAAAAGCTCTTTCAGAGCCTCTGCAGCCTCCTTCCAACTGCAGACTGCTGCATAATGGCGCCCGGGTCTGGCACAGGGCTTCTTGACATTTGAGAGGCAGACTGACTATTGTTCTTTGGCTCTGAGATTCAGAGCACAAGCTCTTGAGGATGCTTTCTGCATCCTTGTCCCTGGGGGAAAAAAAAGAAAAGAGAAGGAAACCTACTTTCTTCTCTCTTGAGTGTGAATCCCAAGGTGCTAATTCACCAGGAGAGAGGCCTCTAGGAACATGGCCGGAATTTGCTCAAGGACAGCTCCAGGATGCTTTGTTGGGAGTGACATGAAGCCTAGAGAAGCAAGCCCCCCACACTGCCCGTCTTTGTCCCAGCTGAGCAGCCCTGGCCTCCAAGCCGTCCTCCTACGGGAGGGGTCAGCCTTGCGAGCCTGCTGGGAAGGACCTGCGGCATCCAAAACAGGAGGTGGACTCTGGGAAATGGAGACCGGTTGAGACCGGTGGAGACACACCGCAGGGCCAGCATTTCAGCCCAGAGCCTCTGCGTGGCCAGGGTGCTCCCCGAGCGGGCACTGAGGAGCTCGTGGGGCATTCTCGGCCTGGTTGCTGATCACGGAGCTCCGCTCAGTCCGTGGGCGTTCATGAGGGCCTGGCTGTCTCAGTGACTGGCTATGAGCACTCCTCTCCACGCCTCACCCCTGTCATTTTAGACGAGTGATGGCCTCAAAACCCCTGTGCAGAGGACCTGCACCCTCCAAACAGGTGACACTTGGCACCAAGGGACTCTGGAGCAGAAGAGGGCAGGGCCAGTGATGAGCCACAGGGAAATGCTGTAGCTGGGAAAGGTGGATGCAGTCCCAGGGACCCTTCAACTGAAAGGCTGTGTCATCGACATGGCACGCCTTGGGGACACACGTCCTTGAAAGGCTGAGCAGCGGGTTAGACCTGTGCCTGTCAGGGCCACCTGGGCCACCCACCCACGGCTCCTCCCAGAGGTCAGGATCTCCACTCGTACGAGTCACCTCCGCCCCATTATCCAGGCTGGCTTCTTGGGCTGTGACCTTGACTCGGTGACCCTGTTCTTATCTGCCCCCCTCCCCCGGCTCACTCACCCGACTCCCACTTCTTCATCTGGTTCTGCCTTCGCCCACGTTCAGCGTGGGATGACATGTCAGCCTGATGGCTCAGCCAGGTGTGGCCCTGTCCCATCAAGGCACCCTCTGCCAGCGCTCTGCCTTGCGGCACTGGCTAAGGCCTGCCTGCAGAAAACCTTTCCTTTCCCGAAGAAAGCTGGCCTGAGAGAGCCTGTCCTCCGCTCCACCGAGCTTGAGGACAGATGGCCACTCTCCTCCCGGAGTAAAGGAGGTCTCTCCCACCAACTGACTGCCCGCCACGCAAAAATAGCATCTCACCAGAGTCCCCAAATGCAGACTAAGTAACTAGAGTTAAGTGCTAGAATTCTTACTGGAGCAGGCTGCAAAGCATCCTAAACCCACGCCACTTCAAGTTAAAAGAAAAAAAAATGAGCTGGGAACCAGTGGCTTCTCAGCAGGTTGAGACCCAAACATTGTTGTTCAGTGCTAGCCTGGTCCAGAAAGACTCTCAAACCCTTATCTGTAATTAATTACCTTCCCCCCACCCCTCCCTCCCCCTCAAAAAAAGCCAGGAGCTCTGGCTGGAGTGGTAGAGCACCAGCCTTGAGCCTAGAAGCTAACAGACAATGCTCAGGCACTGAATTCAAGCCCCATTCTGGCACAACTACAAACAAAAAAATCCAAACCCAAATACACATGCAGTGAAGAGAAATGATTTTATTTCCATTTAAACAAAGGTATTCAGAGGCTGGTTTATGTAAACTTCTGTCTTTCTTGGGGCAGGGGTGCTTTGGGCTATGTTCGGGAGAGGGTTTTAGGAGAGCCTGGAGCCTAGGTGGGAATGAAGCTGGCCCTCATTACAGATGTGTTTGTTGGGGAGGGGTTCTTCCCACACACAGCCCCCCAGGGATCACTGAAAGTGCCAACAATGCCTGCCAGGGTGCACGAACCAGAGAGACTTCAATTTCAGAAGCAAATGCACATGAAAGACTGTCCTACATGGGAGAGCATATATTATCTTATCCCCTTTTCAAAACATAACTAGAAAACAATGACCTTTCCAACGCCTTCCTGAGCCGCAGTTTTAGGAGAACAGGATAAATGCCACCAGATATTGTGGAATAGAAAATACAAGATTCGACAAATTAAACTTGGGTGCACAAGCCAGAGCCACCCAGAACGGGCCTGTGTTTATAGTTACTGCTATTGTATTGGCTTTATTTTCCATCAAACAGTTGACATTCTGAATATTCAAGAAATACGACTGCCCTTTCAGACTTCAAATTTGGATTTATTTCCTGAGGATGCTGTGTTCATTTAGCCTCATATTAACGTCTTGCATCGGGATTGCGTTTCCATGCAAACAGAAATTTCTCCCTTGACTTTTCACTCTCCAAATTCAGCATGAATTCCATTAAAAGAATGAAATCTCAAGTTTGTTTTGCTGCACTGATAGCTCTTTGGGGGTAGAAATTTAGCCAGCAGAATCCTTTCTATTGCGATTTTCTTTCCGTCCTTTAACTCATGAGTATGTAAGAGTGAAGGCATCGGGGCATGAAGTTGAATCGAGTTTTGAAATGGCGTAGACTGAACCATGTGTTGGAAAAGGCTCAAACTTCTAGGGTCTGGGGAACTCTAGAAGGAAAGCCAGTTTCTTATGTTAGTGTTTATGTTTCTCCCGGCGGTGAAAGGGAGGAATTGGCTCTGACTGGTTTTCCTGGGGGTCATTTGTGAGTGGATGCCCACTGTCACGAGTAGCTACTTCAAAACTAATGCCACGTACCGATTCTCTTCAATTCCTCCCTTCCTTCTTCCCGCTGTCTGGCGAGTTATCTTTTGGGATTTGGATATGACTGTTGGAGCCACGGGCCATGCATGAATTCTCCTTGATATTCAGGCACTTTTAGTTCAGAATATGAGGAAAAGTAAGCCATTCACCCTTTTGGCGAGTAGACATGGGAAACAATGTGTCAGAAAGGAGAGGATTCAGGTCTTCTAAATCAACTTTCTCATCCATAATAGGCACAAAAGGATGGTTTTCAGTTTCTAGGCCAGCAACATCAGAGGCTTATTACGAATAAGGATCTCACTGGCAGAAAACATATATTAGGTGAAAATCAAGTTATTGTTTTAATATTTAGCCTTGAGCTCATTTTAGTTTATGAAAATTTCTTATTTGAGAAACAGGGAGTTAAGATACCACAACCAAGTGTTTACTGAGCTCTCACAGTGATATTCAGGCCCAGATAAAAGCCCCACAGGTGACGAATCAGCCACCCGTGACCCCGAGGGTGTGTGTTCTGCATGCTAAGGGTGGAAAATGACAGGGGTCCACATAAATGTTCTTCACTCTGAGTCAGAGTAGCAGCTCCAAAACCAGCCCTGGAGGACAGGCGAGCTTCAGGGGCTGAGCAAGCCTTACCTAGGCAGGGTCGGCGCCTCTACCCATCGATGCCTTCTGAGCTGCTAAGACTTGAGAAGCATCTCTTGAGCACCTCCTTCTAAACCACTTCACTTCCTTCTCAGAGCCCAGCTGCCACATCCCCTAGGGGCACAGGGGTGCCAGCCTTCCATGTGGGCTTCCTGCACACTTGCTTCTCCGTGTGGCCATCAGAGCTCACCCCGTGGCTCCCACCTCCCACCTTCGAGGACTCCCCTCTTTTAAACAGGGGTCCTCCCACCCGTGTCCTGCCCCAGACAGCTGTCGCCCTTGTTGCCCTGCCTCAGCCTGCGCATCGTCTTCTTAGCTCCTTGAGCCTACCCTCTGTTTTCCCTCCCTGCCTGCCTCTTGCTCTTTCCATGCTGGATTTTGCAGTAGTCATTGGAAATACCCCCCTTCTCTGCTCTCCTCCTGGCTTCCCTCAGACCCAAGCTTGTTGTTGGAATAGTTCCTGCTTAAGAAGCCATTCCTCATGAGGCAACAATCAGGAAAGCAGCTCCTTTTGCAATAGCCTCAAAGAAAATAAAGTACCTAGGAATTATCTTAACTAAGAATGTAAAGGACCTTTTTGATGAAAACTTTAAAACCCTGAAAAGGGAAATTAAAGCAGAACTGAGGAAATGAAAAAAACCTCCCATGCTCCTGGATTGGAAGAATCAACATCGCGAAAATGACAACCTTGCCAAGGGCTATCTACAAATTCAACGCAATACCCATCAATATCCCAATGTCATTCTTTAAAGAAATAGAAGAGGCAATCCAAAATTTCATATGGAATAATAAAAGACCCCGTATAGCAAAAACACTTCTTAGCAGAAAGAACAGCGCTGGAGGAATTTCAATTCCAAACTTTAGACTCTATTACAGAGCTATAATTCTCAAAACAGCTTGGTACTGGCACAGGAACAGGTCTGAAGACCAATGGAATAGAACTGAGGACCCAGATATTAAACCACAGACCTATGGCCACCTAATCTTTGACAAGGGAGCCAAAAAAATAGAATGGAAGAAAGACAGCCTCTTCAACAAGTGGTGTTGGCAGAACTGGTTAAGCACCTGCAGAAAACTAAAGTTGGATCCTTCTTTGTCACCCTGCACTAGAATTAACTCCAAACGGATCAAAGACCTCAAGGTAAAAGCCGACACACTGAAAACTTTACAAGAAGGAATAGGAGATACACTAGGCCTCCTTGGCACAGGTCGAAACTTTCTTAATAAGGACCAAGAATCACAACAAATCAGAGAAAGGCTGGATAAGTGGGACTGCATTAAACTGCAGAGCTTTTGTATGGCAAAGGACATAGCTGGTAAATTAATTAGGAAGCCTACAGAATGGGAGAAGATCTTCACCAACCAAACAACGGACAAAGGCCTCATATCTAAAATATATCAACAGCTCAAAAAATTGAATCACTCCAAAACTAATCTCCAGAGTAACAACCATCCCATTAAAAAATGGGCCAAAGACTTAAAGAGGGTCTTCTCTGAAGAAGAAACAAAAATGGCCTATAGACACATGAAGAAATGCTCAACATCTCTGGTCATAAAAGAAATGCAAATCAAAACAACTCTAAGATTCTACCTCACTTGTTAGAATGGCCAGGATCAAGAAATCTAATAACAACAGATATTGGTGGGGATGTGGCCAGAAGGGATCACTTCTACACTGTTGGTGGGAGTGCAAACTCATTCAACCACTATGGAAAGCAGTGTGGCAGTTCCTCAAAAGACTAAACATAGAGCTCCCCCATGACCCAGCAATTCCACTACTAGGCATTTACCCAATTGTCCAGAAACAAGGACATACTAAATCCACTAGCACAATGATGTTTATTGCAGCACTATTTACCATAGCAAAGATATGGAACCAACCCAGATATCCCTCAGTTGATGAGTGGATCAACAAGTTGTGGTATTTGTACACAATGGAATTCTATGCTGCTGTCAGAAAGAATGACATCACCCCATTTGTTAGGAAATAGAAAGATTTAGAAAAAAATCATATTAAGTGAAGTAAGCCAGACTCAATGGTTTCCCTCATTTGTCATAATCAGTAGAAACCTTGGGCTCCCCTAGTAGAGATTTGCAATAGAGCAAAACCTAGATACATAAGGCCATATAGTATGATGCTAAATGAAAGGACCTCTAGGATATCGAAACAAAAGCCATATAATGAATGATTGTTGTCCTTAATGTACTATGTTGTCTCTCATCTCCTTTGCTGTCCCTTGGTTATCTCATATTGTTACAGTATCTCACTTTGTTATCTGATATATTGGCTATATTTGTATTTGGTTATTTGAAATTGGGTAGGAAAAGGGGGGAAACAAGATGAGGGGTGAGGGGGGGGAGGGAAATGGGGACCAAGACATGAGAAAGGGTATCAATGTATGTGAATTAATGCACCTTCTATCTGGTGAATATAATGTAACCCTTCTATTAGTTACAATAAAAATATATGAAAAAAAGAAGCCATTCCTCACTCTCCAGGAGACCATCAGAGCATTTCTTGTCCTTCTTTTATGCTTATCTTTTTTAAAAAAATGATAGGAAAAGCATTCTGTGAATTATGAACTTTAGGCCACAGTGTAGTTCATTGTTTGTAAATGAGCTTTACTTGGCTTCCCTCATTCTGCTGTGTCCCTGATGGCCCTTCCCTCACTGCAGGCTTAAATAATCGTGATGGACCTGCCACCCCCAACTTCAGCCTCACCATGTTTATTATCTGGCCACTAGCAGAGGAAGTTTGCTGACCCCAGCTCTAAAGCACTAAGTGTTGAATTCTGGTGCTTTTCCATCATCAGAGCATAAGACCGGATCTGGCAGTGGTTACTCTGGAGGTTGTGGATGAGTGAGGGGATGAACATTGAATGAATGACAGAAGGAAGGAGTGATGGCTGAGCAGACAGACAGAGAAGCCCAGCACCAACGGTAGGCTGTGGAGACGCCTCCCGTGCAGGACATTTGCTAATGGGGGATTCTGTGTCTGGCAGCTCTTCTCCCAGACATCATCTCCAGCACACGCTGCAGTACAAAGCAGTCCTCCTGGGCTTCCAGAATCCCCTCATGTGCACGACGCCTATTGTCATAGGGCCATGTCCATTTTATAAAGAAGTGTACTAAACCAGAGACTATTGAAATGACTGGGCCCTGACACGCTCCCCTCCAGCCCCCAGAGGTGGCCCGGGAAGCCCTCTTCCAGGTCCCCAGTATCTCCAGGTACTAGGCCGGACTCTAAGGAAAGGGCACAGCAGTACACAGAATTCTGCGTTCTTGGACTAGGAGAGATAAAGTAACTGTTCAACTCTTTCTAGAATGAAGCACAGGAGTCAGTTTTCATGTTCTTGAACTTGATGATAGGCTCCTAGATTTGACGCTAAAACTAAGAGCAACCACAGAATGAAATACAACCATGGGAATTCATCAGCCTTCAAGTATTGTCTGCGCTGAGAGGAGCCACCAAGGGAGGGAAGAGATGGGAAAGCACTTCTTGAGCCTGGACCTGACCAGCACCTGGCATCCACACTGCAAGAATGCTGGCAAGTCAAGAACAAAAGGACCCACACACCAGTCTTCAATGGGCTTTCATAAACATTTCCCAAGAGAGCGACACAAGGGGTAGCACATACAGGAACGCTCATGGAACTCAAAACTATTCACATCTACACAGTACATTGAAAACAAAGGAAGGTGATATTACTTCTAACCCACCAGGATGGCAATACCATTACTAACACGACTAATAAATAATAATAATAATAATAATAATAATAATAATAATAATAATAATAATGAAGATGAATAAATAAGTGGAACAAATATCTGCGAGAGTGTGAATAAGTTAAAAATCCCGTACACTTCTGGTGGGGATATAAATCAACATGGAATTATCCGAGGACCCAGAAAATGCATTTCCAGTAGCCAACCCCAGAGAACTGGAGGTCAAGGTTTAATGATTTTCACACAAATATTCATAGCCATGCTTGTGATCACTGTCAGTGGTGGAAACAACTCAAACACCCACTTGATGACTGACCTGTGGGTGCTGCGTACCCTTAAAATGGAATATGATCCACCCATGGAAGGGGTGGCGTTCGTAGAGATGCCCCCTCAAGGGACCTGGGAGCCAAAGAGGCAGTCAAATGTGGGCTGACTCCATCTTGTGGAGGGTGCAGAAGAGGTGGGAGCAGATTCACCTCCTGGACATTGATTGTAGAGAGCCCGGAGGAGGGGAGGAGTGATCTTGCAAGGATGGGGCGTCCCTCCCCACTCTGTCTGTCTCTCTCTCTCATTCATTTTCTCTAGTATGGATGCCGTGGCTGCAGATGTGAATGTATTTCGTGACACTGAATTGTATACTTTGAAGTGGTTGTGATAAGTTTTAAATTTTGTGCTTATTTCTTAATGAAAAGCTTAGTTGTTACTGTCTGGGTCTTCTAGCAATAAAAATCATTTTCTGCAGTTTTATGCTTTAAATGCCTGTTTTTAAAATTAAAAACACACTGTGTATTCTCAGAGGTTTTAGACACACAATGGCATTTAAGAGAAAAACAAAACTTACATACTTGCAGTTCCACCATTAGAAGTGGCTGTAAGGCATCTTTGAACATTAGTCCTTCTGTCCTGTTTCCTCTCTGTCTCTCTGTCTCTCTGTCTCTGTCTCTGTCTCTCTGTCTCTGTCTCTGTCTGTCTCTGTCTCTCTGTCTCTGTCTCTGTCTCTCTCTCTCTCTTTCATGCACACACAGATTCGCACACACAAATGCAGTTATTTTCACTTTCCATGGTTACCATGCAGAGCATAGCGTTTGTAATCTCCTTTCCCCTTTCCTCTCATGAGCAAGCCTTCACGTCATTCTTTTTGTTCTCTCTCTTGATAGTGAATGACTAGATACCATTCCATTCGACAGATGTAACCGAATTTATTTAGTGGTTTTCATTGTTGGATGAAATTCTAACACTTGAGAGTTGGAATCCAATGGCAGCCAACTTATTCCTTTCTCAGCTTTAGAGCTGCGAACTTTAAATACAAGGCACACAAAACCCATTCAGCATTCTGAAAACAGAGTTGATTTTTCACTTTCCAGCTGGATTTCTGTTTGTCTGAGCTTTGGCTTTGCCGTTCAGGAGCCTAAGAGATGGAAATTACCGAGAGGTGGTAGAAGTGGGGAACAGGCCAGGTGTGAAATAGTGCCCAAAGCATCAAAATTCCATCCTGAATGGTTTGTTTCCCTAAAAGAGCAGCTCTGGCAGACCCTAGATAGGCCACACTGACTTCTGGTGACAGTCCCACCAGCGGGGATCATGAATGGAGAGAAAAGCAGCTCGCAGGCCAAGTGAAGGCATCTGCTGTGTGGCAGTCCTCAGAACTAGGGGCCCCACCCCTGAAATGGGCAGGAGAGTCAGGAGTCTCAGTCTGCTGCCAGTTGGAATCTCAGAACCAGGACATTGTGTGGTCACATGTTCACACCTACCCCCCCCCAGCCCAGGGACATGAGAAACACGAAAAGGGTTGAGCAGAGGGAAGCAGACCTGTGCTTCCTGAGATGTCCTCGTGAAAGGCCCCCCGAGTGACTCTTCCCTAGTGGTTTGGGTGTGGTGAGGCACACACTAGGTTACACAGAACTGGTTTGGTTGGTTTTAAGTTCCGTGGGGGAGCTCAGGGCTTCACGAGCCTGAAGTCTCCGTTAGGCAAATCTTCTACTCTGTGGAGCAGAACTTTCTTAACTGATCACTCAAGAGTCACCTCCTGCAACAAGTCTTTTTGTATTGAAAACGTGGCAAATGGATCCTGTGAATTTTAAATGGTCTTTTGTTGTATTCCTGGCATGTTGACATTTAAAAATTCTAAGTAATCAGTGAGAGGCTGACTTACTTTCTGTGTTTCATGACTTTATGGATTTTCTAGGAGTCAGGTGGAACAAACACAAGAATACAGACAAAAGAGACTAGAGTTTGAACTCAAGGCCTTGAGCTTGTCACACAGGCACTCTCCCACTTGAGCCATACCATCAGAGCATTTTTTTTAGTCTAGGCATTTTTTGGATAAGCTTCTTTTTGGTCCACTGAGTCAGCCTCGGGCCACGATCCCGCACCTCTGCCTCCTGTGGGGCTGAGAGTACAACTGTGTACCATTCCAATCCATCCGTCCTGAAGAGGGACTTTCCACAGTCCTTCCTTCTGCCTTCCTGCAATCTTCCCCCTGCAACTTTGTTGTGAGTATGATCTCCTATCTGCATGCTGGCTCAGGTCAGGAGAGTCAGGGAAAGAGACAGACAGGGAGCATGAGGAAGGGGCTGTGCTTTCTGTCCTAACCAACTCCTCCTTTGTCCTTGGTCTTCTCAATGACTAAACAGAAAATGTCCAATGCTCAAGCATGAAGCCCCTTGGTTACTATCCAGGGTCCTGAATTGTGGCTCAGAATAGAATGGGCTGTGCTCAGGTCTGAAGTCCCCTGATAGAAATTCCATGACCCCAGGTCCCTGCTCTTTCTGTGAAAGGCAGAGGTTGACTAGGCTCGGAGGAGCTCAGACTCTTGTGTGTCTGTACAGTGCAGAAGACTTTTCAGGTTCATGCTCTGTGTTTTCTTCTTCCCAGGTCCAGAATGGCCATGTAATTGTCACTAAGCTTGGTCTTAGCTCGTGGTTCCGTCTGTATCATTTCCAAGAGTCAGATATGCTGCTAGGTGCAAAAGAGGACGCTGTACCTTCTTTTATCCCCATGTCCAGCACAGAGAGAGCTTGTAGCAATGGGCCTTGGGCTTGTGAAGGACCAGCACTCTCAGATGAGATGCATGCATGCATGTTGTTTTGAGGTGGAAACCTCATCCCAAGGTAGCAGCGAGACCCCGGTGTGTGTGAACAAGTCCCCCGCGATTGTCAAGGAAGCTTCAGCCCACTTTCAGCCTCACGGCAGAATGAGACCTGGTGAATGCTCTTCAGAGTTTACTAAGCAGAGCTCCTGGCAGAGAACCCAGCCTGCGAGCTGCTGCGTGAGAGCCTGGCGAATGCTCATCAAGGTGTGCTGACAGCTGGCTCACAGAAGGCCTCTGCAGAGGGCCCTGGAGAAGTCTCTGTGGCTGAAGTGACAGGGCATGGTTCTGCAAAACAGTGCCATCTCCCCTGACAGGCCTAAGTGACAGGAGGTTGCTTGTCATCTGGGCTTCAAACCAAATGCTTCCCCAGAGCCAAGTTTGGCTGTTTAGTGGACTCAAAGTAAATTCTAACTTCAGGGGGAGAGGCAGTCACCTTCAGTGTGTTAGAAGAAATCAAGTGAAGTGTGTTAGCAGCCACCGCACACACCCCGCCATCAAGCCGTGCACCACACAGCACCGCTGTCATCTGAACGAGGTCTGCATGACTGTGGGATCACCTTCAGAGAGACCAAGGCACGCCATGAAGTCACAAACAGGAGGAAGCGGCTAGATTCCAGCCAAGACCACACAGCATGCATGCGACCAAAGGTCCTTCCACTGTTTGTTGTTGGTGATGGTGGTGGTGGTTGTGGTGGTTCTGATGACTGAGCTCAGCACTTCAAAGATGGTCTTAACCGAAGGCAGGAAGCGGGAAGGAGCCCCTCACACAGTTCTGACTCTGCACCCCTCACCTGCTCCTTTGTCAAGAACAGCCGTGGCCACAGGAGAACAGGGTGTCTTCTCTTCCCTGCGGCGCCAATTGGCGGAGCTCTTGCCTTTATTCTGCTGACCGTCCTTGGTACGAATCCTTCAATGCAGCACGTCCTTATTCATGTATTCCCCAATTCCTCAAATGCCTGTTTTTCTGGATCTGACACCCATGCCATTTTTGCTACAGTGTGGGCTGCATGGAAAACCTTAATGGGTCCACAGTTTCCCTGCCCGGTTCAGTTGGGGTGTGGGTGACTACACTGGCCCCATGTGTGTAATAAAGAACCACAGACTAGTGAAAATGGCAGTGTTGTTCACACAGGTAGAAGCATGACCTCCTCGTGTGGCCTGTCACCTCAATGAGATAGCTGGATACCTTCACAACAGCAGGTCAGACAGAAGCCGTGTGTGTGTGTGTGTGTGTGTGTGTGTGTGTGTGTGCCCGTGTGTGTGTGTGTGTGTATACACAGCTTCCTGGCTGCTCAGAGATCACAGATGGAGATGTTCTGTTTGTTACTGAAACATCTTTTTGTGTGAATCATCTCGGTTTCTTTCCTGTGCTTTCCAGCTCACAGCCTGCAGGTGCAGGAACAGTCACCCCCACCATGTCTCCCCTCCACTCTGCATCTTTGTGGAAAGGGTGTAGACATTTCCTTCAAAAAGGTTAGGTGCTCATTTGCATGTTCCTTGCATGTACTTAGCATATTGATTGCTCATTTCCAGTCCGAAAGCTGAGCCTCAACCTCCACGGCCCCTCCTTCCTGTTGTCTCCTCCCCAAGTGGGGATAGGTAGGGTTTGGCTACGGTGCCAATGTGGACATTCGGGGACCTCAGTGGGGCAAACGCGTCCTCAGGGCAATGCGACTGATCACCATGGAGTAAGGCGCTCTCTGCCTCACTTGTGAAGCTTCTGCAGTTGCTCTTCTGGGAAGTCTGTGTGCACCTTAGTTGAACAGCCAAGGACGGTCTCTGAGCAGGTACAGCCCCATGGATCGTTCTCTCCTTCTCTTACTCCAGTGGAAATAAGGGACAATATACCAACCAGGGTCAAGCCACAAGAGGTGTAGAACAGGATGATGCCCAGGCATTTTCTTCCAACCCTCTGGTTCTCTCCTGTCTCCTGAAGGCCACACCTGCCCATCTGAGTCTGTGCCTGAGGCTCCCCTTCACCCTGTGGTCAAGCACTTCTCCTGGCATGGGCACAGATTTGTCCAACTTCCTCCATGCAGGAAGCAGTGTGGTCACCTGATTTGCTTGTTAAGTTTTGAGTATCATTTCTTCAGCCTTCTCAGGAGCCTGAGCCCCCACTTGCTGAATAAGAGATGGGAAACATTGTGCAGTTGATTGCTTTCAGTCTGGCCTCAGGAAATAACTTCCATGTTTAGTGTTGCTCCCTGGGTCTGTGCAGTGGAAGGAGGATCTGTGATTTCAAAGCCCTCCCAGCCTACCCCTCAGCCACCCACGGCCCTCCCAGCACACCCCACAGTCACCCACAGCCCTCCCAGCACACCCCTCAGCCACCCACAGCCCTCCCAGCACACCCCACAGTCACCCATGCCCCCCCGCACACCCCACAGCCATCCACAGCCCTCCCCACACACCCCACAGTCAGCCACATCCAGCACACCCCACAATTGCCCATGGCCCCCCAGCCCACCCCACAGTCACCCAAGGCCTTCCCAGCACACCCACAGGTGCCAGGTCTCTTCTGGCACACCTCACAGACAGAGTACCATAGTCTGGTGACTCTTGGCCTCAAGAGCTGTGCAGTGTCACATCCGTCTCTATGGATAGGAACAGCGGCAGAACTGTCCACATTACACAGGGGAAGTGACAAGATTCATGGAAGACACATGCCAGTCAGATACATCATGGCCACACCCAAAAACCTCACCCAGTCACCCCTGCCAAGTCTCACTGGTGTCCAGACTCTCCTCAGCTCCCCGCTGGATCTCCCCTGGCCCCTCAGGCAGGAACAGGGGCTCACCTTGATTCTCACCACAGCTCGCCCGCAGCGGGGAGGTCCTCTGGGGATTCAGTTCTCTGTCCCTTCCACTTCCCTTCCGAGGAATTCCAAGTGGACACCAGAGGCTCTGTCCTCCCTCCTGGGGCTCTGTCGTCCTCCTTAGGGTTCAGTGGCGCCAGAGCCCTCTGGAGGTAAAGAAGGGTCTCCCACAGCCGTGCTTATCCCATTGGGGCCCACACAGCAGCAGCCACACCGGTATCGTCCCATGCTTCCAGATCTGACCTCAAGTCTTTCAGCCTGAGGGTCTGCATGGCACTGAACGACAGGCTGCTTCTCCTGTGTCTGCCCAGACTCCCGCCCCAAGGAAGGAGCGAGGTGTGAGAGATGTGCTGTGCTTGTGCATGCCACGAACTCCTGCGGTGACTTATTGTACAATGATGGTGACCAGCACAGCCAGGACCTGAATGAGAACACTCTAGAACCAGCTGCCCTGAGGAAAACGGCTCCATTCCCACCGCAGGCCAATGGAGAAACTTTCCTGGCTGATCATTTGACCTGGCTAAACCTCACTGTCTTCATCAGGCAAATTACCAGTGCCCCAGAAGGCTGTGGTGATGAGGACTCGGTGAGATTGTCACAGCGGGGCTTCTCACAGCCCCAGAGGGGCTCCACGTTAACAGTGCCTGTTTCTGTTCACAGGGACCCGGTAGGGTTTGACGTAGTGCATACGCCAATGCAGTGAATTGTGATGTAAGGGGAGGTCAGGGCAGACGCAGCCTCTGAGGCATGTGGTGAGAACGCTGCACCCAGCTCTGAGACTGGAATCCCTTGGGCACTGGGTCCTGTTCTCTGTGTGCAGGGCAGTGGTTGATCCTCGCTCACAGTTTTCCTTGCTTAGAACATGGTCAGTAGACGTGCTGGACGGATTCAGTTCAGAGTACGGGCTGTTGTGATCCGATTCCTAGGTTGTGACTCGAGGAAGACAGGGGTGTTTCTTTATTTTGCTCTGGGCTGCACACATTATGGTGTTCAATACTCACCAGTTACAAATGGCTGAAAAAAAAATCTTACCTTTACTGCCCTTTAGTGTTGCTAATAACCCAAACAACAACCATTTTTTTCAACAACTTGTAAGGAACAATCTTCATCGGGTGTGGTACTGGCCTCCTTATTTCTGCTCCGGTCTCACTGCCCCTGGGAATGGCACTGCAGACATCACACGGATTCAAAAGAACACGCATCCTGTTTTCTGTGTTCTGCTTTAGTGCCAAAGTCTACCCCACGTGCTGCTGGAGTCTCCCAGGACATCCCTGCTGGCTCCAGAGCTCCCTGCCCCTGTGAGGTGGAGCAGGGGCCGGTTCTGATTCACCTGCACCAGAAATGCATTGTAGATATGAAACCTTCATGTTAAACTCACAGTGCTCCGAGGCCCTGGCCTCCTTTGCTTTCTCAGACTTTTCAATGACTTCTGCTGCCTCCAGCCAGGGGGCTTAACAACCATTAGCAACTGCTGTTTGTTTTTTTCTGTGAGAGTTATGAAGCTGGAACAGAACATGCATGTGCAAGGATGCCCAGAGATCTCTCTTGATGGGGAGGTGGGTGTGTCCTGGAAACCACAGCGCCATCCCTGCTGGGTCCAGGGTTGTGTCTGCCTCCCTCTGCCATGGCACCCTCTCAAGTTCCAGGCACCAGTCTGCAGCAACATCTCACTGCAAATTGATCATGGAAGAGGGATCACACAATGGTGGAGGAAAAAAAAACATGGAAAAGGGAAAGAGAGAGAGAAGAGCATGAGAACGAGAGAGCAGTTAGAACAAAGCTGCACAAGAACTTGCTCCTGGGTGATTAGTAATATATTAGTGGTGACATAGTAAGGGCATGCGTTTCCACGACTCCAGAAACCTACCAGCACCACGGCTCGCTCTCTCCATATCTTATTCTCTTTGTAATGCGGACAGAGCTGGTCTAACTCTCATCTTTGAGGCTTATGATCAAATATATTTAATTTGGATGCTTTTTCCAGATGGCGGTTTAAGTGACAGATCAGAGATGAATCAGGCTCCAGGAGGCCTGCGGGGTGCAGGACCCGTCCTTCGGGGAGCACAGAGACTTCAGCGGGAAGGAAGCCTCCCACTGGCCCCTGCCTTGGGCACGGGAGCGTCCCACTCCTGAGCTGAGGAAGCTGGTGGAGGGCTGGCTCTTCAGGCCACTGTAACCGTGGAGCCTTACCTCTAGGGGAGGAGCTGTTGATGGATGGTGCTCTGCAGAAGCTAATTGCGTTTTGAATATGAAGCAGGATGAAAACAGAACAAATCCAATCAATAGCATTTCCCAGTGGAAGGTCTTGGGGGTAATTCAGGATGAATGGGTACGCAGCAAGCTAGGCCTGCACGTTTCCCCTCCCTCAGGAGCAGGTCCCACAGGGGTGTCTTGGGTGGTGGGCTTCTCTGTGGGAGGCCCGCAGAACAGATTAGTGATGGGGTCTGGGCGGACCTGGAACCGAATCCCTAGGCCAGTGGGAAAAGAGATCCTTAATACTTTCTCCCAGTTATTTCACCGAAGGCTTCCATGGCCCATACTCCCTTAAGAGATGCACACGACCTGAGTCTCAGGACGCAAGATGCTGTTCCCTGTGAGCAGAGGGCACACGTGTCCCCATGGCAGATGGACTGGGCTTGCCAGGGGGGTGAGAGCACTGGCCCAGGAGACAGGTGCTTGCATCTGACTGAGTCTGTCGCCCACGATGTGTGAACTTAGGCAAGACTCTCAACCTTTCTGTCCCTGCTTTGCAAAGTGACATGTTAGCAGCATGCATCTAAGAGGGAAGCTCTGCTTTTGGAGTGCTCAGATCCAGTGATCCACACACCCCAACGGGCCTCTGAGAGTTGACACGTGCTTGGCACCCAGGGTGGCTGCTGGGGTGGGGGATGTTAGATCAGGCCCAGTGTCTCCCCATCAATCACAGCCTCCTGGTGAGAGAGCCATTCTGGATGCCTGGAGCACTCAGATTGCAAATCTGATGAAGACTGTACTTCTATAAATTCCTTTCCTCTTTTGTGCTGATGGCAAAGACTTTTATGCGTATTTTCATTGCCTTTCTCTCCAGAGATAAATCCTGTGGCCTGCCACTGAATCTGCCTTCCAAAATGTAGCTTGGAGATTTTATTTGAGATAAACTATCCTGAGAATAAAGATAGATACTGTATTTTAATCTGGGAACACTGCACTCGCATCTTTGTTTTAAAGTCAGTGTTTGCGGGCCCATCATTCAGTGGGGATGGATGTCGGAGGGAAATTTACATCGATGGAGGGAGAGTGCCAGCCTTCACTCTTCCTAGGCCCTTTCACACGTTTCTCTGCAAAGGCGATGAGGTGTAACACACAAGGTCAGATTGCAGTCCCCACATCAGGCTGGCTTGTGTGAGAGCACCGGCTGGCAGGTGGGGAGACCTGAGGCCGACAAGCCTCCAGCTGCAGCCTCTGGCCACGAGCTTCTGTGCAGATAGCTGAAGAGGGCAAAATGGAGGCTGTGTTGGAATGAGCCTCAGGTTGAAATAAACATGCTCTTTGTCAAAGCAACGAAGAGGAGCATGAGTGTATCGTGCTCTTTCTGGTCTGGAGGGCTCTCTGAGACTCTGTGGGAAGGGCATTCCCATGTTTTTTGTTGTTCTGTTTTGTTTGTCAGTTGTGGGACTTGAACTCTGGGCCTGGGCATTGTCCCTGAGCTCTTCAGCTCAAGACTACCACCCTATCCCTGGAGCCACAGCACCACTTCTGGTTAGTAGTTAATTGGAGATAAGAGTCTCATGGACTTTAGTGCCCATGCTGGCTTTGAACGGCAATCCTCTCAGATCCCAGCCTCTGAGTAGCTAGGATTACAGACCACTGTGCCGGCTGCAATTCCCATGTTGACAGGCCCCTGGCTTGGTCCACATTCGAGTGTGAGGAGCTGTGACTCTGCCCTGTGCACAGCCCTTTGGCCAGTGCATGTTCCCCTGACAGTGTAGGTGCAGGGGATCTCAACAACCCCGGGGAGAACCCAGACAGCCAAGCCTCCTTCTCCCACAGGTGCCAACAGCTCGCATCCTTTGACTCCCGCACTGCAGACTGCCTTCCACGCACTGAGCCACTGCCCACAGCCTGAAGTGAAACCTCGCAGGCAGCAGCGTGAAGACATGGCACGGACACCCCAGTCCTGCAGGGCTGGAAGGCTGGCGCTGAATGGGTAGCTGGATAGAGTACAAGGTGCATGCTCCACTGCTGCTTATGAGCCTGGCTTGAGGTTCTACCTGCAGTTTTCTCTGCACAAGAATGCAGGATGCCAGCAGCAAATTGTGCTTCCTTCCCAGGCCAGAGCCATGCTGGGAGTTAGGGCAGGTGAGAGCCAACAGCCACAGCAGTCAAGACCTTCCTCCCCCCCCCCATGCAGGGAATCTGCTGCCGGGGGTGGGGGCTGAAGGAGCATAGGAGGATGGTCAGCCAGCTGCTGCCTTCCAGGGGTCCTCTGACATCTCATGAAATCTCTCCACTTCTCTGAGAGAGCAGGAGAGCCGTGGGGGGCATGGCGTCTGGGAGGCCGCATGGCCTCTACCAGCCTGGACTGCACTGGTCTCCACAAAGGCAGCTCCCTGACAGCTGGCTCCGCAGTCAACACGAGCTGGGTGCAGGGCAGTGTACGTGCTGGGCAATGCGCTCCGAGAGTCTCTGGGATACCGTGCAGCTTTCTCGAGATCATTCCCGACGTGCGGGCGCGGGGTGCGGCCCCGGGGACCGGCTGCAGGAAGATGCTGCAGCAGTTTCTGCCAGGGCTGAGAAACGTGGCCCTCTCTAGATACTGCATTTCTCTCAGAAACAAAAAAGGCTCTTACTGGGCCTGTACAAAGAGAATTCTTTCTGCCTCTGTGATAGCACGCCAGAAACACACAGGAACAACATGAGCACAAAACCCCCTCTCCGATTTCCTCCTCACGTTACTGACAGCCTGTCACGGTGAAATGAAACACTGACCCTCATTTCATGGGCTTAATTTGAAATGGCTTGGCTGAAGAGAGCAGGCACTTTCCACGAAGCTCCTGGAACATGAATTTGAACGGTGCCCCACTGGTGCCCACTGGTGCCCACTCCTCTCCTCTCGCCTGCTGCCGACACAGCCCTGTGTGCTGCCACTCGCCCAGTCCACCTGTGCAGCCAGGAGGCTGGCCTGCCGCTATCACCGTGATGGACACGACCCGTACCAGGAACGATTGGTGAAGAGGACTCCAGAAACCCAAAGACCCGTGAGTGTGGGAAGTAGAAGGCCCAGTCTCTGCCTCCAGGTTCAGCGCTGTGTGAGGGGGGCCTGACAGACACCACAGCACCGGCTGAAGCAGGAGGAGAGACCCAGGGCTGGGCTACGCCGGGCTTCCCGGGGACAAGGTCTCAGAAGCTCCTCCTCCTGCTTGGCTTACAGAAGATGCTCAGGGTTGCAGCAAACCTTGAATGGCAAGAGAGGCCTGTGGAGGACGAGAACTTTACAGCCGCCCCTGGAAGTTGGGATGAGAGCTGCTCAGAGGAGGACAGGACCGCTGTGGACACGGGGAGCCACGGCTGGCATCCATTTCAGAAGGAAAACGCCTCATGCTAGATGAAGGGGTCCGGACCCCCCTCAAGCATTCTTTTTTTGCCAGTCCTGGGGCTTGAACTCAGGGTTTGGGCACTGTTCTTGGGCTTTCTCAAGGCTAGAGCTCTACCACTTGAGCCACAGCACCACTTCCGGCTCTTTTCTGTGTGTGTGGTACCGAGGAATCGAACCCGGGTCTTTGTGCATGCTAGGCAAGCACTCTAGCACTAGGCCACACTCCCAGCCCCCAAGCAGTCTTTCAGCCCAGTCCAGTGGGGGCTCCATGATCACGTGGGTAAACTAGGACACCTGCTCTGGCAAGCTGTCCCAGCCACTCTGGGGCTGCAGATGTGGTGATGGGGGCAGATGAGGCCCTTGGCCCTCCACCCCTAAGTCTGATTTTGGAAGACTTTGTCATGAAGACAATCCCACTTAATCCCCCCTCCCCCGCACCATGTTACCGTGATTTGAAATTGTGCTGTGCTTCCCTCAGTCAGCGGAGGATTGAGCACCCAGAAATCCCTGGAGCTGGAGGATGAAGCTGGCTTAGTCAGAATTGCACCGACAGCTCTTTTTTTATTATGCTTTCTTTCCTGTGCATTCAAAGTTAGAAAGCACTCTTCACATACCATCTCCCGTTGTCCTCTCATGAACACTCAGAGGCAAATTGCAGTATCCCCTCTTTACAAGCAAGGGCTGTAAACCTGGACAAGGTTAAGTCTTTGCCCAAGATCACACACTCGACTCAAGGTTGGAGCCTGAATCCGTCTCTGTGCCAGGCCTGGCATCCCAGAACTCGGGCAGTTCTTCACCAGACAGCAATACCACAGCCTAAATAAGCCAGAGCCACTCTCGGTTCAGAAGTGTTGCCTGTGGTGGTCCGTGGCCAGGGATGCCAAGCTCAAAGCACAGCCACGGGCTGGGGTGCTCACTCAGGCCCCTTCTGTGGCCTAGGAACACAATTCACATGTGGTCCTTTCCAGTACACCAACTACTCTGGCTCCATGAGGAAACACAGTGACCTGTCTTCAAATCTCCTGCCCTCTCCTGCTTCCTCCAGATGACTCCTTTGCAGCATCTGTTACCTCTAATTCCCAGCTGATAACTTCTCTGTTTGCTCTGTTCCTGGAACTGAGGGACTCATTTTGAAGAAATGCGACTGAGTAAGCTCATTCTAGCCAGCCACTTGACTGTCTCATTGAATGTGCAGTGGCCACACATGTGAGTTTTTATGAAAAAATCGATTGCTCTAGCCGCGCCATAGTCCTTCAATTGTCCACAATGTGGATTTGAGATGTTTCCTCTCAAGCTTTGGCTGGACCCCCGTGAGGGGAAGATGGAGGTAGATTTATTGGTTTGAGCCGCAAGAATATAAGGCGATATAGGGGTGCCCCTAGGCAAAATCATTCTGCCGGTACTTGGGGACTTCAGGTAGTGGGGGGCATGGTGGCAGCCTGGAAAATCTGGAGGTTCGAGAAACTAGAGTAACAGAGTTTCCAGAACCCCAAGAGGTAGAGCAAGAGAATGGGGAGTGGACAGAGAACGGCCATTGTCAGAGAACGGGGTGTGGTTGGAGAATGGGGTGTGGGCAGAGAATGGCCATGGTCAGAAAACGGGGTGTGGTTAGAGAACGGGGTGTGGACAGAGAATGGTGTGTGGACAGAGCACGGGGTGTGGACAGAGCATGATGAACATGAACAACTACTGACCAACTGTTAGCAGAGAGGTCAGAGCCAGGCTGGGCAGGAAAGGAGAGAGTGGCGGCTCTGGAATTGGCCTCCAGGAAACAAGCTTCCTGTAGGGGCAGAGGCGCCGCAGCCGTCTGCCCCAGGCAGAGGTGTGTGGGCAGTGCCTCCAGTTCCTGGGCCCAGGGGCACTGGGGGTGTCTGAGATTCCGTGGGTCCTGTGAGCTCCCACCACTCCAGCCTGCAGAAGCAGGGGGTGTGGGCACAGCACAGGTCAGGGCACAGATGCCACACCGCTGCGAGCAGCTGGAGTGGAGTCTGGTCCAGCCACAGATGTGCTGGCCTAGGCTTCCATTTGAATGAGGCCCCAGGTGCTTCTCCACACACGCTGGCCCTTAGGCACACGGAGTGAGTCTTGCCAGGGAGGCACGAGGCCCTTCCTGGGTCTCTGGGGACCTGTGTGCAGGGTTTCCTGTGAGCAGCTGCCACTCAACTTTCTGTCTGGCACAAGGTGAGCGTGCTCAGCCCTGTTCTGCCTGACACGCACGGCCTTGGAGCTGTCGAGCCCCACAGGGGGGCGGGGACACGAGCTCCCAGCCCAAGAGCCTGATCCTTCAGCAGCCGGCCCTGGGCTCTCCAGGGCATTTGTGACCTCCGGCGCCCCGACACTCTGGGGTCACGAGAACCAAGGGCAGGCTTCTAGGCTGGAGCGTTATCTTGCTGTCCACTGGAGGCCATGGTGAAGACAGGACGACGGCACTGGGACAGAAGCAGTGCCCCCACCCTCCCCAGATATCCTTCCTGAGGCACTGAAGCTCTCTAAAGGTCAGCTATTACCATTGTTCATTTCCTCATCAGCGCTAATCAAGCATTGTGCGAGTGCTAAGGTCACAAGTTTTCCACACTGATGAAAATAGAAGTCTGCTCTCCTAACGTGAGCAACTCGTGACCCAGCCGTCCTGGCCCAGCAGGTCCTGCCTGCATGCAAAATGGGGTGATGTGATCTGAGGGAGTGTCCTGGTTCTACCCCCCCTCCCCCGGTCTTTGCACAGACGGCAGAGTCTTCAGCCCCAAGCCGGAGGGAGTTTTCTGGACAGTGTCTGGGCTCTCGGGGTGGGGAGGACGCCTTTTCCTGGGCCAGGAGAGCGTGGTTTGAAGCATGACTGCTCTAATTCCAAAGTCTGAGAGCCTGAGATGCAGGAGGAGATCAGTGGGGATGCACTGAGCAAGGCAGAGCCAGGCCCAGGGCAGGAGGCGGGGAGAAAATAGCAATTCGGGCAGCTGGGGGTCAGTTTTGGTGGGGGCAGCCGCATCCTGCTCTCTTCCCTCCCATGCCCGGTCCTCCAGCGAGGTCTCCATCTCACACACTGCACCCTGCAGAAGCAGCTACGGCCACCGAACCTGAGCACACGTCGTGCGCTTGTCTTCATCCTCACCTGGTCAACGCTGTGCAGTGCCGTCCCTCACCGGTCCTTCCCACCCTCTCCTGCTCCTCCATTGCCTCCTCCTTCAGGAGCTCCAGTCCTCTGCTCTGCCGACTCACGGCCCCTGCTTCCCTCTGCCGTCCACCCCTTCCCCTGGGAGCTCGCGTCCCCTGCCCAGGCTACCACCCTGTCAGTGTTGTCATGGTGTCTTGAAGCTCCTGGCTGAGCCCCCCGGGTTGTGGTCAGTGCTGCTGAGGCAGGGCGGGCCCACAGACGGCAGCAGCCCGCAGCAGCCCGGCTTCTTGGGAGCCGCTGAGAAAGCAAAGATGCTGCTGATACGGAGAGTCTGGATTCTGGCAGACTGAGATTTGTCTCTGAATTTTCTCCTCTGGAATGCGGCCCGGGGCCTCCCTAGCCACTCAGGAGAAGCCACTGTGGAGTAAGGAACTCGGGAAGCCCAGGGCCATTCTTGGGGCATCCCTGTCTGCTTCCCCTCCTGCTGGTGCTGTCCCAGGGGCATCACGCCACACGAAGCCCCGTCATTTCTCCAACCCAAGCCAGTCAGTGGCATCACCGAGTGTCCGACTCTGGGCAGACACTGGGGGAGGATGAGGCAGAGCCAGCCTGCTCTTGGGCGTGGCTTGTGGAGAAAGCCCTCTGGTGGCCAGACTTTCTATCTCAGAGCAGCAGGTGAGGGGACAGGGTGCCCAGGGACGGCGTTTGTCACCGCTCCTGGGGAGGAGCCCACTCCAAAGCTGGCAGCTCTAGCACTACCTTCTTTCCTATTTCCACGTGTATTCTGTGCACATGGCGGTGGGGGTCCCTGTGGCATTCGCCAGTCGAAACCACAAAGCCGGAAGCTCTTGCAGACTCCGGCAATTTATGAAAAGCAGCCTAAAAATAGCTTCCACCTGCTGCCTGGACCAGGGGCAGCACTGACCACTGGGGGGCACAGCCTCCCCCCTCCCTCCCTCCCTCCCTCCCCCTCTCCCTCTGACCACTGCAGGGCATGCAGGGGTGTGCAGCCTCCCTCCCTCCCTCCCTCCCTCCCTCCCTCCCTCCCTCCCCCCCTCCCCCTCTCCCTCTGACCACTGCAGGCCATGCAGGGCTGTGCAGCCTCCCTCCCCCTCCCTCCCTCCTTCCCTCCCTTCTTCCCTCCCTCTTTCCCTCCCTCCCTTCCTCCCTCCCCCTCCCTCTCCCTCTGACCACTGCAGGGCATGCAGGGATGTGCAGCCTCCCTCCTTCCCTCCCTCCCTCTCTCCCTCCCTCTCTCCCTCCCCCCTCTCTCTCTGACCACTGCAGGCCATGCAGGGCTATGCAACCTCCCTCCTTCCCTCCCTCCCTCCCCCTCCCTCTGACCACTGCAGGGCATGCAGGGATATGCAGCTTCCCTCCCTCCCTCCCTCCCTCCCTCCCTCCCTCCCTCCCTCCCTCCCTCCCTCCCTCTCTCCTTCCCCTCCCTCTCTCTGACCGCTGCAGGGCATGCAGGGGTGTGCAGCCTCCCTCCTTCCCTCCCTCCCTCCTTCTCTCCTCCCTCCAGCCACTATGGGGCACGCAGGGGTGTGCAGCCTCTCACATCTAGAGTGGCTGCCCTGACTCCACACTGACACCAGGAGGCTGTGCAGGACCAGAGCAAAACTCCAAAGCTTCAAGTCTAAGTGTGGAGGTGGGGGTGAGGGTGTGGGGGGAAGGTACGGGGGAGGGGAGGCCCGGGTCAGACCAGGGACAGCTTCAGAGGGGGCTGCTGCAGGGCCAGCTGGGCTCCAGAGGCACAAGGACCACAGAGGGGTGGCATGTGTTACTGGGGACACTCCCAGAAGGTTGGGTTACAGAGGCCGACACCAGGCACCTGAGCGAGCAGGAGACGGATTCACCAGCGGGGCTGGAGGCAGGAGGGCCCATGCAGGAGGAAGTGGGCTTGGGACTCCAGCCGAGGGCAGAGACACACCTGCAGACGGACGCTGGGAGCCTGGCTGGAGCTGCGCACTCAGCAAGTCCACTCTCCCCACCAGAGGCCCTCTTCCCCAAGGCCTCTGGTGTCACCCCGTGGGCGGGGCCAGGGCTCCGCTCCGCCCCCCCACCCCTGGGGGCACTCTTTCTCTGCCTTCCCATTCTCTTCCCTGTGGCCATTACTCAGAGGACCTGCGAGCCCAGAGGGGACCCAGCCTCTTGTTTCTGGATTTATTTTGCGGTTGGGAGGGAGCTGGGAAGATTGGGGTTCTAGTTGCTTGTTTGGTGGGGGGGTATCTCCCCCAGGCTGCAGGAGTATCCGGCATCCCGTGTTCCCAGTGGGGTCCTGCCCTCTCATCTGCTCGTGGCACACACGTGGGCACGCATGCAGTGGTTCCTGGGCGTGTGGAAGCATGACGACACCCCCCGTGGGAGACCTTGGTCTTTGCATGGGTCATGTCCTTCCTTCAGGCGCTGGGGAGCGTGGCTGTAGCAGGTACCCAGGCTCCCCGCGGGTCTGCAGCGCCCCTTGGAATCGTGGCTGCACCCACTGGTGGACCCACTGACTGCTCCACAGTGCCCCTGGGGCACCCCGGGGAAGGCCAGCCGGAATCCAAGGTGAACGACTACGTTCCCTGATGCTTGATACCTGCCTCCAATTAAGACTGGAAGACATGCAGAGCAGAACATTTGTCTCAGCTGAGATCCAGAGAGATGCAGACGCCGAGCGATAACGACTCCCTCAGGAGGCCCAGGGACAAGGCAGAACCCTCCAGGCACAGGGCCGTCCTCAGGCTGGATGAGCTGGTCCCGGTGCTGAGGATGTGGGGAGCCCTGGAGGCCCCAAGGACAGGAACACCCTGCTGGACAGACAGGCAGTGCCCCCCCGACTGCCTGCACCAGAGACCATGCCCCGGTCCCCGACATCTGACTCTCCTCCCTGCGGACTCTGCCATTAGAACATGGCCTGCCAGCAGCTCATGGCTCAGGCAGACATTTCTGTTTCCAAGTGCTGCTCCTCTGGGATATGCCTTCCTTGTTTACAGAGTGAAAACGTGGCTTCAGCCTGGGCCAGACGTGAGGCATTCCCGGCTCACGGCTCTGCTGACCTGGCTGGGAGGGAGGACTCTCATCAGCAGCGACTCCACGAGCAGGCCGCGGCTCTCCCCCTTCTAGACACAGGATCCTCCCCAACTCTGCTCTGGAGAATTCTCCCAGGGCGGTGGTTATAGACAGCCAAGGGCCCTGTAGTCCCCAGAGGGCGGCGCAGGTCCCCTGACCCCAACCTACCTTCTCTCAGCCTCACTCTGTGTGTGTCTTCTAGGGCTACACGACTCATTCCCATCCATGTGTGCCAAATCGGCGACATGCCACAGGAATCGAAAGAAGGAAAGGCTCCAAGTGTGCATTGTCCAAATAAAGTGCGCTTTTCCAGAGGAGGCTTTAGACACCACACGCATGCTGCTTCTCTCTGCTGGCTCACTGGCTTGTTTGTGTGTTTTGCAGCAATCTGTGTGAGCATGCTCATTCGGGAGCTCCTCCAGGTCAGTGAAGGGCACATAAGACGGCTGTGCACTAACCTGTACATTTGTGTGGACACACAATAGCTTAGCAGTCTTTGCCCCCCTGCTGGACACTCACTTGTTTCCGGTCTTTTCGTTTCTTTTTGGCCATGTTCCTCTGTTGCGCTGGGTTCTTGCGTACATGCCTTGTGTCCCTCTGAACCAACCAGTTCGTTCTCTAACAGTCCAGAAACGAGGGGCTGCTTCCAGAACTAGTTTCTGATGGATGCTCATCAGAAGGGCAAAGGCCACTCACAGGTCCACTGGGGTCTTGTCCCGGCTGCACGGAGGAGCCATTCTTTATCCCAGAGCTCTGGGGTTCTCACCTTGCCTTAGGGTCCTGATTCTTCCCCGAGGACAGGACAGGCCCTGGCCACCACTGTGTTTTCCCTGTGCTTTCTGAGAAGGTCACCAGTGTGCTGGGCCTCCCCAGGGGACCAGGAGTGAGCCACCCCCAGCTCCGTAGGAAAGCAGGCATGGAAGTTCTTCCAGGTCCTTCCTGGTGCCAGTCTCTGCATCAGCAAATGTCCTTTCCTGGAGTGTTAGGGACACAACTCCCCAGCAGGCCTTCTCCAGGGCATCTGCCCAGGCTAGGGGCGGGAGCAGTGTGCCTTCCTCCAGCCATGTGCGTGGACAACAGTGGTAGTGAGGGAAACGTGTGCTGTGTCGTGGAGGGGGAGCTGCGAGCCCACACTCGGGGCAGGGTGGGCCATGCCCGTCTTCTGTCTCCTAGGAGGACTCTCAGCAGAGATGAGGTCAGTGCTCAGAAGCCAGGGCTATGTTCTTTGGGATCTGGAGGAAGTGGAATTCCGATGGAGTTTCAACAGGAGAACAGGGGTCTGAAGCAATGCAATCCTTGTGGCTACAGATGTCATAAAGGTAAATATCCTGATTCCCAGTGGAGAGTGGAATAAGTCACCCCTGATTTCAGGGGTGCTGTCACTGTGGCCAAACAGTGGAGCCCCTCCCCTGGGTGGGCAGGGCACAAGGTTAATTCAGAGGAAGCGCACAAAGGAATCGGGGAGACTTTGAGCACAAAGGGCAGCTGGCACTTCAGGTTTGGGCCAGAAAGGCTGAAATCAAAAACATGGAGTCAGAAATATTGTGTCCCCTGTAAGACGCCGGAAAGGAGTTTTAATATGAAGCTCCAGGTCGCTTTTCTGAGGATGATGTATCATTCCATTTACGACTATAATCTGGGGAGCAAAATGAATCCTCCATCATTGTACCGTGAATAGTAAATTAACCCAGATAAAAGTGTTCTACATCCAATCAAAACCATTAAGTAAGCAGGAGATGGAGATTGGGGAGGACGCAGTGGAAGCAATTATGACTAATGAGTACATTAACTTCAAGAGGGCGGACGGGTCTGGAGGCTTCTTGGCCACTCCAAATAAAATTAGTGTAGGTGTGAGCAAAGCTGAAATAATTTAGTAAAGGGGGCACATTTACTGATCGACACAGAGCTGTGTAGAAGGGGAAGCGTTTGCTTAGGAGAAAGACTTGGGAAGATGAAGCATCATGTAACCATTAAAGCATGTAAGGAAGTTTCCTCTCTACACCTTTCACAGGCAGCTGGGCTCCACCAAGAAAACTCCCACTCTGTCCCTGCTTATCGATTCCAGTGTGGGCATTTTTCTTGTTTCCTTTTAAGCTATGCCATTTTTTTGTGCTTTCAAAGTAAAATTAGGGCATACTAATTATGCTCGCTCTCCTCTCTCTCTCTCTCTCTCTCTCTCTCTCTCTCTCTCTCTCTCTCTCTCTCTCTCTCTCTCGCACGCACACACACACGTCTGGGAGTAATTACAGATTGTTCCATTCACTTAAGTACAATGACTGTAGGATTTGTATAAAAATAATTCACACTTTTATATAAAGCCTGAGTTGCACAGAAAGACTCATCGGAATCTGTGAAGATGCATCCGCCGGCCCACCCGGAAGGCCAGCTCACCCTCACTTGCCTCTAGCCCGCAGCAGAGGTGGCCAGAGCCCAGAGGGCCGCCCCGTCCATGATGTGTTAAGGCAGCACACCCTTCTCTTTTCACTTAATGCAAGAAAGGAGGTGGTCAGGAACCTCTGGGCTGCTGCCCAGATATGGGACTCCTGCTATTAGAACACGGAGGGGCAGAGAGGCTTTGTGTCAGCACACTGTCCCTTACTGTCAGTCAGGAATCCTATTGTTGTTGTTGTTATTATTATTATTATTATTGGTAGGTTATGAGGCTTGAACTCAGAGCCTGGGTGCTATCCCTGAGCCTTTGTGCTCAGGGCTGGTACTCTGGAGCCACGGTAGCATTCTGGCTTTTGAGTAGTTATTTGGAGATAAGTCTCATGAGGACTTTTCTAATGGGCTCCCTTCCAACCGTGAGCCTCATAGCTCATCCTCCTGAGTAGCTATGATTACAGCCATGAGCCACCAGGGTCTGGCCTATTTGTATATTTTATGGTGATATTGTAGCATCTGTTTTCTTGCTAGTTTTTAATTCTTTTTTTCCCTTCCCTGAGTGAAAAAAATGCTGAAATAAAAGCATACTTTCTCATCATCTTCCATTGGCAGAGTTTATAATCTGCTTTTTTTAAATTATGGAAGGCAAATTTCATGGCCATTAAATATTTTAAAATACATATTTTCTTATCTAAGATCCTCTTGTGAGTTTAGCAAAGCAATCTTGGCTAAAGCCTGATTAGATTTAACACTCAGAAATCCCCTGTGCTCACACCTGAGAGAGGAACAGAGGTGAGTTGGAGAAAGTGCCTCGGACAGGGGAAGAGAAGAGAGAACCATCAGCAGAGGACACCCCCGCCTGTTCTGAGAGGCTGAAGTGGCGGCCCACACCAAGCTCTGGACAGGGCTGCGTCTCACACGCTGTGAACACGCTTGTCTGCCCTTTCTTTATCTACCCCACACCACCTGGGAGTCCCTTCTGATTATCTGGCCCTCTGTTGGCTCCTAATGAGCTGGTAATTACTCGTTTTATCCTAGGACAAAACCTATTAGTCAGGTTGGGTGTGATAACAAAAAGTGCTTCTTGGAGTGAAGATTTTGTCTGGTGAGGGCGATTCTGATGTAATTTGACCACATTGAGAAGAAGCAATGTGATACATGGTCTTATTTGGCTCAGATATTATATTTAAAGCACCAGGCTTTCCTTATCAATTTGCTGCTGAGAACGTTGTCATGCCATTTGATATCTGTTGGTCATCGAGAGAGCCCATGGGCCTTTCTCCATCAGCAGGAAGACGCTGGTGGTTCTGTGAAAAGTCCCTTTGGGGACTATTAAGATCCAAATCCAAGAGTCTGATTAAGACTATGTCCCACATGGGTGCTGCTAATTTTAAGATATAGTAGTGGCATTGATTGCTATTTTTTTAATTTATCAATCTAGTTATATAGAAAAATGCAAGGTGCTTGTTTAGCTGTTGGACATACTTTTAAGGTAGGTTGTCACTTGTTCAGAGGGTTGAGCTGGCCTTTGAGTCTAGAGTGGAAGGCTTCAGGCCATTCAGTGCCTGCAAGCCAGGAGCCAGGTCTTCACATCACACGTCAACCCCTAGTCCTCCGAGTGCTCTCTACGATATTAAAGGAAGTAAAAGGAGAAAGGAAGTAGAAGCAGGGGCTGCTGGCTCACATCTATAATCCTGGCTACTCAGGAGGCTGAGATCTGAGGATTGCAGCTCCAAGCCGGGCAGGAAAGTCAATCAGACTTTCAGGGACAGAACCCAGGGAGAAGTTCAAGCTCCAGGGCCAGCACCAAGGAAGGGAGGGTGGGAGGGAGGGAGGGAGAGAGGAAGGAAAGAGGGTGGGAAAAAGGGAGGAAGGGAGGGAGAGAAGGAGGGAAGGAGGAGGGAAGGAAGGGAGGGAGGGTCAAAGGAAGGAAGGAGGGAGGGAAAGACGAAGGAAGGAAGGAAGGAAGGAAGGAAGGAAGGAAGGAAGGAAGGAGGGAAGGAAGGAGGGAAAGAAGGAAGAGGGGGATTGTGCCCACTGAGGATAACTCAGGAGGTAGCTAGGATGAGGCAGAAGCTTAGATCAGCCCTGATGTTTTGGGTTTCATTCTAGAAGGGAAGTGAAATCCTTCCAGGTTCTAACTGTGAATCTATCCAATTACGATTTGCAGCCGATACCCCTCAATAACTGAAGCCGTCAAGACAAATGGTCAGCCACACCGTCGTGTCTGAAGGGGGGAGCATAAGGCAATGAAGGCGGGCCTGCTGAAGGGAAGCCGGCATGGACACAGCCCTGAGGCAGGCAGAACATCGCCCTGGAATCCCTACTGCCAGCAAGATCCCAGCTTGATTTTCAGGTTGGATCAGGTTAGCGTGGCTGCTGCCCATAGCTTGTTTTGACTCACAAACAACCCAAGACTGGGGTGGAAGAGAAAGGCAGACTGTAGAGTTCTCACGTCTGCAGTCACACATGGGACCAGGAACGGGGTTGTTGGTGGGATTTTCTGAAAAGTTCTTTTGCCCTTCCCTGGTGTGCCCCCTCTGTTCAGGTGACTGCAGGACTTGCTGCAGAGAGGGCAGGAGGCCATTGGGACTCCGGCCATTCTCTGAGGCGGGAGATGGGAGTGGAATGAAGCAACTCTGTCACATTCTCAACATCACCCGCTGCACACACAGGGGACACGAGGTTGTGGATCCACGGGGGAGAAGGTGGATCAAGTCTCCGGAGTCACTGACACTCGCTGGTCAGAATACCACCATTACCTTCCATGGTCAAGGGCGTTTGCCTGGCTTCCTGCCTGGCTCCTGTTTTGAATGCTGTGGGCCATTTACACAGCTGTGTCTCACATCTTTTTGTTCCCTCAGCATTTCTAGGATGGATTCTCCCATCTCCCATTAAAACACACACACACACACACACACACACACACACACACACACACACACACACACACACATTATTGAACACTGTCACATGGGAAAGAAGGGAATTGATCCCTTGTCTTGAGTCAGGTTTGCTGTAGTTCGATCGTGCTGTGGGAATGTTCCGGCGTGTCTGCGAATTGGTGGATCTCACACACAAGAAAATCACACGCAATGCGCTCTTTAACACCTTTGCAGTCTCAAATTCTGTGTCATTGTTCTCAACCATTCTTGTCTTTCCCTTCAGCCTGGGCATCAAATTACCACAGAGTTCTTGAAGCCAGAGCAAATCAAAAGTTTGGGAAAGATGCACTCGAGCCCCAGGACATTACTCTGTGAGTGCTTTAGATATGAGATTCCTAATGCCCATTTTATGAGTGGCTTAAACCATGTTCAGATAGGTCAGAAAATTATTGGGGCTTTATCCAGTCTCCTTCCTCTCAGGCCAGCCCAGTGGCATCCCCTCTTCCTCTGAGTGCTGTGAAAGGATTATGCTGGCCTTCAATAGAGGCTCATCAATTTGAGGACATGCACACAGCAGGCATTTCCAAGACTGTCAGTGAAGGTGAACATATGAGGCCCATGGAAAAGGAGGTACACTTGTTTTAAAGAGAGTTGAGGGAGCAGAGTGAATGCCAGAATATTTGCCTGCCTGAGGTCAGAGTGTTGGTTGTGGCTCCCTGGCACGTGTGGAGAGATCTCTGTGCCTCTACATGCCTTTCTCTGTGTGCAAAGTTCTCTGTGTCTGGTCCTACCTCTCCTCCACCCACCTATCTGCTAAATATTTTCTGAGGACTTCCTATATATGCCTGAACCTGGGACCCAGCATTTTAGAAACACATCATCAACCCAGTGGGAAAATTTGCCTCAAGGTTGGCAAACTGTGACCCACAGCCAAAACCAGCTCCTTACCTTAGAATGGTTTTGAATCTTATTTTTTGTTGGTGATGGGGATTGAACTCTGGGTCTGAGCACTGGCGCTGGACTCTTTAGCTCAAGGCTGTTGCCCTACCTCTTGAGCCACAGCACCACTTCTGGTTTTCTGGTGGTTCATTGGAGATAAGAGCCTCATGGTCTTTAGTGCCTGAGCTGGCTTTGAACCGCAGTCCTCAGATCTCAGCCTCCTGGGTAGCTGGGATTATAGGTGTGAGCCACCGGGCCCGGTTTGGTTTTGAGTCTTTGTAATGACTCAACAATCATTTAAAAAAAAAAGAGAGAGAGAAAAGATCAAGAGAAGAACCTTGTTAACACATGATTATTACATGAAATCAAAGTGTCAGTGTCCATAAAGAGATTATTGACAGACAGCCAAGCCATCTGGTGGATGTTGACACATTTGGGCTTCATGGATGAAGAAGTTGTGTGCAGTTGTGTGGTGCTGTGGCCCTCGCCCTCTGCGGGGTGGTGCTCACCCAGGCTGCGTGGGGGAAACTGAGGCAATGCACTCTCTCCGCAGATGTCGGATCTAACCACGCCGTCATGTTGGCTGTGATCTCTGGAGATCTGCTGTTCATAAGCTTCTTCCTTCTCCAGACCAAGCAGCCAGCTGAGCTGAGCAGAGCAGGACGCCAGGAAGCCCACAGAATTATAAGAAGGCTGCAGATGAGCTGAGATTTAGAGGATGGAGGAGAGCTGGGATCATGGAATGATGGGGTTCAGGGTTCAGGATGGTGACCAGTTCTGGGGATGGAGAACGTGGGGTCATGTGATGACTTGGGGTTTGGAGGCGGATGAGAAACTGGGGTTGTGGGGCGGTGACAAGTTGGTACTGTGCTGATGGTTGGGTTCAGGCAAGGGGGGTGAGAAAGTGGGATGGGGGTGAAGGTGAGGTGAGGTGACAGTGGGGTTATGAGGATGGAGATGACTTGGGGTTACGCTACAGGGATGGTGGTGTGTTTGCGTTTTGGATGTGGCCAGGAGGTGAGGTCACAGAGGCAGTGAAAGTGTGAGGAGAAGTGGAGATCGCAGAATCCAGGGCCTGGGCCGTCTTGTCATGTGGCGATCCTGTGGCATGAAAGCATAATAAAGGGAAGGCTGTGCACCTAGCCTCTCCTGGCTGTTTTCTCTCTAAAGAGTGGTATGCCTTTCCTATTTCTGACATTCTTTGAGAAATTCAAGGCCATTTTCAGCCAAACGGAATTTGTATCCTCAACTTGCTAAAATATGTAATTGTTTAAATCCTTGAATCCCAATATTCCAATGGCTTAGTTTCTTTGTAGCCATTGCCGAGGAGTCTCTGATGATGTTTAACTAGTTTGGTGTCATCATCTCACACCTGGTCACTGCTCTCGAGGGTCATGGCTGGGCTTGCTAAACCTGACCTGACCTAGGAGACCCCAAGTTAGCTGAAGAAAGCATTTTAAGTCTTGTGTGGGTAGTGCAGAATAAATGCTGTCACCTCATGGAGCCTTTGTGCACCGTAAAGGAATTGCTGTTCCTAGAAAGGCTGGAATGAGCATTTGTCCACGGACAACCTGTTTTCCACGAGTGTTGTTACTAATGGTTCTGTTTATTGGTCACCGAGTTACGACATAGTCTCTGTTGTCTTGATTTCTGCTACCAGTTGATTCCAACACCACTTCAAGGAATGTCCTGACACCAGGCTGTGTCTCCATCCATGGAATTCTGAGCTGGCTGGTAGCTTCAACCACAGCAGGAGATTAGTGACAGCTGAGCCCAGGACACGAGCCGTGGAGGCTCCCTCAGAGATGGAATATTTTGTACCCGGATGTCTGGGGCACACGTCTCAACTCAACCTCATTAACTCGGGCGTGAGTAAAGCCAAGGCTTATCCTCTGACTCCATCTGTAACTTGGAGTAGGTCCTTCGTCTTTCTGAAGCTTCGGCTGCCTGGCCTGCCAGCCAAAGGCCTCGCAGGACCCGTCTCCTGGGTTGTTCTAATCTTCTTGCCGATGGACACAGGAGTCAAGGCACTTTGCACAAAGGAGCCCTCTGCGGTGCTGTGGTCACAGTGTGTTCCTGCTATTTCCATTATTTTCATTTGTACATGAGTATAAAGTGATCTAGTCACATCATTTAGTGTTCTCTCTGTCCACCTCTTACCATTCCACCATTCCAGCCATGTTCTCCTTCCAATCCCTTCAGAGAAGCACAGCTGTATAAGGATTCCCTTGCTCTCTGTTTTCTCTCCGTAACTCTCTCTTGCTCTCCTCATTCAGGCAGAGAGCTCCATGCCTCTGTTTTCCATGGCTGCTGTCAGGATTTGTGCAGCGGGGGACTTGCTCTATCTCTTTAGGAAAATAGGATTTCCCTCTCCTAAGACTGCATTTAACATACCTTTTTTAGTAGTTTCTTCTGCTTGCTGCTCCTTTTGCCTTGCATCCCTAATGGAGAATTCTGCCCTGTTGTTTTCAAGGAGTCCCCCGCGCTGGGTCGTCCCTTCCCGCAGAATTCCTCCCTGGCCTGTGTCGGACGTTCTTGCTGCAGCTCCATGTTACCTGATTCCAGGCCTCCGCTTCCCCTTCTCACTGGGCTGGGCTGTCTTCCAATCCGTCTCCACTTGATTGAGTCTCCTTTTGTCAGTTCCTCTTTCTGATCCTTTGGTGGCTTGGATTTGTAACTTCCGGAACTGCAGTTTTCTTTCAGAAATGGAATCCTCGAGGCTGTCCATTCCACTGACATCACTCCTCTGCCTGGGTTTTCTTCGGGTCATTTAAAAACTTGCTCGCTGGTGGGGTTTGAATCCTCTGGCTGGTCCAGGACGCACATTCCCACAGCCCCGCCCCCCCCCGCCCCCCTGTCCCCGGAACGCCTCTGTGTCCTGCCCAGAGGGTGTGGCCCTCCCCAGCTCTATGCCGGTGTCTGAGAGTCAAGCCAGAGACTCTACCAGCTCTATGTCAATTCTGATGCACAGTCTTTGGCTTGGAGATTTGGACACTGGGGTAGAGCTGGCTTTGAGAAAGGAAGTCAATATGAGGCTCAGGCCCTGATGGACGATTCCCGTGGCGGGGACTCTAGTTTTGAAATTCCAGGAGGTGCGGACGAGGAGCTGCAGTGTGCAGGGTGCAGGAGGCCTTTCTGGTCTCCCTTCACCTTGGAGGGCCCTCGAGGGTGCCAGTCTCACCCACTCTGTCCTTCCATAGACTGACCCCATCATTGGACCCAATGATCTCCATCAAAGCTGTTGGGATTTGACTCTCACCCAAAACACCTCGGCTACCTCGGGCACGGGCATATCCCAGTCAGCTTCCCGGGTGATTCAGCACGCGCCTGCCCTGCTCCCTCAGCAGGTTTACCCTCCCCCCACCTTCACCAGGGCAGTCGCGTCCTTCCTTTCCAGGTGGCTTGGCTATGTGCACACAATCATGTTTTTTATGTTTTGTTTGTGTTTTAAAATCATAGCAGGAGTGCTTTTGATTGTCTCGTCTGCCCTATTGCTAGAACCAGACCTCAATAATTACATTTTTTAAAGTGTGAGTTGTTTGTTACCAACGTCTGTCTACAGACTGTCATCACAGAAGAGTCAGGTGAGGTCCCCGAGTGTTCAGCCACGCGTCAGGGCGGGGGCTGCACACGCATGTGGATCGTACGTGGAGATGAGGTCGTTAAACTCCCACTGTCTCTGGGGCTGGATGGCTCAGAATCACGCAGCCCCTCAGCTCACGCTGTCAGTACATTACCTGTCCTGCGCTCCTCTGTGTAGTCACTGGTTTTCCACAGGTCCATGAAGCTTCCTGGTATGGCCTCCAGAAGCCCCTCGTAGCTGAGTCTGTCACACGGGCCGCATGGGCCCCAAGGATCCCCTTTGTTAGTCCCTATTCTATCACGCAGCAGGGAGCAGGCCGAGGTCACAGGCCTGGTTTCCTTTCCAAGCTTTGCCACCTAACCAGACGTATGGCCTCAGTGCCAGGAGAGGCAAACCCTTTAGGAGGCGACCCACGGCTTCTTCATAAGGACACACAGGGTAAGTTACAGCACTGGTGCGGGCATGAGCTGAACGCCACGCCCTCAACCACAGACACACATCCCTGAGCCGGCACGAGCAGCCTGCACCCGGTCTGTCCCGGCCCCTCAGCCTCCAGCACTCTGCACACCCTGCCCTTCTCATTCTGCCTTCAAGTTCTGCCTGTAGAGCCTTGTTCTCAGTTCTCATTGTGCTTTCCCTGTTTCCCTCCAGCAGAGTTTCGTTTAGGGGAAGTAGATTTAAAACATTATAATCTACATATGTTCTGCGTCTCATTCATGTTTTTCAGCCTAATTACTTAATAAGCTTGAGGCAAAACTCCGCATTGCTAAGACCACAGTCCTTTCCATCCAGCCACGGAAGGAATTCCACCCTTGAACAGGGGTCCACTCACAGGAGGCCCAGGACTGAGCACGCACACACTCATTCACACACTCACCTGTCACACGCACACTCCCTCCCCTGTGAATGCCACAGGACCCGCAGGGCTGTGCTAATCTCTGGACTGCTTTATAGAGCTGCCAGGATGGCGAATCTCTAAGTGACTAGTTACTTCTGCGCTCCATTTCCAGTGGCCTCACCAGCCATTCAATCCCTCACCTCCAAGAAGGGACCGAGGCCACCTTGTCCTGTCTCCCTCGCCTGCTCAGGGGAGATGCTCTGTCCTCTTCAAAGGCTTTGTGCCTAGACAAATACTGCGAGAATGTCCCCTATGTTTAGTGTCCATGGACTAATTTACCCTAAGCGTGCCTTGGTTATGCCAGTGCAAAGGGGAACAGAGGCACGAAAACCTGTCTTACTAGGAGTAAGACAGATTCCTCTCCTCGTTTCCTCCCATTGGTCTTTCTTTCCCTGATGTGCAGTGAGAAGAGGCTTCCAAACAAATGCACACCCAAGGAAAAGAACTAAAAGGTGTAAAAGGCTTGGCTCTCTGTGAGTGCAGAGCAGAACACTTTAGACAAAGCCGTTCTGATTCATTAGCATCAGTTGCTATAATTCTTCTGCAGTATGTACATTCCTCCATCTGCCACATTTGTCGGCCAGCTGTATTTCAGGGTTGTACACTCCCTCAGAGGAATCTGGAGCCACACTCGTGTGCCGTGTGTGTGTGCGTTCGTCTTTAAGCAGTTGTACAAGTTGTACAAGAACATATCATTGTTCTCCTCCGTGTTACTCATCCTTACCCAGTTTTCATCATGCCTGGCTTCATAGTCACATTTGAATCGTATGACTGAAAAGGACAGAGACTGTGCAAAGTATACAAATACCAGGTACAGATCCAGGACTTACAGAAAGGGATTTGAGGGCAAGAGGGCTAAGTCAAGATGGGGATATGACTCCTTACCTGGAAGACCTCCAGCAAACTCACCTGTGTCCTGTCATTAGAGCTGTTTTCCTGCTTGATGAACTCAGTGCAGCAAAAGAAGGTCAGAGGGAGGGAGAGAGGGAGGGAGGGAGGGAGGGAGAATTTTGTGATCTTGGTCCTTGCTACCTGGTATGTGGCCTTTCATACTGTTGTGTGAGATGCCTTAGATGCAGGACAAGTTTACTTCATTTACTATTGATTGAAGTGAAGATGGCTTCCAAATTTGGGTCTATTACAGCTATAAATATTGCTGACATTTCCTGGGATTTGAACCACCTGTTTGTGGGTCACCTGCAGGCCCACTGGGTGAGGACACGCCCCCTCCACCTGCCCAGCAGGGCGGCTGGCCACTCCTCACCTGCTCTGGTGTCCAGCGCTCTGCCAGCTGATGCATGGAATCACGCATGACACCTCTCAGGTTGAATCTCCATGACAACCAATGCTGCCAATCAACTTGACATGCAAGCAATGCCCACGTCTTGAGCAACAACGGCTCCAGGCCTGACTTCCTGCTGGGACGCCTGTCTTTTCCTTATTGACTTGATCGGTGGCCTCTGCTGGCCCCATGCACTGTAAATACAACCTCCTATATGACGGCCCTTGGCACCGCGTGTGATGTTCTGTCTACTTTAAGGTAACTAATGACCCATTCTTCCTTTATGCTCAGTACTGTGTCCTGTTTAAGGATCTGTGCAGATATCTGGGCTTTCTTCTGACAAGTTTGGTGTTTGTCATTTCCCATTCAGATCTATAATCCATCTGGCGCTGGCTTTAGTCTGCAGTGGTGTCAGGACTCAACATCCCTGCTCCTCCCACAGGATGTGAGTGACCCCGAGCCATTTGTCTGAAGTCCTTACCCACCCCCCACTCCCTGTCCCACCTTTGGCCTAATGGCAGTGATTGCTCTGGAATGCCAGCTTCTGCACCACTGGTCTCTTCACTCCTCTCTGCTTCAGTGCACGTGGGCAGGGGGAATCCCTGTAGATAACTCTCAGAATGGTTATTAAAGAGCCTCTTCCTTGTGACTGCTGAGAAATCGTCCCTGCTTTGTCTATCCTCGCTGTGGTTTCTAACCCTCCACCCGGAAGAGTTCAAGGGCAGAACTTACCAGATCAATTCCCAGGCTTCAGCTGAGGCCTTCCTAGAGTGGAGAGTGACCGGTCTTGTGGAACATCTCACAGCCCAGCCCAAGCCAGGCTCTCGTCCCCAAACCTTTATGCCAGGCCATGGATTCTGCCAAGCCAGGCTCTGCATCCTGACAAGTGCTCACAGAACTGAGGCCTGCAGCTCCAGCCCTAGCAGTTTCACCTTGGTAAGCTGCAGTTTTAGACTTGTTTTGTTTTGTTTTTGTCGGTCACTGGGCTTGAACTCTGGGTCTGGGCATTGTCCCTGAGCTCTTCAGGTCAAGGCTACCACTCTACCCCTTGAACCATAGCACTACTTTCGGTTTTCTGATGGTTAATTGGTGATAAGCGTCTCATGGACTTTTGTGCCTGGGCTGGCTTTGAACCATGATCCTCAGATCTCAGCTTTCTGAGTAGCCAGGATGACAGATGTGAGCCACTATGCCTGGCTAGCTTTCCTTGTTTTTCTCAGTTTCTTTTGTTGCTTTCAAAGGTGCTGTCAATTGTAATGAACCAGACTTTCCTGGCCCAGATAAGAAACCTAGATATGGCCATTTCAATTAGGACAAACTGAACAGAGTCACTAATTGCCCCTCACAGCAATTATCCATTTTATGATGCATGCACACTTTAGCCCAAACGGTCAGAAAATGATCCTTAAAGGAAATGCCATGGACCCCCCAAGACAAGGGCTGAGAGCTCCTCCAGCTATGCCCCTGGGTCCACTTACAACATTTACTCTGCCATCGTTCACAGGAAACACGCTTTCAGCCCACATCAAAGGAACGCAAATAAGCCTTTGATGGTTTAATAGAAGCTGGCGGGATAAAGCCAGGTGGCCCAACCATCTTCAAGGTTTCAAATGGGCTGCAGACACCATTCAGGACATTTGCTTTCTGCTTCCTTTGAAGCACAATTCCTTGGCCTCCATAGCTGGAGGGGACCGTGCCGTGGTAACTGCAGGAAGCTGTGTCTCCTGAGCTGGTTAGGCCTGGAGCCCTGCTCTGCTCCACACTTTTTTTTTTTTTGCCAGTCCTGGGCTTGAGCTCAGGGCCTGAGCACTGTCCTTGGACTTTCTCAAGGCTAGCACTCTACCACTTGAGCCACAGCAACACTTGTGGCCTTTTTTCTATGTACCGAGGAATCGAACCCAGGTCTTTGTGCATGCTAGGCAAGCACGCTACTACTAGGCCAAACTCCTGGCCCAAGATTTTTTTTGCCAGTCCTGGGACTTGAACTCAGGGCCTGAGCACCACCGTTGAGCTTTCTCAATGTTAGTACTCCACTACTTGAGCCTCAACATCACTTCTGGCTTTTTTTCTATGTATGTGGTACCAAGGAATTAAACCTGGGTCTTCGTGCATGCTAGGCAAGCACTCTACCACTAGAGCCAAACTCCTGGCCCTTGCTCTGCCCTTTTGCTTTTGCAGGAGGTTTGGGGAGGGGCTGGCTCAGCCCAAACCCCTGGAGTGAAAGGAACCTGCCATGTGCTTGTTTCCAGGACAGTCTCTCAGTGGAAGTGCCATCAGCACAAAGACACCTGGGCCACTGTCAGCTCCTCCCAGTGGCTCTGTGCCTCCAGCAACCATGTCTTCTTGGTTTTGCATGTTCTCATAGCTGGTTTGAGGCAGGGACTGAAATGAGCCTTACAAGGGTCTCTGGAGTCAGAGAGCAGAAATGACGGGTTCTTTTCCCTCCTCTGCCCTCCCAAAGGAAGGATACCTTCTCCTGGCTTCCCTGTGGGTGATTGTCCTCCAGCCTGTAGGCTCTCCTGTGCTCAGCGCACAGAAGTCCCTTTCAGAACGCTGCACAGTTCCTCACGGCCGACTTCAGCCAAGCACCTGGTCAGGTGTGTCCATCTGCATGACGTTCCTTTGCCTGTAAACGCTTTGCCCACGCTGGCAGGCTGTAGGCACGGAATCTGTAGGCAGGACACACTTGCTCGGAGGTGAATGTTCAAGTTCATAAGGCTTTCTCTTTGTTTGTTTGTTCTCAAAGCAAATGTGTTTGAACCTGGTCTGTCTGTTGTCTCCTTTTTCTTCAAGGATGACATTTGAACCCTGAACACCAGAGAGGCAGAGAGGCCCTGGAGATGTGTTTGGAACCGCGATCAGGGGGGAGTCAGCTCCCAGTCCTTTGTCTTTTTACATCTGCCTGGGACAGCAGGTGCCTCAGGCTTGGAAAAACAGCCGGGGCTAGACTTGCTCTCCTCTTGCTGCTTCCAGAACTCCTGAGGTCTCCAGGTCCAGCTCTCCAACATGCCTGTCCATTTACCTCCTAGCTCCATCTTCCCCACTCACTCATCCCCACTGGCATCTTGTCCACAGTCTTTGGCCTAAATTATGTAATTGCTTTGGAGCAGAGCTCCTCAAAGCCAATTTTTATCACCCTTATATTGAGCCAAGACTACTTTTTATTCCTTGCAAATGTTTCCATTTTACTTTTTGCCATCACTGGCTTCCAGGCGTTTCCCCACTCCTCTCAGGAGAAAACATGCAATCCCCAAATCAGACCTCCTGGCCCTGTTTGACCTGGGCGCTGCCTAGCTTTCTGTCCTCAAAATCCCAGCCTGTGTTTCCACGGGAAGCAACTGAATAGATTTTGATGAGTTAACTGAAGGAAGGCCTGGCAGTAATATTGTCTGGCGTCAAAGCTGAGAATCAGTGCTGCATGCATTGCCCACCATCTCCCCTGCACCTCTTGGTTCTGCCAGTTATCCCTCCACAGTTCTTGAACATGTGCTCTCTTCTGTCTCAGAGACTTCACCCCATATACTCCTTCAGTTTAGACTCCCCTGTCCCTTGTTCTAAGCTGATCAACCTCAAAGGGCTCTTCAGGTCTCCTCTCGCAGGACGGCTGTCCCTGGAAGCCTGGATGGTACTGTTCACTCTTTCATGGGTCTCGCAGTCATTGAAATTCTGGTAATGGTGGGTTTCCTGTGAGTTCTTGGTTTCCCCTGTGAGCTCGTCTGCTTGCTGAGTCTGGCAAGGCAGCAGCTCTTGGCAGACAGGAAGAAGCGGGATGTGTTGACTGTGTCCGCCCCTTCTTCCCCCCTTCCTCCCAGCCCGCAGGGCAGTGCCCTGTCACACATGGCTGGTCCTCACTTCAGGACCACAAGGGCCCCTTCCCATCTCGGAGCTGGGCTTCATGTGACTGCATCGCGCCACGCTTCACCTCAGTGAGAAGGGAGACAACCAGGATTGGAGCTGCTGATTGGTCTTTTCTTTGCTGTCTGCTTCCTCACCGCCATCATTTTTCTGATTTTGGACATGCAGTAAAGTTATTTTGCACACGAAGGCTTGCTAAGACAACTGAACAGAGCGGAGGAAACGCCTCCCTGGCAGGGCCCAGCTCCGTCCGGCCCTCGGGAACTCTCCTGCTCCCTCCACGCAGTCCTGCCTAGCCTTGGCCCTGACCCCATCTTCTGCTTTGGTTGCCTGTGTCTAGAACGTCATGAGAATGAAATCAAGCGGTGGGTTTGCTGTCCTGTTTTTTTCACAGCAGTTTCACAGCCCTACCCACCATGTTGGCCAGCCTCGAGGCTCCGCTTGCTTTGATTGCCGAGCCATGTTCAAGGCATGGGTGCTATGAATTCTTATCAGCGCAGTGCACGTGGGCATTTAGATCTGTCAGGTATGGCCTGCCATGGTGATTCAGGAACATGTGCCTCCAAGCCTTTGTGAGAGCGTGTACTGCCCTCCCTCCCTCCAGGACTGCCTCTCTCCCTTCCTCCTTCTCTTCCCCCTTCCCTTCCGATCTCTCCTTTCCTTCTCTCTACCCCTTTCCTCTCCCTGCTCTCCATCTTCCTCTCTTCCTCTTCTACTTCTTCATTCCCTCCCTTCTCTCTCTCCACATTATTTGCGATAAACCTGGAGTTGCTGGGTTATATGGAAAGTGGTTTGGTTTTGTTTTTGTTTTTGTTTTATAGGAAATGATCAGAATCGCCCCTACCTTGTCCTGTGCCATTTCTACTGGAAAGGTGGGAGATTCTACTTCCTCCGTGTCCTGCCAAAACTTTGTTCCAGATACTCTGGGTGAGCGTGTGCTAGGCTCCAACTGTGATTTGCCTTCAGATGCCTAAGGCCGTGGAACTGCTTTATGGGTGGATTTGCCGTATATGTATTTTGTTTTGGGTGAGGTATTCCATCAGTTCACCCTTATCTCTTCCTGTCTCTCGGTGGTCCATTCAGCCATGCCCAGAACCCTGTGCACTCTGGCTTCTCCGAGGCCTGGCCTGGCAGTGACACAGGGTGCCTGTGCCAGTGGTCCTGCTTGCCTCCCTTGTCACTCGGACATTGTACCTTGTTCCTTAATGGCCCAAAGACGGCAAAGAAGTCCAGGTCCTGCTATTCTACGCTGGCCCTGAGGGGAATCCTTCCTTCTTTTTTCAGTTACTAAAATCAAGAAACTCATCGTTGTGTTTCATCTGCCAATCATCTAGTTGTGCCTTGACTGCCCAGAAACACAAAGTTATGCTCTCACTGCCAGCACAATCGTGAGCTTGACCGCTGTCTGGGCAGCAGTGGCTCCGCATGTCATCCTGGCTAGGATGATAGAAGCTGAGATCTAGGCAATCATGGTAGACAGAAACATCCTTGAGACTCCATTTCCCAAACCAACAGTTAAACGTGGTGGTGGAAGTCCAACTCTGGTCGTAGAGAGTCAGCCACAGTGAGTGAGCATGAGGCCCTCAATTTCCACATCAGTACTGAATAAAAAGCCAGGTAGTCACATGTATGGTGGATGCAACGATTGTCACTTTGACGGAGCGGTCCTAACGTCTGATTCAGTAGTCATTTCATTCATTCGACTTGTCTTTTCTTACAGATCTTTAGTCCAGGTAAGGGTCTTACATCTTCAGAAGTCTACTCTTAATATGAATATATTGGTAAGTGATAATCTTGGTAATGATTTTGGCATTGACTAGCTAAGTGTACCATACACTTGTGTAGATGTGTACATGTATGTATGCTACGCGGGCACAGAAATGTTATTGTCTTCACCGTGTTTTACTAGGCATCCCTTACCAGATAATTGATATTCATGACTCATTGGATATATATAAAACACATAAACATACATTAAATATCAAAAATATTTTCTAATTTAAATGTTCATTTATAAATTGTTAAGAAGATACCCTTTTGGAAAAGGTAGTCTATTTTCTGAGAATTAAAATGACCATTGTCTACATGTGTTGTACCAACAATATTTCACATCAATATTTATTTTTGTCCCTAATCAGAATTATGGAAATATGCTAGTGAATTCTTGGCAAACTTTTCCAATTAGCTACGCCTTTCCTCACCTCCCAAACAGATGTAACATCCAGATTTCCCGCTTTCTAACAAGTTACCTAGTTATTATGTGAAAAATTAAATTGATCAATGATAGCAAAACATAAACATCATATTCATGGAATAACATTTACCAGGAGAATGCCATGGTGAAATAAATAAACTAGACTTTGCGAGGCCATAGTAATAAAGCACGCTCATCTTCCACCTTTCCGTTTCTGCTGGTTATCCCGATGGAAGCTAGGGCAGGGGTGGGGGTCAGATCAATTTGGAAATATAATTCTCTGAGCAAAAGCAATTCTGCAGAAAATATTACTCAGAATCTGCTTTCCGTAAATAGTCCAGGTAGAGAAACGAGCTAGTTTTATTGAAGTTTCTCCATTCCAAGCAGATCACCCTTATCAGGCATTTTAAATCCAGAGAATTAATGGAGTTGGACCTGCTTATTTATTTTCTGTCCTGGAAGCAACTGTCACATTCAATGGTTCCTGGTCCTGCCTGGCCATACAGGTTTAGGGCACAATTCATAACCTCATGTCTAAATAGCTGTGTGTACTCACTGCCTTAGAAAATGAATTGACAATGTCTGAACTTTCACTGAGAAATGCAAAAGTTGTCATTCAAGCCGGGGCAGGTGGCCTGTCATCCTAACTACTCAGGAGGCTGAAATCCGAGGATCACGGCTCAAAGCCAGCTCAGGCACTAAAGTCCGTGAGACTCTTATCTCCAGTTAACCACCAGAAAACCCGAAGTGGTGCTGTGGCTTCAGGGGTATGGCAGTAGCCTTGAGCTGAAGAGCTCAGGGACACCCAGAGTTCACTAAAAAAAAGAAAAAAATAGTCATGCAAACAAGTAGGACTGCCCTTGGGCAGATATGTTCTGGCCAGCTTTGAGTGATGCTAGAAACTTCTATCTGTCACCTTTACCTCCCCTGACGTGATCCTTGCCTTCTTGACCACAGGACTCTGACATCATCCCATCCGGCAGGGTACCCTCCTCTACCTCTCCCACTGAGAGACAGTGGACCCTGACCTTCTGGCAGATGCAGTGAAGTCCTGTGAGCAGAGTGGAGCATCTCCACTCTGTCAGGGACAGGAGCCCACCCTGATGCCACCATGTCCCAAATGTGCTCATGCCTGACCCAAGAAACTCACTGGAAACTCAACCGGTGGATTAGAAGGCATTTCTTAATAGTCCGAACACTAAATGCATAGACAAAAAAAATAAAATATTATTTTAAGCTCTTGTTCCGCTGGGATGCTCTAGTTTTTCTCAGGCAGTGCCCTTTACCTGGCCAGGCCTCTTTCCATCAGCCAGTCCCTTTCTGTCAGAGGATAAACAGGTCTGAGAGGTGAGGGGCTCTGTCTGAGGGCCAGTAAGAGGGCCCCGGGCTCTGGCACTGAAAATGTGCTCAAGAAGGGATAGCTAAGTGGGAGGCGAGGGAAAGGCAGAAGGGAAAGAATGGGGCGAAAAGAAAGGGACAGTGCTGTGTGATTATGTAGTTTCCTCCTCCGACCGTTAGTTTATAGTAGTAGACTATTTTTGCTAGTCTTGTTTGGTCTCCTTCTTTAGAGAAATTCTGAAGAAGAGATTTTGACATATTTTCATATATGCGGCCATTGGAAGAAAGAGGCCATCAGCATTCACTGTGCATTCAGAAACGGGTGGAAATTTGCAAAGATTAATTGGTGGTGACAAGATATACTGTTAATAAAAGTCGTGTAAAGGAAAATTACCAGAGTATCAATTTTCTACTCTGTGTTAGAACTCAGCCCAAGGATACAAGCAGATTCCTAAAAATGAGGTTTAATAACTTTCTCTTTTGCCTGTGTTAGTCTGTAGGCAAAAGTGTGATTTTAATAATCATTTCTGACAGTAATAAGTTTCTCTCGTGTTTATCCTTCCTAACAATACATGGTTATAATTATTGTAGCAGGGAATTTAATAAGGCACAGAAAGAAGAATAAATATGGCATTGTATTTTCTGGAAAATATTAATCCCCTTGTCTTTGTGTTTCTGTTATAGGAGTTTTGAGATAGGAACTTTTTCTCCATTGCCTCTTTGTCAGCGGAGACTTTAGGCTTCGGTATCAGGCCCCTCCACAACTCCATTTCGGCTGCTTTATTCTTTCCTTGGGTGAAAACTGGCTCAGTGTCTCATATTGGTTTGGGTCCCCCAGGAGATGATGAGGCTGATTACAGGATCCCCGCTTCACTGTATTTGGGCTAAATAAAATGCACTTTTCAGATTTGTCTCACCTGTTTCTCAGTCACCTACAGAAGCTAGCTCCTCCCTGTCCCCAGCGCCTCGCTCTGCTCTGCGCCGCGCACGCATGGCTTCCTCGTCCCTCCTCCTCACCTCCTCAGCCTGTTTCTCTGGTTCCTTCTCTGCTGCCCAGCAATGACAATCATTAAATCAGGAGTGAAGTGGGCCTTGCTTTGTCACTGCTGTCACCTCTCAGAGGGGTGGAGAAACACTCCTGGCACTGAGTGGTGGAGGTTAGGGATGGTGCAGGCCCAGGGCAGGGCTCACCATGAAGTCGTGTCCTCCCCACCGTCAACACTGCCACAGTGGCAAATGTGCTGGAGCTAATGAGGTTTTACAGAGGCCCGGCCCTCACCTCCCTCCTGTCCACTCTGCCTCACCCGGCCCTCACCTCCCTCCTGTCCACTCTGCCTCATCTGGCCCTCACCTCCCTCCTGTCCACTCTGCCTCACCCAGCCTGTGGCAACATTACCCCACTGATGTCTCCAGAGTCTGTCTGTGGTCCAGGTCAGGTCATGTCGATGGAGTCACAGGTCCAACAACATTCTTAATTGGCCCCTTTGTGAGTTTTACTAGGATCCTGACCTTGACCTTCCTACCCAGTCCTCCCAGGTCTTCATCCTCCTCACAGATGGCATCAGTAGTCATACCGTTTTTCAATATGCTAGCCACTGGCCATGGGTGGTCACTGAACACCTGAGAGGTAGCTTGTCTAAATTCAAGTGATGCTTGCAGCATAGCTCAGTAGGTGTCTGCCGGATTTAGGGGGTGAGGACTAGAAAAGAAAAAGCCAAGAAACAGATGGGGTCGGGAGGTCTGCAGCTCAAGACTGCAGCCCCGTTTGTTTTTAGTTCCAGTCTTATATACTCCCTTAGAAACAGAAACATCCAGGGGTTACTTTCGTACAAAATAACAAGCAAGTTTCAGACATAACAGTCCAGCAAGAAGTGATAAAGCAGAAAGTTTACAACACTGTTGACGCAGCTCAAGGTCCATAAGCATGGCATCATTCATCATGGCACAAGCTGGTTTTCATGACAGCTCAACTCCTGAGTGCTTAGCTCTAATCAGCTGTGCAGGTGCAAGGTCAGGCTGACTCCACCCTCGGCTTCCAATAGGTGTCAAAGAGAGCAACAACAAACATGGAGCCAAGAAGTGGACATGGATTTTATACCATCTGCATGGTAAATGAAATGCGTCATTAGGGAGATGGATTCTGGGGAGATGGCAAGCCGGCCCCACCAAGCAGCTGACCCTCCATCTATTCAGAATTACACGGCAGAGCCCATGGGGCGTCACTGCGTGGAACCCAGAGTCCACGGAAGATAGACAGCTGCCAGGGCGGGCGGCTTAGATGGTCTAGCACAGTGAACGTAAACTACATCGGTGCCATGGCACTGGGGAATGGATGGCCAAAAAGCATCTCTCACCAGAATGGGATCATATAAGGGGAAACCTGGAATAGTCACACCTTTGTACAACTTTGGGAGTAAGCTTCTATGTGGAATGCCCTAAACTCTCAACAACAAAAACAGCCAATGAGTGAATTCAGGATAAAATGCTAACCCAGACCATCATCTTGATTTGTGCACATGCACAGTGAGCAACTGAAAAGAGAATCACAACCCATATCCATTTAAAATAGCTTCCAAAAAGAATAAAATACTTCAGAACCAATCTAGTACATAAAGGAATTTCACAATAAAAACTACAAAGCATCGATGAAAGAAATCAATAAAAACACATATTATTTTCATGGATTAGAAGACTTAATATTGTGAAGATGTTGCTATTACCCACAGGGTTAACACAATCTCTATTGAAACCTCAATTATGTTTCTTGCAGGAACAGAAAAAAACAACCTCTCCTAAAATTTATGTGGAGTCTCAAAGAAAAGACAAAGTTATCTCGGAAAGCAGCAAAGTTTGAGAACTCCCACTTCCAGGCTTCACAACTCATATAATAGAAGTTTCAGTAATTAAGTCAAGTCAAGCTTTGTCTAGAGCCTGACATGCTGACCAATGGAATAGAAGAGCAAGTCCAGAAATCATGTGCAGCCAAGTCATTTTGAGAAGAGAATCAAGACACTCGACAGCCTTCTTACCATGTGCTGCTGGAAACGTGGGTGTTTCCATGTGAAACAATGAAGCAGGACCCTTACCTAACACCACAATATATCATAAGTCTAACTATGAAACAAACAACTTTAAAATTCTGAGGACCAGATTGAGCAGAAGATGGCGCCGACACAATAGGGACGCTGCCTAGCTCTCTCCCACAAAAAGAGAGAACCAGGGAGTCCCACGAGCCAACTACCTTAAGAAATCCACAACAACAAACTCAAGAAGCAATGGAAAAAGGACTCAAACCGGAAAAGAAATCCAGATAAAGCTCACATCCAACTTTCTCAAAGAATTCGGAACGCGATGACCCCGCCCCCACCCCTCGCCGCTGGCTCCGAGCTGGGAAAAGCGGCGGCGGAGGGAGCTGGGCCGGGCAGCTGCAGAAACCAGCATAGGACCCGGCCAGTGAGCTGCAGAAGCAGCGGAACCCAGACGCGGAACCAGAACAGCAAGCAGCGGAACCTAGACGCGGACCACAGGCGGCAGAGGAGACCCGAGGAGAGTGAAAGACTCCCCAACACCATGGAGCACCCACAGACGAACGCAGAGGTGTGAGTAGCACAGCGGGTCCCCAAACTCATCGGGAAAGCAGAGCTGGTGCCAAGCAATAGAACTTAACTCAGACCCCTCCACCCCGCCAGAGAAAGACTGGCAGGAGCAGGGGAGCAAGGAATTTAGAATCCTGGCCCTTCCCTCAACAGCCCCCTCCCCCAGGCCATTGACTGGAGACTGACAGGCGGTGGCCCTAAGACCCAGCATCCCACCAAGGGAGGTGGAGGTGTCCCAGCTCCCACCCACCCAACAGGCTCCTCTCCCAGGCCACTGGGTCTGGAGAGTGGGGAGCGCTGCGTCCCTGCCTTACAACAGCGGGTGGGGTGTGCGGGAGTCTAGGAGCCAGCATCTGTCCCCCTCAAATCTTGAGCGGGGCATCCTCCAGCTGGGAATCCTGAGCAAGACAGTACCGAGGTGCCCCACACAGTCACAGACTCTCTGACAAAGCAGTGGAAATACAGCAGGGAACTGAAGGGCCGACCAACAGCCAAGCTTGCCTTCTGAGAATCAGAAAGGCACGGCTCCTCCCTTGGAGCCCACGTCCTCAGCTTGGCCCCACCCCTGGGAACAGCGCAGACACCTGCTGGTCCTGCTGAGAGCCCCTGGAAACTCCCAAACCCCAGACCCTTGGCCGGGGGCCGCCCCTGGAAGCAGTGCAGGAAAACCAACCGTCCGCCCAGCGCGCTGAGACTGAAGCTCACAGATCCATCCCACGGCCCACTGTGAGGCCACTGGTTGGGCTGAGAGCTAGTCGTGCAGCAACACACAGCCTTTGGGAACAGGCCAGAACACGTGCAAAAACTGTAAACTCTGACCTAGTCAGCAGAGGAATCAATTTAGCCGAGAACCACAGATATTCACATATTCCCAGAACCACGGTCCCAATCCAAGTAAAGACCGCTACCTACCAACCACAGAGGGAACTACAACAGTTTTCCATGCCTAGGAGAGCGCAAAGTCAAATTACGACATACATAAATAATCAAAGTCCCACACAAAGCCCAAAAGGAAACGAGAGTGAAGGGATGAGAGAGATGTCACCATCCAAAGAAATGACACCTGAAAAGACATGAAACATGACCCTATTCAAGGATATGATTGTGGACATGACTAAAGAGATTAAAACAGAATTCCAAAAACAATTCCAGGAACATAAGCAGGAAATCACCAAAGAGATCCTCGAATTCAAAAGAGAAATGGAAGAAAAGATTAATACCCTCAGAGCAGACATGATCAGCTCAGCGTCCACACTTCAAGCAAAAATGGAGGCATTAAGCAGCAGATTGACGGAGATGGAGAATAGAACATCAGAAACGGAAGATAAAACACAAGAGCTGGAACAGAGAATAGCCACCTTGGAAAAATCAGTCAGAATCCACCAGAGAGAGCTCCAGGAACTGGCAGATGCAGCAAAGAAGCCTAATCTTCATATAATAGGGATTGAGGAGGGGGCCAAATTTCAGGACAAAGGTATGCAACCTTTATTCACCAAAATCATAGCAGAGAACTTCCCCAACTTCAAAAGGGAAAATACTCACATTATTGAAGGTTTCAGGACTCCGAACAGGCAAGATCCTAGAAGGAACTCATCTAGACATATCATAGTAAAGACACTAGACCCGAATACCAAGGAATTGATCTTAAATGCTGCAAAAACAAAGAAGGAGCTATACTATAATGGGAAAAAAATTCTAATTACACCAGATCTCTCCATGCAAATACTAAATGCAAGAAAAGCTTGAAAAAACATCACTGATGTCCTGAAGACCAACAACTGCCAACCCAGACTGATATATCCAGCAAAACTAGCATTTAATTTGAGGGAGAAACAAGAATATTTCACTCCAAAGAGAAGCTTTATGAATACGTGCACACTAAACCAGTGTTACAAAGAATACTAATTAACCTAGAACAAATTGTAGAACATCAAGAACCCCCATCAAGAAGCAAACATCTATAATTCACTAAACACAAAAGGGGAAAAAAGAGAAAGAAACTTAGAAGTAAAAATAAATAACAACAATGGACACTGACCACTTCTCCATAATTTCCCTAAATGTGAACAGGCTGAACAATCCAACCAAAAGACACAGAGCAGCAGACTGGATTAAGAAACACCACCCATCCATATGTTGCCTCCAAGAGACCCACCTCACTGCCAAAGACAGAAACAAATTCCAAGTGAAAGAATGGAAACGAATTTTCCACTCCAATGCACCATGCAAAAAAGCAGGAGTAGCAATCTTAATCTCCAACAAAATTAACTTCTCAGTAAAATCAGTACATAAAGATAGAAACGGCCATTATATATTAGTAAAGGGTACAATCCATGCCCATAATATTACAGTTATAAACATCTACTCCCCCAACACGGGAGCACCCAAATTCATCAAACAACCTCTCCTAGAAATACAGAACAAGATAGACTCAAACACAATCATAGTGGGAGACTTCAATACACCACTCTCAACAAATGACAGGTCAACTCAACAAAAGTTAAGCAAAGACACCATCGACTTAAACGACACCATAGCCCAGCTGGGCTTAACAGATATACACAGAGTCTTCCACCCAACTGTGAAACTTTTTACATTTTTCTCAGCAGCACATGGAACACACTCCAAAATAGATCATATAATAGTGCATACAGAAAACTTAAGCAGATACAAGAGGACTGATATAATCCCATGCATTCTATCAGACCACAGTGGAGTCAGACTAATTCTGAACAATGCAGTCAAAGTAAAAAAACATTCAATCACATGAAAACTGAACAACACACTTCTGAATAACTCCTGGGTAACAGATCAGATCAGAAATGAAATAAAAAACTTCCTTGAATGTAATGACAATCAAGAAACATCACAAAGGAACTTATGGGACACAGCAAAGGCAAATTTATCGCACTAAGAGAGCATATTAAAAAGACAGAAGAAGAGCATGTAAATAACCTTAAAAAAACTGAAACACCTAGAGGAGCAAGAAAAAATTAATTCTAAAACAGCTAGAAGGACAGAAATAACAAAAATAAAATCAGAAATTTCAGAGATTGAAATAAGATCTACTATACACAAAATTGATAAATCAAAAAGTTGGTTCTTTGAAAGAGTCAACAAAATAGACAGACCCTTGGCAAGATTGATCAAAAAGGAAAGGGGAGACTCAAATAAACAAGATTAGAGACCCCATGGGAACAATCACAACTGATTCCCAAGAAATCCAGTCCATAATAAATAGGTACTACCAGGGCCTATATTCAAAGAAACAAGAAAATCTAGTAGAAATGGATGATTTCTTAAATAACTATAGGCTACCCACACTGAACAACGATGAGGTAAACAAATTGAACAAACCAATTTCTTACAATGAAATTGTGGAAGCAATCAGGGAAATGCCAACCAAAAAGAGCCCAGGTCCAGATGGTTTCACTGCGGAATTCTACAAGACATTTAAAGATGAAATAACACCTATACTCTTGAAACTCTTCCGAGAAATAGAAACAGAAGGAGCAATACCAAACTCATTTTATGAAGCTAATATTACTCTCATCCCCAAACCAGAGAAAGACCCAACAAAAAATGAAAACTACAGACCTATCTCTCTAATGAACACAGACGCAAAACTCCTCAATAAAATATTAGCCAACAGAATCCAGAAACAAATTTAAAAAATCATACACTATGATCAAGTGGGCTTCATCCCACAAAGGCAAGGCTGGTTTAACATTTGCAAATCAATCAATGTAATACATCATATCAATAGAATTAAGGATAAGAATCATATGATAATTTCTCTGGACGCGGAGAAGGCATTTGACAAAATACAACATCCATTTATGTTGAAAGCACTAGAAAAAATAGGAATAAGAGGTACATTCCTCAAAATAGTGAAAGCCATATATGAAAAACCTACAGCCAGTATTATACTAAATGGTGAAAGACTGGAACCATTCACCTTAAAATCAGGAACTAGACAGGGATGCCCACTCTCTCCACTTCTCTTCAATATAGTGCTGGAACCCTTAGCCAGAGCAATAAGGCAAGAAAAGAACATCAAAGGGATCCACATAGGGAAAGAAGAAATTAAACTATCCTTATTCGCAGATGACATGATCCTCTACTTGAGTGACCCAACAAACTCCACTCCCAAACTACTAGAATTAATAAACCATTTTAACAAAGTGGCAGGATACAAAATCAACCTTCAGAAGTCAGTAGCCTTCTTGTACACCAACAATACACAAACAGAAGGCCAAATCAAGAAAATGATCCCATTCACCATAGCTCCCAAAAGAATAAAATACTTAGGAATATACTTAACCAAAGATGGAATTATTCAATGAAAACTATAAAATCCTAATGAAAGAAATTAAAGAGGACACTAGGAAATGGAAAGACATCCCATGCTCATGGCTAGGGAGAACCAACATAGTGAAAATGGCTATACTGCCAAAACTGATATACAAATTCAATGCAATCCCCATCAAAATCCCAAAGACATTCTTTACAGAAATAGAAGATATAATCCAAAGGTTCATATGGAACAAGAAAAGACTAGAATAGCCAAAACAATTCTAGGCAAAAAGAGCAATGCTGGTGGTATTGCAATACCAGACTTCAAACTCTACTATAGAGCCATAATAACAAAAACTGCTTGGTATTGGCACAAAAACAGACCAGAAGATCAGTGGAACAGAATAGAAGACCCAGAAATAGAACCACATACCTATAGTCAACTTGTATTTGACAAAGGAGCCAAAGATATACAGTGGAACAAACACAGTCTATTCAACTATTGGTGCTGGCAAAACTGGGCAGCCACATGCAGAAAACTAAAAATTGACCCTAGTCTTTCGCCATGCACAAGCATTAACTCAAAGTGGATCAAAGACCTCAATGTCAGACCGGAAACCGTGAAACTGCTACATGATAAAGTAGGAGAGACACTAGAACTCATAGGCACAGGCAAAAACTTCATGAACAGAGTCCCAGGGTCACAGCAGATTGGAGAGAGACTCGATAAATGGGACTACCTAAAAATAAAAAGTTTCTGTACAGATAAAAATATAGTTGCAAAAGTAGAGAGACAGCCAACCAACTGGGAAAGGATATTCACCAACAATACATCTGACAAATGCTTAATATCCACTATCTACAGAGAACTCAAGAAACTAATCCCCCGAAAACCCAATAAACCATTCACTAAATGGGCAAGGGAACTAAAGAGAGACTTATCAGAAGAAGAGATTAAAATGTCGGAAAAGCATATGAGAAAATGTTTATCATCCATGGTCATAAAGGAAATGCAAATAAAAACAACCCTAAGATACCACCTTACCCCAACAAGAATGGCCAAGATTTTGAACTCAGACAATGGCAGTTGCTGGCAGGGTTGTGGAGAAAAAGGAACCCTACTACACTGCTGGTGGGAATGTAGACTAGTTCAGCCACTCTGGAAAGCAGTGTGGAGGTTCCTTAAAGAAGTGAAAATAGACCTTCCCTACAATCCCGCATTCCACTTCTGGGCATCTATCCTGAACATCATGACCCAAGGTATGATAAGGACACCTGCTCAGCTATGTTCATCTCTGCACTATTCACAATAGCCAGGCGATGGAAACAACCCAGATGCCCTACTGCAGATGAATGGATACAGAAAATGTGGTATATATACACAATGGAATTCTACATAGCCAACAGACAAGATAAAATAATGGCATTTGCAGGGAAGTGGATGAATCTAGAGCGAATCATGCTGAGTGAGACAAGTCAAGACCTAAGGAACAAAAGGCGCATGGTATCCTTAATATGTGGCTATTAGATCCAAAGAGTACAAGAGCGAGGACTCAATAACTACATACCCAAAACTATGGACATGGTAATGGAAATATAAACATAACTATATAGACATAAAAACCTATGACTCTATAGACATAATGTTTTATTTCATAAATTAATATATCTCTATGACATACAAACCCTTAGCCAATTTTGATTAAGTTCTAAATACTAAGTCCCAGTGATTGTAAATTGAGATTCCCTCATTGAACACTTGTTTAATTTGTCATTTAAAATATGATGTAAAAATCAACATTAATAAATTCTCTAATAAATAAAAAAAATTTTAAAAAAATTCTGAGACCAAAGGCCAGAAGTTACGTGACTGAGTTTTGGATATGACACTGATATTACCTAAGGAAAACTGACTTCATGAAAAGGTTTTAAGACACATGTGTCAAAAGAAAATATCAGCAGAGCCAAAAGGTGACTAAAGAATAGAAGGAATTATCTGTAAATCATGTGTATGATAGAAGTGGAATGTCCAGAATATATAGAACACCCCTGAAACTCCACCGCAAGAAACCTAGTTCAGAATGAGCAAAGGGCCGGAACAGATACCTGTCAAAAGAAGAAATGATTCCACGAGCAGGTACTGCGCGTGGCTGTGAGGGAGGTGCAAGGCAGAGCTGCACACCCCTCTCACACCCATGGAGGGAAGTGCAAGTCACAGCTGCACACCCCTCTCACACCCATGGAGGGAAGCGCAAGTCAGAGCTGCACACCCCTCTCACACCCATGGAGGGAAGCGCAAGTCAGAGCTGCACACACCCCTCTCACACCCATGGAGGGAAGCGCAAGTCAGAGCTGCACACCCCTCTCACACCCATGGAGGGAAGTGCAAGGCAGAGCTGCACACCCCTCTCACACCCATGGAGGGAAGCTCAAGTCAGAGCTGCACACACCCCTCTTACACCCATGGAGGGAAGCGCAAGTCAGAGCTGCACACACCCCTCTTACACCCATGGAGGGAAGCGCAAGTCAGAGCTGCACACCCCTCTCACACCCATTCAGGGAAGCGCAAGTCAGAGCTGCACACACCCCTCTCACACCCATAGAGGGAAGCGCAAGTCAGAGCTGCACACCCCTCTCACACCCATGGAGGGAAGCTCAAGTCAGAGCTGCACACACCCCTCTCACACCCATGGAGGGAAGCGCAAGTCAGAGCTGCACACCCCTCTCACACCCATTCAGGGAAGTGCAAGTCAGAGCTGCACACACCCCTCTCACACCCATGGAGGGAAGCGCAAGTCAGAGCTGCACACCCCTCTCACACCCATGGAGGGAAGCGCAAGTCAGAGCTGCACACCCCTCTCACACCCATGGAGGGAAGTGCAAGGCAGAGCTGCACACCCCTCTCACACCCATGGAGGGAAGCTCAAGTCAGAGCTGCACACACCCCTCTTACACCCATGGAGGGAAGCGCAAGTCAGAGCTGCACACCCCTCTCACACCCATTCAGGGAAGCTCAAGTCAGAGCTGCACACACCCCTCTCACACCCATAGAGGGAAGCGCAAGTCAGAGCTGCACACCCCTCTCACACCCATGGAGGGAAGCTCAAGTCAGAGCTGCACACACCCCTCTCACACCCATGGAGGGAAGCGCAAGTCAGAGCTGCACACCCCTCTCACACCCATTCAGGGAAGTGCAAGTCAGAGCTGCACACACCCCTCTCACACCCATGGAGGGAAGCGCAAGGCAGAGCTGCACACCCCTCTCACACCCATGGAGGGAAGTGCAAGGCAGAGCTGCACACCCCTCTCACACCCATTCAGGGAAGTGCAAGTCAGAGCTGCACACCCCTCTCACACCCATTCAGGGAAGTTCAAGTCAGAGCTGCACACATGTCTCACACCCATGAAGGGAAGCGCAAGTCAGAGCTGCACACACGTCTCACACCCATTCAGGGAAGTGCAAGTCAGAGCTGCACACACCCTTCTCACACCCATTCAGGGAAGTGCAAGTCAGAGCTGCACACCCCTCTCACACCCATGGAGGGAAGCTCAAGTCAGAGCTGCACACACGTCTCACACCCATTCAGGGAAGTGCAAGTCGGAGCTGCACACACCCTTCTCACACCCATGGAGGGAAGTGCAAGTCAGAGCTGCACACCCCTCTCACACCCATGGAGGGAAGTGCAAGTCACAGCTGCACACACGTCTCACACCCATTCAGGGAAGTGCAAGTCAGAGCTGCACACACCCCTCTCACACCCATGGAGGGAAGCGCAAGTCAGAGCTGCACACACCCCTCTCACACCCATTCAGGGAAGTGCAAGTCAGAGCTGCACACACCCCTCTCACACCCATCAAGATGAGATGAACCCCCAACCCCCCTAACCATAGCCGTCGTGTGCCTTCACCTCCAGATCGCCAGAGGGTTCAGAAAGACCACTGCCCGGGTGGTGGGCAGAGCGCAGTGCATATGGGTGTATTTCTGGGTATGTATTTGTATGTATATGGAACTGTGGACATGTATAAATAGAGAGAGATTAATATATACAGATCTGACATCTCTTTTAATGCCCGCAACCCAAATAAAAACAATCTTTGTGAAAAATGAATAAGCTGACACCCTGTTACCAGTTCTGCATCAGGAGTGTGCCCAGGAATTTATTACAAGCAGAGCCAGAGGTTTTTTTTTTTTTTCCTTTTGGACATGTGATGATTTTTTATTCTGTTTTATGTGGAAGTTAAAAGCTAAAGAATACCATTTGCAGACCCTCAGCAACTTCTAGCTTGGCTTTAGAAATTCATTACAGGAGATGGAGAACTTTGATACAGGGCCAGGAGAATGATACCCAGCTCCCAGATCTTAATGTCTAAATTGATTCTGCAACCCCAGCCCCAAGCGTTCATGAGATGATTTTGGTTCAGAGCAGCAGGCTACAAAAAAGAGAGAGAGAGAGAAAAGAGAAAGAGGGAGTGAGCCCTCATCTAGGCTTATCTATGGCATAGGTGAGCCACAGAGACATCTCCATCTTTTTAATCACAATTCTGCTCAAAGGGTTTAACCACAAAGCCGAGTGTGGCCTAGACATCAAGTTAACATGTGGGATGAGGAGTCCCACGGGGAATTAAGTTGTGGCAAAGTAAATTCTGTAAGATCCCAGGGGATCTATGTAACCTTTGGTTTACTTGGCAGGAAATGCCAAACAGGAGTTCTTCAGAACCATGTCAACCAGTGCATCAGTTATCCCGTAAGCAGCTCAGGGGGGCAGGCAGGAAGGGCCGAGTCTCTCCCCTGGGCTGGAGAGAAGATGGGGCCCCAGCACTCCCCGGGCTCTTTGTACAAGTGAGGCCCTCGTGGGGAGGGTTCGGAGGCAGTGGGGGTGGCAGAGCACTCTCCTGACGGCTTTTTCTTTGTTTTTGCCAGTCCTGGGGCTTGAACTGAGGGCCTGAGCACTGTCCTTGGGCTTTCTCAAGGCTAGAGCTCTACCACTTGAGCCACAGCACCTATGTATGTGGTACCAAGGAATTGAACCGAGGTCTTCACGCATGTTAGGCAAGCACTCTACCACTAGGCCACACTCCCTGACCTGCTGCTGACTTTTGCTGCTGTGAGCTGTGGGTGAGCATTCTCTCTCCCACCCTCACCCTCACCCTCACCCCACAGAAGATGTGTCTTTGGTGCAGGTTTCCATCAGTAACCCCTGGAGTTTGTCCCTTCGGGGGTTTCCTGGACACTGAGGCCCACGGTCTGCCATTGCCCCAGGGCTCCTCTCCTATCCTCTGTGGAGAATGACAGTGAGGCCTCTCGGTTCTTTTTATTCTTTTTTTTTTTTTTTCCGGTGCTGTGTGAAGATTTAAGGAGGTGTCACACAGAAAGCAGGAGAAAGTGCCCTGCACAAAGGACCCCGGGACACATGTCAGCTGTCACGCAGTGACATTAATGCAAATCTTTTCTGTTTTTCCTCTCAAGGAAGACAAACCATGCGACAGTCTAACTCAGGTACTGGTTAAATAAAAGCCTGGGGCAGTGAGCACTAGCCAGGCAAGGGCCTGCTCTAATGAGGCTGCCCTCTCTTCCTGCAAGCCGTCCCTGACCGAGCAATCAACACCAAGGCAAATGGCTGCTTTGCCCACAGCCTGTCAAACCAGGCCTGGATGCCTGGCCTGGGCCAAGCCTTCTCACACTCGCTCCAGACACCAGAGAGGAGAATGAGCTTTCTTCTTTAGCTGGGGGATGGGGACAATCTCAGTGAGGCACAAGGCCCAAAGCCCAGGTTCAAGGCTAAGCATAAAGGACCAGCTAGCAGAAAAAAGGGCCTGGTCAGTTAAGAGCAGCCCACCAGGCGCACGTGGAAGAGGCACGGGCCAAGGTACCCTGTCCCCCACTGTCATTTCTGAGGATCCCCAGTCCTCTGGAAATGCTTCTTAGAGAATACAAATGTCAACGTGACTTTCTCCTGTGGTATGCCCTCGGAAACACCCTGACATCCACAGAGTCTGTTTTTGTATTTTGGGTTTTTTGTTTTTTTTTTTTTGCCAATCTTGGCGTTTGAGCTCAGGGCCTGAGCACTGTCCTTGGACTTTCTCAAGGCTAGAGCTCTGCCACTTGAGCCTCAGCACCACGACCAGCTTTTTTCTATGTATGTGGTACCGAGGACTCGAGCCCAGGTCTTCTTGCATGCTAGGTAAGCACTCTACCACTAGGCCAAACTCCCGGCCCGAGAGCCTGTTATTTTAAACCTTCGCTTGTGCTGTCGTGAGGTGAAGGCTTACTTGAGTCCGGCATGTTTTTTCCCTGTAATGATGTAAAAAGAAATTGCCCTGGGTGTGTTGTGTGTGTTAAGAGGAGCAGGGAGCATGAAATGACCGGGAGCTCAGGTGCCGGCCTCACCTCGCTAGGGTCCAGGTGCGACCCAGGCCTTGGCACTTGACCCCTACGCACTCTAGCTCCTCATCTGTCCTGAGAGAGCTCCTGGCTCCTGAAATGTTGTGAGGAATGGGTATTGATCCTTAGCAACCCACAGAGCATGCAGTTTGTTCTCTTTATACCCAACACCCATCATTATCGTCATCTTGGTGATTTAGCCTCAGAAATGATATTTGGTACAAGTTCACAGCTCTTTCACTCGACCAAATTTAATGACTGTAGTTTCCAGCCACAGTACCCCGGGGCAGTACTGAAGGGAGGATGCAGTGGATTCAATTACTGACTTCTGTAGCTGTGATGAACTGAGTTTGCCTGACTGCATGCACTTGCAATCATGAGTGGTGGCTCCGGTCCCACTTTGAACTTGACTTGCTCATCATGGGCATCCTGAGGCCAACAGATGGATGTAGAGACCGCCACCTTCAAAAGCCAGAGCACAGGTCATGCTCCATCACCAGTGTCTTGTGTCTCTGTGAAACGGGAACTTCCAGATCTCATCCTATCCCTACCTCCATAGTCCAGGCTCTTAGCCACATCGCCTCAGGTTCACCTCCGTCCTCCCAGCAGAGGTCACAGCAGGCTCCAGACCTGGGGAAGCCACACCCCGTGAGCCCCAGATGTGAGTTCTCGATCAGCTTTCATGAGCACTTACGGAGTGACCCTTCTTCCGGCTCCTCTGAAGTCCAGTGACACCATATGTCTTTGGTAATCTGTCTAATCTGCAATCGTCGCCCTCATCATCATCTTGTGCATTGTGATGCTCCCTCTTTTATGTTCCTCTTGTACAAAATTAATTACATTGTACCTTCAAGCATAATTTTAACAGTCTCCATTGCACTGTGTCTGTCTCTAATTAATGCTTTTCTAATGTAGATTTTAGCACCAAATGGTGCAATATCCTCAACACCAAGGAAACAAAGGTTCTGATAAAATTAAAATGGATCAACAAGACAAAACAGCTAACAATAGGTCGTTATCTGAAAATGTCACTTTGGCTGTGCCTTGAATAGTGACTGGGGTTACATGGTTTGTATCTTTTAAACACAAGACAAGGTGTTGACTCCTGGTCTCTGGCACCTCTTAGCCTGGCTTTGCTTGAACCCACGCTGCTCAAACATCTCAAGGGGAGTTAACCAAACATGACCTTCTTGTAGCGCAAGGAAAGGCCGTGGAATCCACAAATACATTTCTCAGAAAATTTCTGTAGGACAGATAAAGAAAATCCCTGATCTCAAACTTCAATCAAGTCACATTTCCTGTGTCTTGAATCTCAAAGGCTCTGTTTTGATGGCTCACTCCTTTAGTGTTCCATACAACCTACTCCAAAGGAGAAGCAGTCTCTAGATTGCTATTTTTTAAAGTGTCACACACAGAAGAGAAAAGTGGGGTTGGGGCTAAACATGCTGTAAATATGATAACACTGTAAATATTATGGTTATATGTACGAGTGAGATACCCAGATAACAGAGCATGGTAAGTATGTGGCCTCTGACCTTTCTCTCTAGTGAATCAGCTTGGATGGCCATTCAACAGATGGGGATGCTCTAAATAGTGTGTGTGAGTGTGTGTGAGTGTGTCTGAGTGTATGTATGTGTCTGTGTGTATGTAAGCATGTGTATATGTCTGTGTGTATTTGTGTATATGTATGTAGGTGACTTGGAAGTGTTATACATGTAGGCACGTGCAACAGTATTCAGGCATTCCAAAAAAGTTGACTTACACCGATGTCTAATGTGTTGTACCTTTTGGGGGCAGTTTTGTTTGTGGATCTCATGATCCAACACCAGTTTCCTTGATGGACACTGAAAACAAACATCAGCAGGATGGGTCCTGATGTTGAGATGACAGACTGAGACCCTAATCTCAGGCCCTGTGGAAAAACTGGATTCGATAGAGGCTCCTGAGTCAGGGTGGCCTCCGGTCTGGCCCTGGCCTGGCAGTGAGTCTTGTGTGAACACGCACTACCTAACATCTCCCCTGGCTCCTCATTCTCTGTAACCTGGCACTTCTCCTTCCTCTGTCCCTCTTGTAAGTTGGAATATCCAAAGTGGGAGATGATCACTGTACTCTGAGATTTATGTCCCCATAACGATACGTTTATAGCTAAGATACATTTATATCAATCCAGAACCTATGATATGATCTTATTTGCAAAAGTGGTTTTTATTGGGGTAATTCATATGCACAAGTGGTATTATCCTGGGCCATCTCAGAGGGTCCTAAATCTAATGACAACCTCCCTTGATGAGAGAGCCACGTTAGAGAGAGACCAGACTCTCAAGAGAAGCTGGAGGCAGGGGTTGGAGCAATGGAGCTGCAGCCTGGGGCACCCAGAGTCACCGGAGACAGGAAGAGCCTGGAGCACATGTCCCCTGGAGCCCCCAGAGGAAGCAGGCCTTGGCGAGAATCGGAGGTCAGAGTCTGGTGTCAAGAGTTGTGAGGGAACACAGTCTGCCCGGTGTGTGGTCATTGGTGAGGGCAGCCTAGGAAGCAGCTGTGGTCAGGGATGGAGGCCGAGCGGTCACCTGGGGTGACCATGCCCAGCCCCAGAGGCGTTGGAGAGGACTGTCAGGGACCATTTTTATGCCACGAGGACTAAATGGCAGCCAATGCACAATGAAGCCAATGTGCAGCACCGAGATGAGAGGAAACAGGGGATGTGGATGCATTTGGGAAGCAGAAAGTACTAGGGGCGCCACAGACAGTGTTCCCTGGGGAGCTGGTGACACAGGGTGGGGAGGCCAGGGGCCAGAGAGATGGTAGGGAGAGACCCACAGACTGGCTGAGTCAGATCTGCCTGACACCCAGAGCAGGAAGCCGGGAAGGGGCACCAGCCTTCTGGGTGGTAAATCCCAGCCTCAGAGCAGTGAGAGGATAGGCACATCCTCAAACCGCGGGGGGATTGAACCAGAAATCTGGAACAAGAGATAGCTGGAGAATGCCAAACTTTTGAGAGATTGAGCCAGACAGTTCTAAGAAACACATGAGCCAAAACAGAAGACTTGGACAAAAATTTAAAATATTTTAAACTAAATGAAAATAAAAAAGTAACACATGAAGATTCCTGGGATGCTGAGAAAGCAGTGTATACAAGGACACTCCAAGCATAAAACATAGAGGCTGGTTAGGAAGATTTGAAATCAATAATGCACATGGTTGCCTTGGGGAACAAGAGAAGGAAAGGAAACACTGGCCTAAAGCAAGCAGAAGAACTGAGATAATAAAGTGCAGGCAGAAATCAATGAAATTGAAAATGGGAAATCAGTAGAGTAAGTCAATGAAGCCAAAAGGTGGTTGTTTAAAAAACATCTTGTAGACTGAATATTTGTTGCATTCCCAATTCCCGGCCCCCACAGAGCCACCTCGCCATCCGCCTGTGTCAGGGCACCCACTGTTCCCCGAACTTCAACCCCGCTGCCATCCTGACCCAGGACTTCCAGCTGCCAGCACCACAAGAAGTAAGTATCTGTTGTTTATGAGCTACCCACAATCTGATCTCTCACCAGGGTATCCTGAACAGACTGAAACAAGGAGTAAGGTTGATAAATCTCTAGGCATTCTGAACACAAAAACAGTGATATACAGTATAGATAGGTGGATGGGTGGGCGGATGGATGGATGGATGGATCCATACATTCAAAAATACTTTCATATGCAGTTAGATACATAGATAAAAGATAGACTAGATAACAGATGATGGATTGTTAGTGGTAGAGATTGCTAATATGAGGCCTAAAGAAAACATCAGTGCTGACTCCACGGGCATTAAAATGAGAATTTAGCAATGATTGTGAACCATTCTATATCTGAAGACTTGATACCCTAGAAGAAACAGACTGATTCCTGAAAGATGGAATGACCACGGCTCACACAGAGAGAAATCTGAATACGTCTCTACCTGGTTAAAAGAAAGGGTTGAAAAGCTTCCAGCAGAAGATTGCATCAGGTCTCTTACACACCTGAGGCACAAATGTTATCAGGTCTTCACAGTGTCTTTTAAAAAAGGGGACCAGAGGATCACTGTTTTAACTCATCAGAGAAGACAAGAATTACCCTAGGACCCTGGCCAGATAAAGGCATTACAAGAAGAAGACAGTAGTCTCATATTTTATGTGAATACGGGTGCAAATATCTTCCATAAAGAATTAGCAAATAAAATCCAACAATGTATCAAGACCATTAAATTTCACAGCCAACTGACATTTATTCCAAATGTGCAAGGCTGTTGGAACACTTAAAATATTTCCAGACAATTCACAAAATGAGACTAAAAAAGTGGAAAAAAAATTATAGAATCAGACACCGAAAACACTTTTAAAGCCAGCCATCACTGAGAACAGAAATGCTCAGAAGACACCCCATATACAGGGACCTCCTAACTTGATTTAAAAAAAATTGCTCCCTTAAACCCACAGACCACATTATACTTCCTGGAAGACACGAAACGCTTTCCCCTTCCCACAGATCCGAAACCAGACAAAGCTACTCAACCTTGAACGACTCCCTCCCTTGGAGGAGAACGGGCTCCCTCTGCTGTGTTCTAAAGCCTGTCTGCAGCATGAGCAGCGGCACGACCTCCCCAAGAGACATCTGGAGGAGGCAGCCGCTCTGTTCCTGCCCACACCGTCATTTTTAAAGAAAAAGGGAGGTCGGTTCACCGTGAAACTCCCCTCTCCACGTGGGGATTGGGAGAGAATCCCCTTGAAAGGCCCGTGTGCTTGGAGATGTCATGGGAGTTTCCTTTCAAATTTGAAGGCCACTGGAAGCTACTTCAGTCTTCTGAGGCATGAGGCAAACTTTGATTCTCGCTAGAAGCACAGTGGAATGTGGGATATCAAAAGGAGGGTTATATTTTATTTCTCGGCATTGTACTGACATGTTAATGGTTTGAAGCACTGAAGCCTTGCTCAGGGTTAGCCCTCTGGGAGGCGCTGTGGAGACGATGGCTCTCGTCTTTGGGCTCCAAACCTGCCCATTGTCCCTGAAACAGAGCATGGACCACAGCAGAACAAGAATGTGTGGAGGAAAGGAATCCAAACTCACATTTGCTCTCGTCACTCAAAAGGGAGCAAGACTCAGAGACAATAAAATTCAGCTTCTAGACCTAACACCTGCCTCCGCCTCACACTGCAAGAGAGGTTTATTTTCTGTTGATATTTGTCCCTCTGTCAGGGAATGCAGGTCTTTATAACAAGCACATTCTATAACGTGAAGTCCGCAAGCACGCCCTTTCTTTGAGCACATCTGTAATGAGCACTCTATCCCAGGGGATGTCTCAACCCCGCAGGTTTTATTTCCTTCGGAGCAGCTGCTAATGGAGCCCACCGTCTGCAGGAAAAAGAATGCTATTTGGACAGTCTCACATTTCTGTGTTTTCTCTGAATTTGTGTCCAAATTGATCTTGTGTGGCATATTTTGTGCCTTCTTCGGTCTGAGTCAGAAGAAAAGTACTCTGGGCTCTCGTGTGGGTAGGAAAATACCACTTTATGTTCAGTTGTGTGTGTGCATCTGTGTGCATGTGTCTTGTGTGTGCTTAATTTTGAAAAGTAAGAGACTTAAGTAAAGCAAGAAAAAGCAAATAAGAACACTGTTATCTGTATCACACCATCCTCATTGCTTATTTGCTGTGTCAGTGGTCAGATTTCTACAGACATTTCTAGAGAGCCTCTTTTTGTTGTTGTTGTTGTTTTGTTTTTTGTTTTTTTTGAATCATGGAGCTTGAACTTGGCCTGGGCTCTCTCCCTGAGCTCTTTAGCTCAAGGCTACCCCCTACTCTTGAGCTAAGCCCCACTTCCCATTTTCTAGAGGTTAATTGGAGATAAGAGTCTCAGGTCCTTTTGTGCCTGGGCTGGCTTTGAACCTTGATCCTCAGATCTCAGCCTCCTGAATAGCTAGGATCACAGACGTGAGCCACCGCGCCCCGCTGAGAGCCTCTTTTTGACTTTGCCTCAGTCTGTGGATCTTCTTCCTGGAGCTATGGCATGTGATTCTCCCCCCCACCCCGTGCTTCCAGAACATGCCCCTGCTTAAGCCCCAGAGGCAGCTAAGGGGACCGTAGGTTTATTCTTGACCGCATCTTTGGCAAGTATTGGTTTGATGGTGGCAGTCAGGCTCAAGTAAGGCTTCCCGTAAAAGGCTGGATAGTAAATATTTCAGACTTTGCTTGCCAGATGGTGTCTGCTGCAGCTTCTCTACTCCACTGCAGCAGTGGGAACGCAGCCACAGGCAATGAGCGGCTGTGACGGCAACAAAAGTATGTCCAGAAGCCTGTGCCAACTCCTGGTCCCACACCCGGTTCTAGAGCCGTGCTGTGGGCTCGGTGGAGGAAGCGTCTGTGGGTAGTGCCCCCAGCCATGGACGACCTGCCGGACCCAGCATGCACCGGGACCTCCCACGGGTGGGGCTCTCTCCCAGGAAGATGTCATGAACAGGGCTGAACAACCCTCTCCGTGGCTAAGACCAACTACAAAGACTCACGAGGCTTTGTGCATTGTGTTCCCAGCCATCTTCCAAATGCTTCTTGCCCTCTTTCTTGCCCTCCTTCTCTTTTCTTATGACCCTTGACTGTGCCTTCTGAGGGGCAGGCCTGTCCTGGGGTGTCCAGGGTCCCCCGGTCTCAGGGCCAGAGGCAAAAGTTCAGAGCTGATCACAAAACATCATTCGAGAATCTCTGCACTGCTGCAGACATCTCAGGCCACAGAGGCCCGGGACCCTCTCACTCAGGGACTCTACTAATCTATTGGCATAAACTTGTCTAACTGACTGACAGGACAGGGCCTTTGCAGCTGGCCAGGCCCTGACCCTTTTATCACAAACTGGTCAGCTGTTTTGACTAAGAGGAGGCTTTGTTTTTGTGTAGCACAGGCTTTCACAAAATGTGACCCAAGTTTCACTTGTGTCGGCAAATCAAATGACACTCATAAGCAGTCACTTATGAAACTGCTGGGTTATTCCTGCTCAGAGATTCTGTGATCCTGGTTTCTGTTTCAAAATATAAAAGATAGGAGTTATGGTGAAGGGGTAGGAGGAAAAGGTATTAGTTGCTGTGGACTTATCTATCTGCATTGAGACATTTTAATGTGACACATTATAAGAAATAACCTACCGACAGGGTCTGGACCAAAGCCCCATTCCCACTAAATCTCATCACTACTTTCCCCATTTTGCCTTAGATTCACTGAAACTTTAATATTTGTAGTTTTATTTTTGTATTTTTATTGTTATAGTGCAGGTGATGTACAGAAGAGCTGCAGATAAAGAGTCAGATAAAGAGTATGTTTCTTTTTGGACATTGTTATCCCTTCTCTGGCCCCCTCCCAGTTTGTCCCTCCTATCCTCACCCACAGGCTGCATAGTTCATTTTCAGCACCTCTGGAAAGCCATGTTCAGGTTCCTCGAAAGACTAAGCATAGAGTTGCCAGCAATTCCACTCCTGGGCATTTATCTACAAACAAGGCCTATGGAAACTACCAGTACAGCCATGTCCACTGCAGCATTGTTTACTGCAGCCAAGATAGGGAGGTAGCCCAGATGCTCCTCAGTGATGACTGGATCAAGAAAATATGGTATATGTACACAATGGAATTCTATACATAAATCAGGAAGAATGATGTTGCACCATTCATAGGGACATGGAAACTCTTTGGAATTGGTAATTTAAAAAAATGAATCTGGCTTGAAGTCTTAAATTTATGCTTTCCTTATCCTTTTTACCTATCCATTCAACATGAAGTATAAAATACTTTTGTGTAATAATCTCAAAGGAAAAATAATTATTTGCTTTTAAAGATTTGCAAACACAGGATGAAAATAATATTTTTAGCTTAATAGGATTTGTATTCTTCTTACTGAGTTGTTTGGAAAGAGCTTAGTTTTCCGTCTGTTGCAAATTTGACTTTCAAACAGTTGTATTTTTTAATCGTCCTTGGCTAATATATAGAACTATTGATTTTTGTTTGTTACATTTGTACTCAGTGCATGAGTGGATACTCATCATTTTTAATGTTCTGGGTGATTGTACTGATTTTTCAGGATAATAAATGTGACCTGAAGTAGCGGCACTGTGGCTAAAGTGGTAGAGCACAAAGAGGTTCAGGGACTGTGCCCAGGCCCTGAGTTCAAGCCCCACAACTGACAAAAAACAAAACAAATAACTTTCAACTGAGCAAGTGGCTCACACCTGTGATCCTAGCCATCAGAAGGCTGAAACCTGAGGATCAATTTCCAAGCCAGCCTGGGCACAAAAGGACCTGAAACTCCTGTCTCCAATTAACCTCTAGAAAACTGTGAAGTGGGGCTTAGCTCAAGGGTAGTGCGGTAACCATGAGCTGAACAGCTCAGGGAGAGCGGCCAGGCCGAGTTCAAGCCCCATGACCCACCAAAAAAGAAAGAAATGTCACCTGAACAAATAATTTCACCCTCTGGGTTAAAAAAACAATTATACTACATTGATTTTTCTTATTTTATTGCATGGGGTTAATTTTCTAAATGTTTCAATAATGACTATATCACATTGGTTTTTCTTATCGTATTGTGTGGGCTTAATTTCCTAAAGGTTTTGATAATGACTGTATCACACTGATTTTTCTTATTTTAATTTCCTAAACGTTTTGACGGTAGTGTAGATTGCAGCCAGCTCTCCACAAGCCGTGTCTGAAGCCCTCTCTCTACGCCCTTCATCCGTGGCACAATCCAAACTAGCCGTGAAGTCTGGATGGAAAGCAGCATCACGGTACACAGCCTAGCGGTGCTCAAGATTTACTCGTAGCTCAGGGTTCCCGCTCCATGTGTTCTAACTAGAAGGAGAGAATGACCCAATGTCAGAGATCAGGGCTTGGTTAAGGGAAACTCATTCATCATGGAGCTGCTGAAGAGAAGCTTCCAGAGTCCTAAATGTTCTGTTTCCCGAGAATCTGTCATAACACATGGAAGGCTCCAGAATGGTCAGGATAAACTGGAAGTCAGGTCATAGGAAGAGGGACTTGAGTGAGATCTGAGCCCAAACTCTCCAGTCTTGGTTTGCAGTCTGGGTACAGTAGTCAGAATTTGCCTCTGTGCCTCAGTACCCTCATTTGTTGAATGTGGAAGGGGCTAATAACTGTTCCTCTGCTACTCACAGCTGTCAATGGGGCATTCTGGAGCATCTGATCTATAGTGGCTGCTCATTTAAACACTACCCAGTGCTCTTACTCTCACCCTGCTTAAGATGCTTTATGTTCCTTATTGCTATAACTCAGGGGATTTCAAACTTTCTCATGTCTGCCTTTATTTTTCCCCACAATGCAGGAATCCACTTTTAAATATATAGTTGGAGTATTAAAAAAGCAAGATAGAGGCAGATGAATTTGATGACTTAAAGTTCTACTGCAGGAACAGGTACAAGAGAAGAGGGACTGGATCTGCGTCTGGGGGCTGGGCTAGTGTTGTTGTGTCCAGCAGGGGTGTGCCCTGTGGGATATCAGCAGGCCTTGCTCCGGGCTCTTCACCCAGGCCTCACTGGCCTCAGGAGATAGGAGGCCTGCCGTCTCCCTGCTCAAGCCCCAGCCTTGGACCCCAGGCCCCAGACCCAGCATGATGAGTGTCCTGCAGAGTGCTCCCCAAAGCCGGTGCTCGTGTACTAGGGCCCCATCCCTACAGCTTTGAACGTGGAGCACAGCCAATGCTTAATTTCTTACAGAACACTTAGGTGTTTGGGGGTTCTGTTCAGCACTGTTGGTTCTTTCCTCGGTATTCTTCCTGAGGAAACGTTCAAGCGTTTGGCCGCTTGTAGGAGCCCTGGTGCTCAGTTGTCTGTCTCTAAAAGATCAACAAGCACGATCACATATCACTACCTCTCCTCCATATACCACATGGCGCCCTCCGCCGCGTTCTTTACTTGGGTCTCAACAGTCTTGCTTCCTCAGTACCTTTCAGAAAGGTATGGAAAGCTGTGGAAAGCTGTGCGCTATGAGGATTTGCTAAATTAGTGAACATGTTGCATAACGACTTCCATTTGAGTTCCCCACATGGCATTGTTTTATCCACACTTTTACAAACCGCCCCGCCCCGCACCACTGTTACAACTGGCTTTCCCAGGCAGCTGTTTTTCAAGATGAAAATAAGCATTGTGACTGAAGATAATAATAAAAAAGCCCTGCAGTTCAAGAAGTAAGAAGTAGGTAGAAATAACTTGTCCTTTCAACAGGGGAAGAGACAGATTTTTAATACTTTATCAATGTGCTTTCCTTCACTGGTTTCTCACTAAAATATTCATTGTGCCTTTGTGTGTTTTGATTTTTACACAATGACAAGGCATCCACAGTCTGCCTGGGGCCATGGGCTGCTCCAAGGGGACTGACTCCATGGAGGGTGGACGAAGCTGAGCTGGGAAGGCTGGACCCACCTGAGACACAGCTGGGCAAGGCTAGACCCTCCTGGGATACAGCTGGGCAGAGCCAGCCTCACCACGGCCATCGGTAAATATTTAATAAGATGACGAACAATGGAGCCGTGGGTCTTAGATCCGCCAGGGCAGTGCACAATAGGCATGATCAATGGATTGCAGGTGTTGTCTAAGGATGAGCGAGCCTTGGGAAGAGGCCTCTGTCTGTCCTGGGTCTCCATGACAGATAGAGATGGCTGGGTGGAACCGCCTCATTCTGGAGACTTCCCCAGGCAGTGCACAGAGGCCCAGCTTGGAAATAGGAATGGGGAAAATGCAAAACAATAAACCTCAAATTAGTATCTCAATAAACCATCCTGCCTGCGTAGTTCTCTGAGCCACTTTGAGGACACCAATGTGGGCAGAGCCCTGCCAGCTGTTCGAGCAGAAGCTATGTCTCCCTCTCTGTGCATCAAGTCTGCAATGTGGACAGAAGCACTAGGATTCTCGCATGTGACTCGGAGCCTGTGGTTTTGTGTAGTCCTGTGCTAGTCCCAGGAGCCATTTGACAGCATTGGTGCGTGAGATTGAATCTACCTGTGACCCAACCTCAGGACCTTAACCCTCGTGGAACGGTCCTTCTAGGCTCGTCATGGAGGCAATGGATTCATATCCACCCGGGTCAGGAGATCCGAGAGACGCAGAGGCAGCGAGGGCACCCAGCACTTTCCCAGAGGAAGGCCAGACACACTAACACCAGCGCAGAGGGGTGGCAGGAGAGGAAGCCGGCCTGCTGGTGAAGGGACTGTCGTTACTTGTCTCTGCACAGTGGTGACCAAAGCCCCACTGACCGATGTAAGGGAGGGATCTCACAGTTTCATAACATCCAGGAAGCTCAGAGATCACAGGAACGGGCCAGGGACGCCCCCATGACCAGGTCCCCCATCCAGCCCCACCTAACCCTCACCAAGGCCTCATGCCCTCACCACATTGAAGCCCTGAGGGATGAATTCCATGGTTAGGTCACAGCAGGGACTGACTGTCTCTGGAAACCCCTTCGCCCACACCTCCCGAGGCACCTGACTCTTCTCCTCGCCTATTAACTACCCTGGGGAGGCCGAGGGCGTCTGCGTGGTGAATTGGGTAGGTAGGCGACAGGGTGAGACCAGTAGGTGTTCACTGGAGCACACACAGGTCCCTGTACAAGTGAGGGGGGTAGGAATGCCGCAGATGGGGCAGAGAAGTCACAGTGTCATCGTGAGAGAGCAGCACCACAGCCGCACACTGAAAGAGACTGTACAGACGGTAGTTCTTATTTTAGCTGCAGAACTGAGAAAACCTGAGGTTTGCGGGTGCGAGGGAAAGGAAGAGGCGAGGTGTCTGGGCTTGCCTGATGCCCAGAGTCCTCCAGGGACCCGGACTGTCCAGGTCTTGGTCTCTTCCATGCTGGAGCATGGACCCCAGTTCTTCACTGTGTGAAGGATGCAAAAATGTGCAAAATAAGCTTTCGATTTTCTACAGAACAAAACAAACTCATTGAAAAAGAAACTAGGAAAACAATCCCATTGGCAGCAATAATTACACATAATAATTAAATAATTAAACATAATGAAATAATTAAACAGAACCAAAGACGTTGAAGACTTCCTCAGTGATTATGATCAGACCGTGAAGAGAGGAGTTGTAGAATTCAGTAAAAGATGAAAAGACACCCATGTTCATGGGCAAGCAGAATAAATACTACTAAAATAGCCATGCTAGCAACATCAATGCTCAACTCAATGCAATCTTCATCAAATATCCAATGGCATTCATCACAGAAACAGAAAATAGTAATCGTAAAATTCATATGAAAACACAAAGACCCTGAATATACAAAGTAATCCCCAACAAAAAGAACAACGCTCAATGCTACAGTTACCCATTATCTGACATCAGAACGTGCCACAGAGCCAATGTGACCAACCCAGGTGCACAGACCAATGGAATGGACTAGAAGATACAGAAGAAAACAAGCAAGGACAGCTGTCTGTGGGCAAAATTGCCAGAAATGTATGCTGGAGAGAAGAAAGTGTCTTTAACCCATGGTTCTAGGAATCTGCTGGATATCTTCAGATAGAAGATGGAAGTGAGGTCCCTCGCTCTCACTCTGCACAAAATCCAGCTCAAAGTGGATCAGAGACCTTAATGTAAGACCTAAAACGGTGAAGCCGCTGTAGAGAGCACGAGAGCTCGTGAACTCCTGAACGGCCCAGTAACTCAGGGAACAAGAGCTGGGAATGACTACTGCGATTGTGTGGAAGGAAAAAGCTTCTACGGTATGGGAAAAAAGCTTTGCCAGATATTCATCTGAGAGAGGACTAATATTCAGAATCTAGAAGTCAGAACAAAATGCTCCACCCTACAAAGGCTGCCCAGGCAGTGCTCACCTCCCAATCATTGTGATTTCCAAAAGATTGGCAAAGCTCTGATTGAATGTAAGGGGGGACTGGAATCATCATGTTAACAAATAAGGATCATCTGACATTCAAATGCTCACTAAGGACAGTAAGGCTCAGAAAGGAACCCCGATTTCAGAACCGCTCCAGGATGTGACACCTCCGGATCCTGGGATGGCAAGGAAGGTCGAGGTCAGGGCAGGACGCCTGCGGTATGGGACCCTGGGGGCAAAGCCATGGAAGCAGGGCAGTAGGGAACTGAGGGCCTCATGTGCCAGGCTCTTGTGTCCACACCGCCCAGTGCCTGGGCTCACCAGCTCCTCTCCCCTAGATTCACACAGGACAGGAGTGACCTGTCCCCAACAAGAGGGCACATCTGGAGGGGATTCTGGCATCTTACCGAACTCTGGTTCTCCACGACCTTCTTGCGGGTGTGAATGCTCTCCGCTCTGCCACCATCACAAAGGAAGGCCAGGCTGGGCCACCTCTGCTTCCAGCCAGCTGGGTCTCAGAGAATCGTGGGCACTGCTCTCAGAAAGTCCCTCTGCTTTCTCAGGGACAGAGTCCTTCCATATTCTCGGATGCCCTTCGGCTCGTGCACTGCTCTTCCAGCTCTCACTCAGCTCCACGTGTTTATCCAAGTCCCAGTGTTGTCTTATTGATTAGCTTCCACACAGCAAATATTTACTGAGCACTTAGTCTGGACGAGGACGCTAAGCAAAGACCCTAAAGCAAATAAGGAATCATCTCTTCACTCACGGGGCAGCGAGGCTCAAACATGGGCTGAGCTGTCCAGGGACCAGGTGCCAAGAAGGAATGTGCCCGCTTCTGGGCACAGCTGGGCTCCTGGTTCATCCTGGCCAGATGGCATACCTTAGGCTGGGGTCAAGGGAGAGAACCGCCTTTCTCCTGCCCTTTCATCCCTTCCCTCCTCCCTCTTCCCCTCCCCTCCTCTCCCCTCTCCTCCCCTTCCTTTTTTCCTTCCTTCCTTCCTTCCTTCCTTCCTTCCTTCCTTCCCTCCCTCCCTCTTTCCTTCCTTCCTTCCTTCCTTCCTTCCTTCCTTCCTTCCTTCCTTCCTTCCTTCCCTCCCTCCCTTTTCTACCTTCCTTCCTTCCTCCATAGTTTTTCTCTTCCTCCCTTCCTTATTTTCTTCCCTTTTAGAAGTAAAGATGAGTTTATTCAACTCCATAGTTCCTAACACATCTCCTTTTCAGTTCATTAAAGTCCTTTCCCACCATTTACTTTTCTCATTATCCATGAGCCCTATCTCTCTTCCTTGTTCCTTCCAGACCCTTCTCTGATGTGCTTGGTTCACATCCATAAAATATGCGTGGATCTTAGAAAACATGGATCTATCTTGGGGTAATTGTGTTGGGGGGGGGTTGTACCACTTTTTATTGTCATTTTCAATCGCCATGACACCCCATAGAACTAACCACGCAGAGACAGGTGTTTTCCTTCAGCTGCTACTCAGTGCCACTTGGGGTGGGTGACCTGCCTCCTTGTCACCTGTAACTCCCAGGGAAAGGTCAGGTTTCCTTGTAGCCAGCCAAGTCGCAGACCCTAAGAAGGAGTGAAGAGATGACGTGGTATCTGGAACCTGGTTGGCCCGGTGGGAGCCACCAGCTCTCCTCCAAGGAGAACCCGTGGGTTGTGCCTCCTGTCCCAGGGCTGACCACGAGAGCCGAGCCTCTCCTGGCAGGGGGCCCTCAGGGCATGGTCAGGACAGCGCTCTGTCCTCACATATCGCCTGATGACTCGGTCATGAAGCCATTTCCAGGAATCCCAAACAGCTTGAGACTTGGAGCCAATTAGCAGGTTGCTAAACTCTGCCAAGGGGATTTTTAAAGAGTTGTCTGGGAGTTTGGCCTAGTGGTAGAGTGCTTGCCCATGCACAAAGACCCAAGTTCGATTCCTTGGTACCACCTACATAGAAAAAGCCGGAAGTGGTATTGTGGCTCAAGTGGCCGAGTGCTGGCTTTGTGGAAAAAGCCCAAGGATGGTGCTCAGGCCCTGAGTTCAAGCTCCAGGACTGGCAAAAAATAAAAAAGAATTGTCTGCATTTGGGCCTGGGATCTGTGTGCATGAGGGGGACTAAGAACAGGAGCCCCGGGTGAGTGGGCCTGCAGGGAGGAGGCTGGGCGCTCTGCCCTCTGAGGCTGAGACAGAGCCCAGCCCCAGACAGCTGGGCACAGCCAGGCCTTGGCCTCTTTCTCTGCTGCAAGGGACTGGGGGCCCTGTCCCTGCGGCTGGACACCTGACACTGGAAGAAACAGAGAGCACAAGTCTCCCACACTGGGGTCGACTACTTTCAGTGAGCACTTTTAACATGATGGTGGAGGGTTCTGGAACCATCCAGATCCATCCAGTGCGCTGGAGCTGGGTGAAAGCTCTCTCCTGGATTCTGAGGCTTCTCTTCTGCCCAGAAAATGGAAGGCTTCTTTGTTTTTCCGCCTGCTCTCCCCATGACACTTAAGCAGAACAATGGATGGTTTCTATGATCTACATGCAGAGCACACAACCTGAGGGGACTTCAGCCACTAATGAACCACCCCCAAATCCATCCCCAATCTTTCTCATTTGTTTGCTTTAGGAAAGCAGGCCCTAATTGGCCATTAAGGAAGTGTGGGGACGTTTACTTTATTGGTCCCTGGATTTATCTAGATGGTTTTCTAGTTAAAGAGAATGAGGCTTTCGTTCAATGTCACTCTACGCTTAACTAACGGTGCCATTTCCTCCAGACCTAAAGGAACTAAGGTATTTATTAAAGCATTTTGATCCTTTGGAGACAGATTAATAAGAAGCCCATGTCAGTTTTGTATGATAAAATGAGTCAATAAAGAGAAATGCACATTGACATTATATATCTCGAGCCACAAGTGCTACAATACGTATTTGTGTTGTCATAAAGAAAAATTATGTAGGAGAAGAAATCTACAGTAGAGCATTTCCAGTACTGAGCAGGTTCTCTAAATCTCCGATTGCTGGGCATGTGGGTCTGGTGTGTTGGTATGGTTTTGTGTGGGGAGGGTAGATCTTCTCTGTGCTAGGATTTGGGTGGCAGTGTCAGGGTGCGAGGCGATTCTTCTGGGCTCTGCCGTGGCGGGCATGCAGGTCCTCAGGGGTGGCACAGGCCAGCCGTCAGCTGTGGGCAGTGCTTGGACCAATGGGTGTAGCAGCCTTTCAACGAAACTTTATTCACATTGCCAGAAGCCTGCTCCCTTGGTGTCCCCCATGAGGCCATCTGTTTTCACAGCTCATCGTCTAAGGATCGGGGGGGGCACGGCATCAGCATTGTCACCCCCAAATCCACCCAGGAGATGATGTGCTCTGAACTACAGTAGATGCAGAGTAGCTGGCCCAAGCAGCACCCCACTTCTAGGATGGTTTTTGAAAGGTCCGCCTGTCCCTGGCTCCCTTCCTGTGTGTGTGTAGGGAGGGGGATTGATCTCCAGCTGGCTAAGCACTGCCATGCCACTGGAGCCGCACCCAGCCCGTTTGTGTTGGTTATTTTCTACAGAGGACTTTGCCTTGTGCCAGGGACGGCCTCGGCTGAAACCCTCCTGCTTGTGTGTCTACGATCGCCCTTCTCACGAGTTTATACCGAGCCACTGTGTTTTCCACATAACTGAGATAACCGTCATGGGCCCCCAGGCCCACTCCAAAACTTTTATGTCCTTCACTCCCCACCTCTCAAGTAGCTACAATTACAAGCTCCATCCACGGATCCTGGCTTTTTTTTTAACTTTTACTTCTTAAAAATTACACTATTTGAGTAAAATTTAATTGTGTTGAAATAGAGATTAGCACTGCAGTTTCATAACAGCAAAGGAAAGGTCTTTCATTTTAACTAGGGAGCTCTGAAACTCAATAAATGACAAAGTTAATTAGATAACAAGGACAAGTGTCTGAGCTGGCGCCGGTGGCTCCTATCTCTAATCCTTGCCACTCTGGGAGGAGACATGAAGAAGCGGGCTTCCCAGTCATCCCAGGCAGAGAAGTTCATCAGATCCCATCTCCAGTTAACCTGCAAACGACGGAGCTGCACATATGGTTGCAGTAGTAAAGCTCCTGCTCTCAGCAAGCAACTACAGAGAGCACGGAGCGCGGAGTTCAAACTCAGTGCTGGCGAAAGAAGGACAGGGAGGAGGAGCAGGAGGATGTGGAGAAGGAGGAGGAGGAGGAGGAGAAGGAGGAGGAGGAAGACGAGGAGGAGGAAGAGGAGGAAGAGGAGGAGGAGGAGGAGGAGGAGGAGGAAGAGGAGGAGGAGGAGGAGGAGGAGGAGGAGGAGAAGGAGGAGGAAGAGGAGGAGGAGGAAGAGGAGGAGGAGGAGGAGAAGGAGGAGGAAGAGGAGGAGGAGGAAGAGGAGGAGGAGGAAGAGGAGGAGGAAGAGGAGGAGGAAAAGGAGGAGGAGGAGGAAGAGGAGAAGAGGAAGACGAGGAGGAAGAGGAGGAGGAGGAGGAAGAGGAGGAGGAGGAGGGGGAGGAGGGGGAGGAGGAAGAAGAGGAGGAGGAGGAGGAAGAGGAGGAGGAGGAGGAAGAAGAGGAGGAAGAGGAAGAGGAGGCCAAGAGGAGGAGGAGGAGGAAGAGGAGGAGGAGGAGGAGGAAGAGGAGGAGGAGGAGGAAGAAGAGGAGGAAGAGGAAGAGGAGGCCAAGAGGAGGAGGAGGAGGAAGAGGAGGAGGAAGAGGAGGAGGAAGAGGAGGAGGAAGAGGAGGAGGAGGAGGAAGAGGAGGAGGAGGAGGAGGAGGAAGAGGAGGAGGAGGAGGAGGAGGAGGAAGAGGAGGAAGAGGAAGAGGAGGCCAAGAGGAGGAGGAGGAGGAGGAGGAGGAAGAGGAGGAGGAGGAGGAGGAGGAGCTGGAGGAGAAGGAAGAGAGTGCTCTATAAATCCAGCATCCAGAACTCCAGAACGAGGTTTGGTGGGAAAGCACGGAGCCGGCACCTTGAACTCCAGAGGTGACCCCACAGGAGCACAGTGGAGCCGTCCTGCTCCTCACAGCCAGTCTGAACACTGGATCTCTCTTTGATTGCGCTCATAGTGGGTCATCACCCACCTCTTCGGTTACATAAATAGAAGGGAATGACGAGGCAATGCTGGCACCAGCGTCAGGCGGAGCTGGTGCTGTCTCCAGCGCTTTACCACTCTGTCCCTTCCTTGGGGATGTGAGCTCGGAAGCCCTCACTGATCAGGCAGATGTCTTCTTACTTCAGCCACACCTCCAGCTGAGGTCGGTCAAGTAAACTTTGTCACCACCCTCCCTGGCCAGCCTCGCTCAGTCCCAGGATCTGCATGTGGAGATTGCCCATGCTCAGGAGAGCTAGAGGACACTGGCCTGCCACAGGTCCTGCCCCGGGGACACTTGGCTGCCCCAAAACCCAGAATTTGATTTAGCTTAGGAAGTTGATTGAGAGAGAGAGCGAGAGAGCCATCGAGGCTGATGTGTTTGAAATTCAGATATGCCTTCCCCTCCCGTTCTAGCTGGAGAGATGTCCTGCATGTGTCTTCATCTGAAGACTGGGGTTGCACCTGTGCAGCAACAAAGAATGACAACAAAACCCTGGAGTCCAAAGTGCCACCGCCCTGTCTTCCTGTCCTCCTGTCCTCCTGTCTGGAGTGCATGGACAGGTATCCTGTAAGCCTCATCACACTCAGGGTACCGAGGAGGAAGCGGGGAGGTCTGGGGGAGCTGTCCAGACACAGCAGAGAACCCCAGAAGGCCTCCGGGGGCATCCGTGCACTGTGAGCTCTCCAGGTCTCCCGCAGTGAGGGAGGCCCTGCTTGTGGGGATAGGAGGTGTGCACTCTCCCTGCAAGGCGCGTGCAGAGGTCTTCACGAAGCCCTGCCCGGATCTCTACGACGACGACAGCAGCTCCTACCTGGAGAAACCTCAGCTCCAGCGCTGCGCCCAAGTCCAGACTTCCTTAGTGTTGGTCACCGCACAATTATGACATGGCATAGTTCCGTGGCATAGAACACCGGCTTTGAGGGAGGCACTGCACCTCCATGGCGCTCTTACCAGGTGAACTCGGGCACCTCTGCTCTCCTCCAAGTGATTTACTGCCTGATCTTTTTTGTCTATCATCCTTAAGTAGTCGTGCAGGGGTTTCAATTCCACACGTCAGGGTGTATGTAGGACAAATTCACCTTGATCCCTGCCACCATCCCAGCATTCTCTCTCTCCCGTGTCTCCCAACCCCACCCATCTCTTCAATTTACCATTTTCAGTTCTGCATATTGAATATTATGACTGCATTTGCCAGGCTGGGAGGAGGGAGGAGCAGGGCAGGGCTGGGTGTGGAGGGCAGGCGGGGGTGAGGGGCCGGGCAGGGAGGGGCTGCTTCCTGGGTGCCCACTGTCCTGGCAGGGTTCTGACATGGCCAGGTTGCTGGATGAGGGTGGTGGCTGCACACCCTGGGACATGCTCAGTGTCACTAATGGTCAATTTTATGTGATGTGTATTTTACTACAATAAAAAAATGAAGTCATTGGCCCAAGGCCCGGGGTAACGCTGACTATCCAAGCCTGCTTTTATGTTCCTCTAAATTAGGTGGCTTGCTTAATTTAATGTTTATTTATATCTTCATTAAACCCCATCTGTGCACCTCCTGTTCAGTTTCCTTTGAAAATGATAAATGTCCTGTTCTGTGTGTCCGTGGCAAATACGGACAAATCCTCGTTAGTCTCGGTCACCCACAAGTGCAACCCCGGCTCTGCTGAAGTCCTTTGCAAAGCAGCAGTGGGACAAGGAAGGAGTCATATAAACCTTAAAAACAGGGCTTCTTCCTCCGCCCTGAAGAGGCTGTCCACGCTGGAAGACTGGATCCACACACCCCCCTTTCCTAGCTCAGTGTCAACCATCCGTTGTGTCTCAGTGTCTGTCTGAGCACATTTCCCGGGGTCCTTTGCCCTTTCTAATTGTCCAATCATTTTGAAAGGATGAAAAAATTACTTAGACATCCACATACAGCCATTTCAGGATATGGGTTAGTTGCTGGTATCAAACACGACATGGGTCCAGCACCATTTTGAATATTAATACCCACCCCCAACTTCCAGCCCCATTCTAATTCAGCAGTGCGCAGTGGTGTCCTGCCTCTCCAGCCAAATGGCATTTGTCACACTCAAGTAGGAACAATTATTAATAATTTTCATTTCATTAGAAGCACTACAATAAAATGTCAACAGCCTTAAAAGTGCATCAGAAGTGTACAAATTAATTTTGATTTTCTGAAGTGTAATTACTTTTGTAAGTACTAGACTGTGTAATCACTTTGGGCGTTATCACTTGTGCAATCAATTATATTTAAATGCACTTATCTGTTTTCAAACATGGTTTCGGAGGTCACCTGTTGGTGTGTTTTTGCTCTCATAATAGGAAGAGGCTATAATTCACATTGGACATGCAAATAATCCGAGACGGGAAAGGCGGTGAGGAGGTAAATTGAAACAGGAGAGCCAGCATGGTTTGAAATGAGCCCACTTCCTCCTCCACGGGAGTTGTGGGATTCTCAGCTCCACTTTGATTCTGGCTGGTAAGAGAAGGTGGTTCATCTCTGCCCTGGAGTGTGTAGGTTACACCCTTGAGATCTGACACCTGATGTCTTATTTGCTGGTTCTTCTCTACGAGATTCTGGCTGACCATCTCACAACCATTCTAAGGCCCCGGGCAGAGGAAACAATCCTTGTTTATTGAGTGAGTAAACACAGAAGTATTGTCATGAAAATCCTATGAGAAAATGTAGATTAACTCACTGACTCAGCCCCGGCATTCTTGTTCTTGTTAGTCATACTACTCAAAGTGGAATTAATAATAAATCAGTTCAACCTTAGAAAAAGCTATTGATTCTCCTTATGGTGGCTAGGAAACAGAACCCAACTCAATAAACCTATTGAAAGATTCTGCATATCATGATTAGTTAAATAAATGCAAGATTAAACATAAAATAAAAACCTCGATTGCCTAGAGAATAGCCCCACAGACACAATCGGTAACTCACAGATTGGGTTTGTGGGGGAATAATTTGGGTACTGTTGACAAGAGGATAGACCTGCACGCAACTCTTTGTCCAAGGAATTCTATTTTTGGTCTCTGAGTTGTACACACAGCTATTAAGGTGACAAAGGTATAGGCTTATTTTTTTTAATATTTCTTAAGTACATAAAACAGAACTGCTATGAATATCCATTCATAGACTGTAGCTAAATAAGTTGTGGTTCACTCGAGAATCAAGAGCCTGTGTATCCATGAAGAAGAGTGACATATAAAACACTCCAAGACACAGGGCTGCAGTAGTATCCACAAGCCAAGATCAGTATTTCTGCCTTTGTGAAGATAAGCACATGAGATTGCGTAACACTTCAGACAAAAACCGGACAATTTCGGCTTAGTTGTAAACCAAGCTCTGGAGAAACATATAGTGATACCTCTTGGAGAATAGGAGTGAATGAATTTGATTGCTTTTTATGTCACATCTTTCAGGGTTGGCATTATGTGTGGTTTTTAATTTCACTTGGGTTTGAAAGACATTGTAGAGAAATGCATTACATTTATTTAAAACAGTATGTAGCCATGCAGAAAAGCAGGTGAGGGCTAGCTGAATCTGCCTGCGCTGCCTTACCCTGTGGCTGAGTTACAGGCTTGCCAGGAATTGGTTAGAAAATAAAGCAGAACAGACAAAAGTGCCTTGAAGGGGACATGGGATGATAAGCCCTCTGGGAAGAATCACTTCCTTAAACTTGGATATTCTCAAGAGCTTCCAGAAATATAAATTGAGAACCCCAGTAAGTAAGACTACTGGGGGTACTTTCCAAAAATATGGGAAATTATGTCCTTGTCTTCAAAATGATGTCTGAAACTGTCAGCTAAATGGCTGCCAAGATGTTATTACCGTCAAGTGCAGCCTCCATGGAGATGGGAACCGTGGCTGCCTTGCCAAGCATGGGTCCGTGGTGTTGCTCTTCCTGCTAGAAGCGGTTCCATCCCATGTTCGAGGCTGAGGGGTCTGCCTCTTTATTTTTTGCCATATTGACTTTAGGAATTGCATCCTAAAACATCCTATTAGCAAGTAAGATCGTAATTACAAGAAAAATGATAAAACCACGAAATAAAAAAGCAAGCCCCATTTTGAAATTGTCATCTACTGCTTTAAATAAAATAAAGTGTTGCATTGACCCCAGAACACGGCTAATGAGGCATTTTCCAAATTGTTTAGTCTTTATGGCTTGCCAAGTGTGTAATTACTTTACTTGGCACTTTTTAAAAAATGTTATTATAAACCCTTCTTCCAAAGAAAATTATGCAACATAATTATTAACTCTAAAATTACACACACATTTATCCTCTCGTATTTGCTTTCATGCTTCAGCTGTCACTTCAACATCGTCTGTTCGATTCGTGCACCTGTTCACAATGATGCTTTCAATGTGTTGCTACTAATTTTCCATTATATGGTAGAAAGCCAAACCCTGGGAAAGAGAAAGTAACAAACACTGGGCTTTAATAGAAAATCAGTCTTCATAAAATTGGAGACCCCCCAGTCACACTGGCACGCTGGGGCTGGAGAAGCCTTCTCCCTCTTGATTGCCTGCAGCACCCGTTTGCACCCGCTTTGCGTATTCCAACCAGAACCGACACTTCACGGCACCAGACAGACAAAGGCAAGATTGTGGTAGCTTTCTGTTCCTGCTTTTCTTAGGAGGAATAAGAAGATGGTTTTCGCAACTGTAGAAGTGGAGATCAGGAAGGCCGTGGCTCAAGGTCAGCACGGACGGAAGTTCAGGGAGGCTCCCTCTCCATCAACCAGACAGCCTGGTCACACAGCGACTGCACGGGGACACCAGGAGAGGGCTATGGTCCAAGGGCAGCTCTGAACAAGAGCAAGACTCCATTGGAATACTAACTAGTGGATAGAAGGAAAATGTCCAGAGAAAAACACTTCATAAAAATGAAAACCTTTGGGGAACTCAGACTTCACCCCTCAGTCACCTGTGTACAGCACCTGCTGTGCACTGCCCAGTGCCCTCCGAGGGCAGGGCCGGGCCTCCAGGCTGCCAGTCTCCTCTGAAGTTGTGTGACAGTTAGTTACAAACTGGCTGAGGGCATGCCCTCTCCTTCTGCTTCAGTTCACCTGCAAGTCAGAACGGAGGGACCACTGTGAGCTGAGTGGTGACTCTGACAACGGGCCCCCGTTCCTCTGAATGGCACTGCATCTGAAGCTTGTATAAGAATGAAGGTGTACAAATCAAAGAAAGTCCAGATTAGTGGGACTGCATTAAACTGCAGAGCTTCTGTATGGCAAAGGACATAGCTAGCAAACTCACTAGAAAGCCTACAGACTGGGAGAAGATCTTCACTAACCATACAACAGACAAAGGCCTCATATCTAAAATATATCAACAGCTCAAAAAATTGAATCAAAACTAATCTCCAAAGAAACAATGATCCCATTAAAAGATGGGCCTAAGACTTAAAGAGAGTCTTCTCTGAAGAAGAAACAAAAATGGCCTATAGACACATGAAGAAATGCTCAACATCTCTGGTCATAAAAGAAATGCAAATCAAAACAACTCTAAGATTCCACCTCACTCCAGTTAGAATGGCCAGGATTAGGAAATCTAATAACAGCAGATGTTGGTGGGGATATGGCCAGGAGAGATCACTACTAAACTGTTGATGGGAGTGCAAACTCATTCAACCACTATGGAAAGCAGTGTGGCAGTTCCTCAAAAGACTAAACAGAGAGCACCCCCATGACCCAGCATTCCACTACTAGGCATTTACCTAATTGTCCAGAAACAAGGACATACTAAATCCACTAGCACAACGATGTTCATTGCAGCACTATTTACCATAGCAAAGATATGGAACCAACCTAGATGTCCCTCAATTGAAGAGTGGATCAACAAGTTGTGGTATTTGTACACAATGGAATTCTATGCTGCTGTCAGAAAGAACGACATTGCCTCATTTGTAAGGAAATGGAAAGACTTAGAAAAAATCATATTACGTGAAGTAAGCCAGACTCAAAGGAACATAGGCTCAATGGTTTCCCTCATTTGTCATAATCAGATATTATGCAGAGATTTGCAGTAGAGCAAAACCTAGATACATAAGGCCATACAGTATGATGCTAAATGAAAGGACCTCCAGGATATAGAAACAAAAGCCATATTGTGGGGAGCCGGATGGCACCTGTTTCCTGCCTCGCTCTTTGTAACTTATTTGGTATGTGAGTGCGAGGCCTTTACTCGTTACTAAGTATCAAGTTGCTCTTCAGTCTGCGCATGATGAAAAAGGGCGTGACCAATCCCGAGTCTCAAAACGGCCTTAGCAACAGAGCAGCCAATGGTAGAGAGCCCCTTGTTCCTTGGGCTTATATAAGCAGTTGCATTTCCCGGCCCAGGGCCCCTCTGCTTCAGCTCTCCCTTCAATCAAGTGGCTCTTCAATAAAGTGTGATACAAGAAGGATCCTCGGGTGGTGTCCGTTCTTCCCTGCCGGTCAGGGGTGTCGGGCGCCGCACCATATATTGAGTGATTGTTGCCCTTAATGTACTATGTTATCTCTCATCTCTTTTGCTGTCCTTTGGTTATCTCATACTGTTGCAGTATTTTACCTTGTTATCTGATATATTGTATATATGCTTATTTGAAACAGGATAGGGAAGGAGGGAAAACAAGATGAAGGGAGGAGGTAGGGGAAGGAAAATGGGGACCAAAACATGAGAAAGGGTATCAATGTTTGTGACGTAATGGAAAAAAGAATGCAGGTGTAAGGATGATTCAATGTGGTCCCCCAGGGAGTCCCAACCCGCATGTCACCACCTGTCCCTATAAGAAGAGGAAATCGAGGAAGAGAGACATGGACAGATGGTCTTGAGAAGGCCTGGAGGAAGAAGGGGAGTCAGACCTGTCCTCGGGAGAGAGAGCTCAGAAGGAGCCAACCTGCTGACACGGGGCCTGTGGACATGCAGCCTGCAGGACTGCAAGAAGAGGGCTGTGGTGAGAAGCCGCCTGGTCTGTGCATCTTTGTCATCCTAATCAAGTGGGTCGTGACTGCTTCCGTTGCAAGGGAGCTTTTTTGAGTAGCTGTGGAGTAATACAAGGTAACCTTCTTTCAGAATCAGAATGGTGTGACAGAAGGGGATGGACCTGGCTTGGCAACATGTTCTCCCAGAAAGGCTTCTGGAGGTGGCTCCAGTGGTGGCATGCTCAGGGTAGAGTGTCCAGAGGTGGCATGTCTAGGGGTGGCATATCCAGAGCTGGCTCTATGGGTAGTCCCAGGAAGTGACGAGCTGAGGACCTGGTTACCAGCGTTTCTTTGGGGGAGAGTGCCAGTCCTTGCCTAGAAACTGTGCACACTGCCGTGGCTGCATTCTCTTCCATTTCTGTGGATCAGCTTACCAATAAACCAGATTGAGGACTGCTAAAAGCTGCAGGGCACTGTGCAGTCACTGTGCAGGAGAGAATTCTGAAACCCCACCAGCCGCCACATCTACCAGGTGCTTCGGAGACAGGCGAGGTGGCGATTCTTTCCTCAAATATCAGGCGCTGACTTTCAGTTGTCCTCTTTCCTCTAGCGGAAGTTGAATGACAGATGGAACTTCAGCAGGTCCCAGGGTATTACCCACTGAGGTAAGGCCAGGCCTGGAGCGGGATGCAGTTTGTACTGAAACCGCTTTCATTGAATCTCCTGATATCATAACAGGATGCGTATCACTCAGATAAATACCAAGCACACAGTGTTCAGAACTCCTGAGGCACAGTGCAGGCAGTTGCTTCTTTACCTGACTGTACACTTCCTAAATCGATTGCTTCTTTTCCTTCCCATTTAGCAATAGGAATTCACATTTATTCCTCTGGGGGAAAAGACATACAAGTAAAGAAGCCTGGACAAGCTAACCTTTTCTTTCCCATGACCAGAGAGAGTTTGTCAATACAGAAGGCCACGACCTGGCCCTCTGCTGCAGCCTATTATTTTGCATTTGCTTTCTTGCTGTGAGTCTCCTGAGAAACTCCCTGAGCAATCACTTGCAAATGTGCACTGTGCTTTCTTAGGAACCACATCTTGGCTCCATCTAAAGGTGAGAGTCAGGCAAATTTCCACTCTTACAGCTTCTATTCCACATGAAAACTCTGATGTGAAAGCCAGGCTTGCAAACAGCTTTCCACTCACATGATAAAGACGCACCACAGCTCTCCCCACGGGACTGAGGTGAAGCAGCCGAGGTGGAACAGGCCTTCCTGGCCTTGGAGAGGGATCTGTAGGGTGGGTTGCTGTCTAGATTCAAAATGGCTATGGAAGAAGAATGTCAGTGAAGTCCATCAGAGCTGACTTTGCACCTACCAGGCCTCAGGAAAGGTGAAGGACAGTCCCGCTGGGATGAAGGCAAGACCCGCCCTTCTCCTGACCACCTCACTGAAGGTCAGGGTTATCCCCAGCAGTGCTAGATGGTCGCACATTTGAGCTGACCCCAAGGCTGGTCCCAGAGGTCTGACAGTAACTATCAACTCTACACAAAGTGTGGGTTTCCAGTGCTCAAACGCATTATGATCCCCCCACACACACTCTGGTTTTTTCTTTTCTTTCTTTCTCTTCTATTTTGGAGAGGGGGCCACAGGCCTTGAACTCAGAGCCTGGGTGCTGTCTCTGAGCTCTTTTGCTCAAGCTATAGTGCTCTACCGCTTCAAGCCACAGAGCCACTTCTAGATTTTTAGTGGTTAATTGGAGAAAGAGACCCATGGCCTTTCCTGCTTGAGGCTGGCTTTGAACCATCATCCTCAGAGGTCTCAGCCTCCTGAGTGACTAGGATTACAGGAGTGAGACACCAGTGACTGGTTGAATTATCATTACTTTTTCCAGTAATTAACTGGAGAAACAAAGATCAAGTGAGGCACGTGTTAATTTTCCAACTCAATATCATGGCAAGGTGATATACCCGGAACAAACTCATTTAAATTTCTCCAGTGCCTCTCGCCACGTGTGTCTTCTTCGCTGTGTCTTGCAGGCACACTGTGTGGGGGAGGCCACGCTGCAATCCGGAGGTCGACTCCACCATCGTGACACCTCTGACCGCTCCTGCTCTTTACTGACTACTTCAAGACTGGAAGGGGCACAGGATGCTCTGATTGCCTCACACCCAGCGTCTCGTGAGAACCCCACCACATTGTGTCCTGTGTGTCTCGTCTGAGGAAAACCTTCTTAAACCAGGATTATAGTTCACACCCCAGGTCGCTCATGTGAAGTTGGGTAAGGAACGGCTGCTGTCCCCAAAGCCACGTCGTATTGAATATCCCTGACTTCCTGGGTCTTGTTGAGAAGGCATGGCTTTCGGGCAAGACAACAACTCCACCTTGGAATCCAGACCCTTTCCGTGTAAAGGAAACGACCTGCGATGCAAAAGCCCCATAAGAGCTTGGAGCCTGGCCATGGTGCCTTGGGCCTCCAGCGTGGCACAGGAGATGAGAAGGAGAAGAAGCCTGGCCAGCGCCCGGTCTCAGGCCCGGATGGAGAGAAAGTACACTGGAGGGCATGGGGGCCTTTATCCTGCCCTCAGGACAGGCCCTCATCCCTAGCCCATCGAGCGAGGAATGATGGGACCTTCCACCCCGCCGTCCCTGGTGCCCGTGAGTTCCAGGCTAGCAGTCCAAGCATCTGTCATTAACACCAAGGCAGAGCCACTTAAGCAGTGGGTCAGCGAGGCGGCTGGAGAGCGCGGGGCGTGAAGTGTTGTAGCTTTCCACGTTTGTGTGAGGACTGTTTAATCTTCTTGCCCCCTGCTTCGCAGAAACAAGCCTTTCCAATTAACACTCCTCTGCTTCTTCTACTTAAGTAGCACCTCTGCCCTTTGTGTGTGCGCACACAGCTTCTCAAAACTCAGCCGCCTTCCCCTGCCAGTCCCCAAGAAAGTGCCCAGTGCAGAGGAGATGGGAGCCTGTGGGGCAGGCAGAGGACGCGTCCCTGGGTCCCACTGGTGTCTTCGCTGACTGGGTTGCTGCTCTCCCTTAGGTGGCCAGGGTATTGTCCGTCCCTGGCTGGGCCCATGGATGGATGGCCATCCACCTCCTGGCTCTATGGAGCCTGGCTGTCCCCATGCCCAGCTCTCAGTCCTCGGCAGCCACCACTGCTCAGGCTGTGGCTCATATCCAGTCCCTCCTTGCATCTCCCTGTCCTTGGACTGCTTCTCCCTGGAGACTCCAGGGAGCTGTGACTCCCACTCTGCCTCATTTTGCCATCCCAGGAGTGAACATTCATGGACGGCCTCTGTTGGGACCCCAGCCAAAGGCTGTCCCTGCGGGATTCCCCGGGGAATCGTGGAACTGGAGAGAAAGATCATCCGTTCAGACTCCAATGCCTCTGGGTTCTGGACCACCTTGGGCCCGGGGCAAACTCCGCAGCTGCTTGTGTTCTTCTGCCTCAGTTTCCTTTCCCTTGTGGAGCGGGCAGCAGGCTCAGTCTCCCATATGGTGCCCCTACCCAGTTTACGACCTCGATGGCAGACTAAGTGCTCAGACCCTAACATCACCACCAACACGGCCTGGTGCAGCGGAGCTCAGGCTGAGCAAGAAGACCCCAGAGATACTGGAATGCACACCGCTACAGGCGAATTGTGATACAGACACAGATCTCACCGAGACCCAGTTTACAGCGAGCAGAAAAGCAGGTCAGGGAAAGTGTGTCACCTGCCCTGGTCTGAGAAGTCTATCTTCCTTGTCATTGGTAGTTTGACTTATTAATTTCCACATTTGTATGTCACACAATGCATATCTTGGCTTCTCGGCATACACATATAACCAGACTTACACATAAGCAGATGGTGTTGGTGATGATACTGAGTAGAATACAGATGGGAGTTTTCAAAATACACATATACATATACATACATATATATTAAAGAAAAATAACAGAAATCAGCCAGCCAAGTTAAGCAAGCGTGTGCTGTTACCTGGCTCACCAAGTGATCTCTTGCTGGCAAAAAGTTACCCCAAATTTGGAAGAGCATTGAGGACTGCACGCAGCTCGTGAGTGTCAGGACCCAGAGAAGTCCAGTGAGCAGGCCGTGGCAGAGGCTCCACACAGCCTGGGCTCCATCTCTCAGGCAGAGCTTCCAGGGGCAAAGGCTGATGGGATGGAGAGCTCATGTGCCCAGGATGCTTGCATTTGGAGGTGGACTAGAGGCCTCAGTTTCTCACCCTGTGGTCCTTGCACAAGAGTGGAGGGTGGAATTCCCCAGTCCCCCGCCCGATGGCTCAGAGATGAATGGAATGCACTCACCCCTGATGGCGCTGGGACACAGAGCATGGCTTCTTGTGGGTTCCATGAAACTGCACGGCGGCACGTGCCCTGCCCTGGCTGGTGGAAGGGAGCAGGAGGTCTGCCCACACTGGAGGGAGCAGAACCGTGCTCCAGCTGTGGAGGGCCCGTGACTGGGGAACCTGTGGGTATTTGTAAAGCACGCCTCTCCCCACACACTCCAACACACACTGTCCCTGTGCCCACCCTACACCTTGGCTTCCAGCAGGCCTGGCTGCAGCTTCAGGCAGCACGCCCGCCCTGTCAGCCTCCACCTCCTCTCAGGGGGACAGGCTTGGGAGGGGCACCTGATATCCCCTGTGTCCACAAATAGGAGTATCCACTTTGAAGTCTTTTGACATGAGCAGGACATGAAGGGGCATAATTTATCCAGAAAGGACAGCTGACCCTGTGGCAGTAGAAACTTCCTACTAAGGCCTTCAAGTGAACCAGGCAGACTCAAGCTACATCCACAGTCAGCTTAGAAAGAAGCCAGGCTAGGCTTGCCTGTCTGTGTCCCTCCCTCCATGGCCCCGGCTCTTACCCAGGGGATGTGCCAGGGTCAGTGACGTCCCCCCTGAACCCTATGTAAGGAGAATTGCTGCACAGGGGCTGGTCCCAAACACTTGCCAGCGAAGTGCATGGCTGGTCACGAGAATCTTCCTACAGAACCACAGCCTTCCCAGCCAATGTCGGCCTCTTAGGATTTTGGGTTGCTAGACATTAGATCAATTAAAGGGTTGTTCTCTGAGAGCTGCTCAGAGAGCAACTGGTAAAACCATTGCATCCAGCGACTGTGGGGTTCCTTGCAAGGGTGAATTTAAGCAAGTGTAGGCATCTACGACTCACTGACAGTTCATCTGGGGGCTGTGACTCAGCCTTGCACAGTGCAAGCTGGGGGCACATGGCTCAGCTATTCAAAAACAAACCTACGGGCTTCTCAAAGTGCTTCCTAACCACCCACCAATGGCTTCAGAATTACTCAGCTTTTTAAGCAGAGTGAACCCAGTCACCTCCCAAAATACCTGCTCTGCAGAACATTTCTTCACAGTTGACAGTGTCTCTCAGAGCGGTTCAATTCTATTATTGACTGCATTGTGTAACCAGGTTAGAAATAATTATATTTCCTATAAATTTATTTGCTTCAGTTTAAAAGTCAGATCTATGACATGCTTTTAGAATATAAATAGTCTCCCTGCTAAGACACAGGTATGAGTCAGGAAAAGATCACTTCGTTCTAATGCAGTCCCCAAGGTGTTTGAGATCAACAGCCTCGCCAGCGAGATCCACCGACCTATTTCAGGGTCTCTTGGTAGGTGGAGGAGGAAGCTTTGAACCTTATGGCAACCACACCTGGCACCTGCTCCACCTTAAAACTGCTTAGAAACCAAGCATGGAGCAGAATTTGCAAGCCCAGATCATTATCTGTGTGACTTTACATTGTGGGATCTCCTCAATGCAGAAAACTTGCTTCTTCCTTTACCTGCACCATGCTGGCCTCAGCCTCTGACATGCCCACAGGAAAGCAAGTAACAAAAATGCTAGATGACACTTCCATTTCCTTACTTAAAAGATTTATTATTCAGTACTGTCTCTGGGTGCCATTTCCTCACTCTCTTATAAATATTTTATAGATTTTGAGTGCTTCAAATATAAAATACTGATTAGGTAAATTAATAAACTAAATAATTGCAGAACAGCAAATTTCATGTCCTGGGTTCAATTTTTTTTAAATCAGTAGTCACTGGAATTGAATTACTAAAATTAAGTATTGCATGTAAATCTATCCCTACAGGGGATATTTAGCAACATCCCTTCTTAAGAATGACCTGAACTTGAGTCCCCTAAAAGTATCTAAAAATTAATTATTGAGTACTCACCACTCTGTCTGAATGATGAAAAACATTTTGAAAGCTGTCACCCTTCTATTATCTCACTCTGCATTGCCAAGGTCACTGGCTCTTCCTCACTTTGGAGCATACTCTACCCTAAATAATCACACAACTCACCTCCTCATCTTCTCCAGGGAGTTGCCAAATGTTAACATTTTCAATGAGTTCTTCAGCAGCCAGAACCAGGCCTGCTCCCTCAATCCCACCAGCCCTCCTGGTTCCCTTCCTGTGCTGTGTGCACTGGCGTGTGTGTGCAGATGCCTGTGTATGTGTCCTGGTTCTTATTACTATTGGACATACTGCACGATGTGCTTATTTGCAGTATATTATTGTTTATTGGCTTCCTTGCCCTGGCAGGCAGGCCAGCCTGTGGGCCTTGTTCACCCCCAGAATGCTGGCTGGTGACATGACACTTGTCTTCTCAGAGGGGCTCAGTTAATGCCAGCAGAGCCAGGATGTGGTCCTGGGAGCCTGGTCCCCAGCTCTGGTGTCCAATCCCACCGATGCCTCTATCTTTGGGTTGCCCGATATCCAGACATTAGGAGCTGTGTGTGTGTGTGTGTGTGTGTGTGTGTGTGTGTGTGTGTGTGTGTGTGGTGTGTGCGTCCATTTCTTCATGCTCCACCTACATGTCAGTGAGTAAATTCCTACTCACCACAAACTCTTATTTGCTGTCACTGAAATGTTCAATGTGAATCAAACTAATTCTTATATGTGTACCCTCGGAGCTTTTACAAAAGGTGACTCTTCCCCCTCTTGCAATCAGAGGCAGATCTCCACCTAGACCTGATCATTTCCAACCTCTTCTGGCACAAAAGCACGATTCTCCTTCCTGGCTTCTTCTGTCAAACACATCCGTGGAAAACTTGTCCCATTTCTCCTCTACATTTTGATCGGTACTCCAACCTCTTAGTACGTATGAATTAACCTTGGGATCTATACTTAACATAAAGTCAAGATAAACTGTATAAAACGACTACCTAGGAAAAATTTAAATATGTTATAAAAGATTCCACTTTAAGGGATTTTTTTCCATTTATAGATAACTTGGTTCATTTGAAAACCTTTTCCACTAATCCCGTTGCTACCGGGCTGACCTGTAAAGATAGAATCTGAAATCTACCTCAGCTCTCCTCGTCTGCTTAGTTCTGATTCCATTTTCTGCAGTGCAGCACTTCCTTGTGAAAGTAGGTCTATCTGGTCTGACCTTCTTGGGGAAGCTTGGAGTCTGCCTGGCCTCCCACCCACTCCTTTCTTTCTTGGGCCAGTGTTGGGGACACTTGTGACTTTGGATCAGGGATCCTGACTCTGGCCTTCAGTGGTGACAGAGCGAGCAGAATCATGGCTGGTGACACAGTGAAGCCATGGCGTGTTGATGGCCTGGCCCCTCCTTAGAGGCTACAGCTCTCACTGGCTTCATACTTTGGATCTCTTCCCTCTCTGTCTCTGTCTGTCTGTCTGTGTCTGTGTCTGTCTGTCTCTGTCTCTGTCTCTGTCTCTCTCTGTCTCTCTCTGTCTCTCTCTGTCTCTCTGTCTCTCTCTCTGTCTCTCTGTCTCTCTGTCTGTCTCTCTCTGTCTCTCTGTCTGTCTCTCTGTCTCTGTCTCTCTCTGTCTCTCTCTGTCTCTCTCTCTCTCTCTCTGTCTCTCTCTCTCTCTCTCTCTCTCTCTCTGTCTCTCTCTCTCTCTCTCTCTCTCTCTCTCTCTCTCTCTCTCTCTCTCTCTCTCTCTCTCTCTCTCTCTCTCCTCTCCACCTCTCACTGGGCAATTAAATGGGGGTGAATTCTATGTCATGCGTTTTACAGCCATGGCCTTGGTAGAGATCCCATAAAACAAGCCCTCCAGTCTTCCAGGGTGCCAGTTCACAAAGTGGCAGGGGAGATGAAGACAGAGGGGGTGACTGAGTGATCCCACCAGAGCCTCACCGTGCCCTTCAGGAGAGCTTTGTCTGCGCTCTTCTCCCAGCAGGAAGAGGACCAGGAAGATATAGCCAGCTCGCTGTAGTCAGGCTTGGGGTGACTCTGGAAGAGCAATGAAGAAAGACCTCACGCTTTTCTCCAGGCAATTCCCCGTGTGCACGTGGGGAGCAGTGTCCTGGGGCGTGGTGGCAGTGGGGACAATCAGAAGGAGAGAGGGTGTTGGACACGCCATGTGCCATCACGTGCTGTGCTGGCGAATGTCACCAGCCCTATGGGGACAATGGCAACGCCTCATCATGTCTCCCTTAAGCCCCCACTCCAGAGAGGGCTGTGTGGTATTCTGGGCTGCGAGGCTGGCCACGGGTCTTCCCAGCCCTGGCAACTGTGCAGCCGCTCTGGGCATTGTGTAAAGAATCCGTCCCCAGTGAATGGTGCTGTCAGCACCCCTAGTGTAAGAGCTGAAATGTCTGCAGACCTGGGGACTCTCTGCTCAGCAGCACGACTGCCCTAGGCTAGAAGCAGCTCGTACGCTTGGCAGTGATCCTATGCCTGGATGGGCTGAAACAATATCCTAAACCATCTTGTAGCCCTCGCAGCCGTTATCCAGGAAGCTTATAAACGTCCTCCTCTGAGAAAGCATAAATTGAGACCATGGAGGGGCTTTCTTAGCCTGCCTGTCCCAGAGAAGCAAGTCCATACCTGAAGTGGCAGTTAGCCGTTATCCTACACGAGTCCGGGCCCTAGAAGGACTCAGCCGGGTTCACGCACCCCTTCTTTCAAAAGCAGGCTAGGCATGTCCCAGCCGCCCTCCCCACTCCAGCCCCCGTGTCCTGAGAAGACTGAGGTGACCAAGGGCAGTGCCTCAGCAGAGAGGCCTTCTGCATCCAGCAGGACTTACAGCACCCCAGAGCCCCCGGTGTGTTTTAATAGAGGTGCCACCTGCCTGCTCTCTGACTGATGGAAGCATTCTAAAACCAACTGTGCATTCACAGAGACGAAACCAAATGTGCAAAGATTAAGTACTTCAGCAAAACAGAAATTCAAATTACAATATATTTTTTTTAACAGGAACGAACAGGTGGTGCTTTAAATCTCCCCAAGATTAACCCGTATTTGGCACTCAAAGCACTCAGGCAGCAGTAATAAACATTGTCTAATTATGCATTCTGGGGAGAGCAATTTTGGGGCGTTTTCAAATTGGAATTTGGACCCAACTGAAGTTATCTCCATAGTACCCTTTCTTCACATAATAAAGCAGGGATTTGCAATATTAAGTCTTTTTGCAGTAACTTCACGTTAGGGGTCTTCTTTATGGTCTAGCCATTCTGCAGAGAAGAAAGTAAACAAGATCAGGAACGTCCAAGAGCTTAGCCGTGTTTCTCACCATGTGAAGCCCTGGCTGCACCCATCCACACTGGTGGATCCATCCTTGGCAGCAGAGGGATCTGTAATCCTGGATTTAAAGAAGAAAATGAAAGTCTGCCCCTTCTCCACATATGATGCCTTCTCTTGGACACAGCTTGGTTCTGCTGGCTTTGTTTGAGGCACACAAGGTCATCCCCCCTTACACTCACACACTGGAAGCACTCCAGACCCTCCCTGCCCTGAGCTGTGAGGCCTCCGTCGTGGATGGCAGGGTGGGAGAAGTGGCTGACGCTGCAGTGAGGACTGCCAGGCAACCCGTTCCCTCTTAGGCTGGGCAACGCATTGTCTGGAAACCTAATGCACTGGCATCACTGCAACAACTTCAGGCCTTCACACGTATGCTGTTTCTTACCCTCAGCATCCCTGGAGGGGAAAGTGGAGAAGGCCGAGAGTGAACCAGTGCCCACGTCACCCTGCCTCTCCCTGCCCTTGAACTCTAGGTACATCTAAGACTCACTATGTACCGTGAAGGTCCCAGGATCATTATTTTCTGTACCTCGTGTGATGCATCCTCTCAACCTTCTCAGCATGCAACCTCCAGGACCCATTGCCCGGACCAGCGAGGCCAGCCCAGGTCATGGCACACTCTCACCAGTATTTCAAGGGGCTGAGAAAGGCATCAAGATTTTCTATTGCAAGACCACCTGTCTCCTCCCTGAATTCAGATCCCGGCCTCCTGTGGTACCGCCAAGCTCATCAGTCCAGAGCCGAGGAGGAGCCGTGGTCGGTGTGTGAGCAGAAGCTGCTTAGAAGGCCGTGGAAGCAATCCTCCTCTCGCTGAGCAGAAATCCTTTCTTCTCTCTGTGAGTTCCTGGCACACAGGCTCACTGAAGCTCACAGAAGCATCCAGCTCTTTCCAGCTGCACCAGAGCTGTTCAAACACAGCCTTGCACAATCAGGACCAAGGACAGCGCCCTCCCCCCAGGGGTTCTGCATGAGGCACAAACCACTTCCTACTCCCATTCTGTGTACATTTTGCTTATGAAAGGAAGACAGAGCAGAGGCAGAAACCCTCTGGTGCCTGACTCCATTTGCATATCTCTAAGGAAATGTGGGTATTAGAGAACTGTAATGGTATCTAATAAACATTTTAGAAATATGGGCGAAGCTAACTTTGAACTTTAAAATGACTCCCTAGGCAGTGGTACTCACTGGACACCACGTTGAAAACATTGCCCCAAAAGAAATATACTCTGTACCTGACTTCCATAACTGTAACCCTCTGTATATCACCCTTGTGATAACAACAGAAAGCAACAATCACAAAACGCCTTCCTGGCCTGTGCAGGAGTTTTCCCTTCCCTCTGGCCTGGCACAGGCCTGTAAAGTTCTACTAGCTCACTAGTCCCCGTCTCCGAATCAAGCACCTGATGGGGCATCTGCAGCTCTGCAAAATCAGGATCATAACCACCACAGGACAAGCACCGGGTGCACAACCATTGCATTTGGATGCTCAAGAGAGGAATAAAGCAAATTTCTCATGTTTTTTTTTTCTTCTGGTATCAGAGTTTGCATTCAGGACCTCATAATTACTGCACCTCTTTGCTTGGCTGATGCTCTACCACGTTAGCTACTCCAGCTCCCCCCATCCCTTCACTACCTGCCCCGCCATGGTAGAGTCTTGTGGACTGGGTAGCTTTAAGCCACAATCCATGGCCTCTCAGACCCTAGGGTGGCAGGGATCGTAGGGATGGGCCCCTGTGGCACCGTTCTTCAAGTTTTGAAGACATGTCTCTCCTCTCTGTCTGTCTGTCTGTCTGTCTCCCTCTAGCTCGCTCGCTCTCTCTCTCTCTCTCTCTCTCTCTCTCTCTCTCTCTCTCTCTCTCTCTCTGTGGCTGGTGTTGGTTGTTCAAGTTTGAAATGAGAAGATCATCCTTGTAGGGATTCTGGGATTTAAAAGAAACAGGAGTGCGTGGAGAAAAGACTGCCTTTTCCCCGTGGTCGGATGAGGTCAGAGTTGTTGCCTTGGGAATCAGAAGCCCAGGCCTCACACAGCCAGGGCCTCCTCTGCTCTCCTCTCCTCTCCTCCCCTCCCCTCCCCTCTCCCTTCCCCTCCCCTCCCCTCTCTCTCCTCCCCCCTCTCCTCCCCTCCCCTCTCCCCTCCCCTCCTCTCCCCTCCCCTCCTCTCCCCTCTGCCCTCCCCTCCCCTCTCCTCCCCTCCCCTCCCCTTTCCTCCCCTCCCCTCTCCTCCCCTCCCCTCCCCTTTCCTCCCCTCCCCTCTCCTCCCCTCCCCTCCCCTCCCCTCCCCTTCACTCCCCTCCCCTCCCCTCTCCCCTCCCCTCCCCTCTCCTCCCCTCCCCTCCCCTCTCCTCCACTCTCTCCTCTCCTCTCCTCCCCTTCCCTCCCCTCCCCTCCCCTCCCGTCAATGAAAGACCCACGGAGACCTGCACCCAAGGACGCACACACGGACCACTGGATGCAACAGGCAAGAGGATTTTATTCGGGCATATGCTCGGGCTCCCAAGTCCACTTGACCACGAGATCCGCAAGGTTTGGGTCAGTGTCTGGGCTCGGGCTTCTCAGGTACACGTGACCTCGAGATCCGTGAGGTTTGGGTCAGTGGCTGAGAGCCCCGATCTGTCTCGGGAGTGACTTTTTATACAGTCCTACAGTCCGTTATAACAGATTCCGCGCTTTTACAGCCAATAAGTGTAAAGCATTACAGCAAGGTCTGCACGCAGGCAGCCAATCCTTGTGAAACAAATTATACATTTTGACCAATAATCGCTCAGACAGGGCCCGGCGGGAAATATGTGCTGAGTTGTATCCCTCTGGGCCTTGGATGGGGAGGCGACCCTTATCTGAGTTAGCACGTGTTGTTTGTGAGGTCTGATGGCTAGGTGCGGAGACTGGTCAGCAGGACGTGGGCTAAGCTTGTAAAAACTACTACCATGGGGAAGGGGCAGGGTTGGGCTTTACACAAGTTCCTGCCCAGTTATGAGAGGTACGGGCATTAGTAAGGCGTGCTTACAGACTATTCTATGACCTCCTGGCTCTTATTAATTTCGAGTGGCCAAGTTCAAGGGACTCTAGGATCTGTCATCATCTCTGCCATCCAAGCAGAGGCTTACTGCATTGTATAAATGTCCTATTGGCATTTCGCTTGCTTAGTTGCTGGACTTGAACTCAGGGCCTGGGCACTGTCCCTCAGCTCTCCAGCTCAAGGCTAGCACCCTGCCACTTTTGAGTCCCAAACTTAGGGCCTGAGTGCTGCACCTCAGCTCTGCAGCTCAAGGCTTGCACTCTGCCACTGTGAGTCCTGAGCTTGGTGTGAAGAGCTAAAAAAGCGCCCCCATTCTGAAGCAGCAACCGTCTTGTTGTTTATGTAAGCTGTTCAGGGTATAGAGATGAAAAAAACTACCCCCAGACCCAAAGTTATTCCCCATCAGTAAGCAGAATAAAAATCTCCAAGGACCCAGAGGCTGCACAAACAGGAGCTTCTGAGCCCTAGTCAGCCATTGTTCACACAGGTGTCCATAAGCTCCAGGAACTAGCCTATTTTGTGTCAAAATTAGACTGCACGTATAGCATTGTATAGCATTTGTTCCCAAACCATAAAACTACTCTCTGACAGTTGAATGGGACCCGGTGTCCTGAGAACTTCCCGTCGGTTTCCACCAGCCTGGGAAGCTCCCCAATCCCCATCTTATCTCATCCGACCACCTGATGGGTGTAAATCTGTGATATTTGCCTTTAAAAAGACTGTGTAAACCCTGACTGTCAGCTTCTCCCCCGTACCTCACAGCATCACTGCTTTGAGGTGTGAGTGGACAAGTTCCTTGCTGGCTCCCTTAATCTATGGCCAGCTGGCCACAGTTCCTTAGTTAGCAAAAGCATGAGTTAAACTTTAAGATGGCAGCACTATGGTTCTGACCTGGGGTCCTTCACCCTCCCCTCCCCTCTCCTCTCCTCTCCTCTCCTCTCCTCTCCTCTCCTACCTGCTCCACTCTGCTTGGCTCTAGGCCTATTCTGCTCACTGCTTCACCCCCACAATCCCTGGAGCTCAGCTTTGCCATCCTTCAGCATGGATTCTTCACCCATGGATTCTTCTCCGTGCCTTCTCAGTGATCCCCTTCTTCTCCCACCCAGCAGGTCCTGGCCTGGGGTCGGGGGTATGGAATTCTTGAGAGGGGAACAGGAGGTCTCAGCAACTCGGGATCTTTCTGAATTCCTAAGTCAAGCTCAGCCATGAGAAGATGTTCCCGAGCGGGAGTATGAATTATCCTCCAGGAATCTCCCGGGAGCATGCTTGGCTCTAGGCTGGCGCATGCAGTCACTGAGGGGCCGTTGGATGGTAAGGGCTTTGACCCCATCGGTGGACGAAACCATGGATTGACCCATTATTTGAAGGCTTTATTGGAGGAATCGGAGCACTGGGATTTAGGTGTAAGGCATGTCTTCTTCCTCTTCTCACTTCTCTCCTTGTCTTCTGGCCACTCTGAAATGAACACCCTTCTGACAAAGTGATCTGCTTTCTCAGAGTCTGGTAATAACAGCCAGCGGAGAGTAGAAATTTACTGAGAAAATACAAAGCTGCCACAAGTCTTTTAGGAGATCTCCTATCTGGGATATAGGAAGTTAGAAGTCCAGACTCGTGGTGTTATTGTTATCATGAACTCGACTGTTCTTATTTCCAGCTGTTCCTATGATGGGAAGGCTGGAGCGTCAGGGGCCTCTGGATGACGAGGGTTCTCAGTAGAGCTGTGGCATTCCACGGGGGCATGACATAGCTTCGTGAGACTGTGTTCGGGTACTTGGCTCAGGATTGCCTCTCCCTCTCTTCTCAAGACTGCAACCCACGTCCTCATCCGGGCCCCAGCAGCCTTGTCTCCCAGGAACCAGGCGGCTTCCAGAGGCAGAAACAGCCACGCTGGGCTGCTGTGGCTCAGGGCCAGCATGCGAAGGGCATTCTGATGAGGAGTCAGGCTGCCCCCACCTGCCTCTGGGAATGCATGTTCTGATGTTTGGTGGCAACTGGAGATGTGAGTGAGTCTCCCATTCTTAGAGTTAAACCTTCCAGTCCCTCCTTCCTTTTGTGTCACGCCTGCTTTGGTCATCCAGCAGTGACGTCTTGCGAAGGAAATTGCAGGCTGCGTGGGGCCTGGCCATAGCCACTGGCCTGCTGGTTAGGTCTGCATTTGGTTAAGTGCCCAGGCCCAGTCGCCGCATTGTTTCACTGGTGTTGGTGCTATTTTGGTGTGCTTCATTTATTTCTTGGCCTCAGTTAACTGTACCTGTAGGTTTCCCTTTGATATGCTGACATATGTGTACAATATGCCTAGTTCAGGCACATCTCCCTTCTGAAACTTTCCCTGACCCTCCTTCTCCCCTTCCCCAACCAATCTCAACACACTCTTTGGCTCTGTTTCCACAGAGTACTCTGAGCACACACCATCTCTTTCAGCCACTCCACGGTTCTGCTTTATGGAATGGAATCTCATCATCATCGTGTCTAAGTGAACCCAGCCTGTGATCCTCCTGCATCTGCCTTCCAAGGATGGGGTCTATAGGCCTGACACCACGTGCTGCCTGTGTTGTTTGAGCCAAAAGTAGCCTGGTGTTCTGCACGGCAAGCCTGAGCCTTTCCATGTACATACCGTAATATTCATATCTTGGCATATGCACGTCTTGATATGAACACCGCCTCTGATGAACTTGGACAGTATCTTTATGTACTGCAACTAAAAATATCAAAACCCCTGTTTCAGCTTCTACACTGGTCCTTAGATTCTGGCAGGCTGTGCTTATTTTTGTAGTCTATCATAAGACAAAAATATTAAGACTCGTGAGTCTTGCTTCTCGCAAACACAAAAGCTCCTCAATGGCTCCAGGTTTGTCCCTTACTAAATCCCTGAAGCCTACTGCCTATGGCTGATGTTTACTGGACTGTCGATAGAGATCAGTTAATCAAAACTCTTCTGATGGCTTCATAAATCAGAGAGCTGGGGTATGAAGGCAAGGACTTTGGGGCAGACTTCTGGGCTTTGGGGTCTGTGTGTGACCCTTTATTGGTGCTTTGTCACCCAGCAACAGTCTCAGGACATAGGTGGCATCCTATGACCTTAACCACGAACTGTCACTGCCCATGCAATGTTCAGATAAGGCATGTCACAGTCAGCGATTTGCCTTTTTATTTTTTGACTGCAGGTCTCTACCCTGTACCCACCCTGGAATCTCATGGGAGGCATCCGGGAGGATGAAGACATAATTATAGCAATGGCTGCCCAAATCTACCAAAATAATAAAATCCCTTGAATTATATACTCACAGGAGATAAACTTTATGGCATGTGAATTATTTCTCAGTAAAGCTGTGAAAAACAGTCGTGAATCCCTCATGCCCAGAGATTCAAGTTCAACTGGTGGCGCAGACAGTCCGTTGCTCTGCACGGGGAACTGTGCAGTCACGACTGTACATCCCAAGTCTGCAGTCAGCCCCAGTTCCCCCAGGAAATCCTGAGTCCACCCTAAGGTCTTAACTAGCCTCATCTTAGACTTGACTGCCTAGCTGTACAGCTGCCAAACCTGACCAGAGAGCACAGAACAGAGATTTTACAGAAGATACATTCCGAGGGCTCACCGCCACCTTCCTGAATCACGTTCTCTGCGCCAGGCCTTAGAAATCTGAATCTTTAAGAATGACACAGAATGAGCATCTCCTTCCCAGCACTCATGGGAAGACTCCAGCGAGCTGCACTAAAATCAGGTCCCAAGACACCAGGCCGGCAGCACATTCTACCAGAAGACTCGTGGTCTCTACAATGTGGGGAAGTGCTCGAACACTGCAGCAAATGCCATTTCACATGAGAAGGGAGGGATGGTTTGATCACCCAGGAGCAGGGCCACCCCCGCCACTGCCTGGATGGCCACACACTTGTGGTGGCTTTCATTCCATCCCACTCTGACGTGGTGCAGTCCTGCTGCTCTGCCCGCTGGGAAAGGGCCTCCTCGTCACTGTTCTGAATCCCGCCCCGGCCCCTGCCCTGGGGAGTCTAGATCTTCAGTGATGCTTCTTCCTCCCTATAAGCTTAGCCTCTCAGTTACCTTTCCTTCTGGCACTTAAAAATGCTTCTCTTTCCTCCTGATAAGAATCCAACAAGGCCCCATCCTTCCCAATTCTCAGAAGGACCCTGGGTCTGTACCTCCATCTTGCATTCGCGTTTGAATTGACTTTACCAGTGAGTGTGCCACAGATGGCTGGCCTCTCACCTTCCTGTGTCTCCTCCGTGTCAAGTCTGCTCCTTGCCTGACCTCAGCTTTTATTCCTCCCTTATCTTTCTCTTGTCTTTATTTTCTTTGTTTTACTTTTCCTTCACTTATAGTTCTCATCAACCTTAGTGCTTCAAATCAATATCCATCTGCCTGTCTATTTTCTATCTTCTCTCATCTGTCTGTCTGTCTGTCTGTCTGTGTGTCTGTCTATCATCCAGCAAGCAAGCATCCAGCTTTCAAATTTCCTCTTGCCAGACAACTAAAGAAATGCTGAGAACAGAGTCAAAATCCAACATTCCGACGCTTAGACAACTTTACAGTCCTCAGAGGAACCTAACTTCCCCACGGCAACATTGGGGGAAATCGCCGCTTCAGCTTCAGCCAGCGGATGAAACCTGACCCTCAAGGACCTCTGGTCTGTCTCAGACTACAGAATTTAAACTTAAGTTTCAAGGCCCTTAGACAAAGCCAACTGGCCTTTGCTTCACTCCAATCTTGCAAACAGCTCAGTTGGGACATGAACAAAGCCAGCCAGTGCTGCTGTTGGCGGGATTCTGGCTGCCACATCTCCCTGCTTGGGTGCTTGTCCGAGTCTTCACCCTCACTGTGGCGTCGACCATAACAAGTCCTGCACTCATTCAAGCCGCTCCCCTCAGTATTTCCTCCCTGCTGACCTAGAAGATCAGTCCTTTGTGTGTAACTCTATCAAAAGCTTTACTTGAAGTCCAAGTAAATCATAGCTGAGCTTTTGCTATTGACTCTTTGTGCTGTCCGCTTGAAAAATTCTATCAGATCAACCAAGCGTGGTTTTGCTTTGGTGAACTGGCGCTCTCCACCTGTAATTAAGTGAAGGTGTATACTGCCTCTAGCTCATGCTGGGAGTTTTGTGTTCTGTGCTGGCTTCCTCTGAGGCCAAGAACAAGCAGCAAGCTCCTGAATAAAACAGAAGTGCAGGGCTCTTCCTCAAAGGACTGTCAAGGGGGCCCATGTCGTCTTTTTCTCTGGCATGTTTTTTTTATTTTGTGTGAAAAAGTTTATCTTAAAGATGGTGTTCTCTGTCAAAGGGCACAGTCCTTGGAGTCTGAGACTCACAACTGAATCCCACCTCTGTGGCTTCATCACCCTCGGAAAGTCACCAAATACCCAGAGCTCGGTTTCCTGAGTGCGGGTGATGGAGACACTTGATGGCAGGTTGTTTGTGAATAAATGAGTTAAGAGGATGCACAGAAAATCTGGCCAACTTGTCTGGTCCCCAGCTTGCCATGGAGTAGGGGAGCAGGCAGCAAGGCCAGCTACGAACTCCTGCAAGCCGGAAACTTGCCAGGGGTGTTCCAACTCTTGTCTCACCCTACTTTCCTGTTTCCTGTATCTGTCTGTAAGAGGTGCTTAAATCTGCTTCGCTAAAGAGCACTTGTTCCCGACTTGTGCCCAAGGATGAACTAGCAGCAGGAGACAAGCAAGGCGTCCTAGCCACCATTTTAATCGGTGACTTGTGCCCCGAGCCTCCCTTTCCTACCCCATACATCCACCTTGGGAGCCAGGGCGGAGGGCCCAGGGGACAGGATGGGCTGCTGGGCACCGGTGACTCTTACCATAGCCACAGCCACCATCCTGGGGTCGAGACTGCCAGCCCCCGCTCTACAGTGACCTCTGGACTCCAGGGCAGGTCTGGACTGTGAATGCTGAGTACCTCTCTGCCCCTCCTCCCTTTCCTTGTCTATGTAGAGGTATAGTTCATCTCATCCAAAGGTAGCACAGTCCCACGTGACAATGAATCCTGACAACGGTTTCCAGGGAAAGTGACTCTTTTGGGTTTTTTGTACCTTGATTTTTCAGATCACTGAGCTACTGAGAAGCCAGCATAGGATTTGGGCTTTGACATTCAGTTCAAACAGACGTACTCAACACACCCTGCTATTCTGCATTCGAGGACGTGGTGTGCCTGGAGGATGATCAAGGAAGACCCATCTGTGCTTTAATTCTGTGAGGGTGGGGACTGTGAGCCTGCCACAACTGTGGCCTGAGTGTCTCACTGTCAGGCTGGAGTCCTTGAGGCTAGAGTCACAGCTGTCCCTGAGTGTCATGAGCCGAGGAAGGGCTTATGAGCTGGGCGTCATCTCTCTTCTTCACCTGGGTTCTGAACCGTGTGCCTGCTCAGGCTCAGCTCTGGGTATGTGTCAGTCCGTCTAGAGGGCTCCCTGGCTCCCTTTGGCCCCCAGGCTCTGTGGGGGATGCCTTGGAAACATCCATAAATCAAATACACAGACAAAAGGCATTCCAAACAGGTTGTAGTGTGGTAAGAAGTTATTTGAAAATAATTCCTACAGCGACAATTTTGGAAAGTGATAAATCCAACTGTTATGAAGATACGCCTGGGATCCCTAAGCCTACATGGAGAATGTTTATTGAATTTATGTGCACTGTGAACAAAGAGGCTGGCTGGCAACTCTCCCGCCCTGCTCTCTCACTCACCACGGTCTCCAGCCTGGCCTTCCTTAGGTCTAACAGTTCTTAATGGTGGTGCTTTAAGGAGCTGGACTGCAGAAGTGGGACCCCGTACTGTGGGAGAAACCATGTTTCCTTGCAACAAAAATGAATGTTCTACTCAGTCTGAACACCCAGTGTCAATCCATTATAGACTCGGAGGAAGAGGAAGAGATGTCAGTGAGCCACAGGGGAGAGCTGACGCCCAGAGCCCGGCCATCATTCCCAGTGCCTATACCACCCCTAGGCACAACACTGTACACTGCCACACGTGGCGGCAAGACTCCACGCGGCACTGGACTAATGCATCTCATGCTGATCACAGACCCACGGCATCACCTCAGAATTACAGGGACACCAGTCAGGCTGAGCCGGATTCATGTACAAACTCCGCTCCTGTCAGATTTGCAACTGGAAAGATTTTGAGAAAGATACAGGTGAGATGTACAGCACTGTTTTTCATTATCTGTGTGCACGAAGGCACCTCGAGGTACAGCACAAAGTTTGTGGAAAGTGCATTCCAAACAAGATATTTAATTTCTCTCCTTTTTCCACCGGCGTGCCATCAATGCATTCCAATGCAGAGTTCCTTGCTACCAAAGCTGGCGCTGGCGTCCACACCACAGCAGAGCGCCTCACCTTAGCCTGTCTGGGCTTCTCTGCCTTAGCTCTGGGATACCAGGCTGAGACTGCATTGTGCTTCTGCCTGGGGTGCCAGGAAGCCTCCCCAGCCTCCACTCACCAGCCGTCTGTAGTGCCCCAATGCCATCACCCAGGGTGGCTCTGACACTGGCAGAGGACAGAATCAGCCTAGGATGGGCCCGGCACACAACCACACCCTGTGCTGACATGGGACATTGAAGGTGGCCGCCCCAAGTCTAAACAGAGCACAGGAGTCTCTACAGAATGGAGAAAACAATAACAACAAAATGTATACCTAAAGATGCCTGCCCGGACCCCAGCACTCGGGCCTGGGCAGCAGGTCACAGGTTCAAGGCCAGCCTGCATGACACGGCAACTTCCAGACAAGCCTTGGCCATCCAGTGAGATACTAGCTCAAAATAAAACATTAAAATAAAACAATGTGGCTACTCTTTTACCACAGTCATTAAATATTTAGATTAGCTTCTGATTTTATTTTCCTGGACATCCATTTTCCAGAAATGAACAAATGCTAATTCACACTGGGTCAATATGGCCAGTTTAAAAGATACGATGAATATTATACTTCCAAACATAGTTAGATAAGATTAAAACATGTAGTTGTGTGTATAACATTGTACAGCATAGGTATAATAAAATAAATGTATAACTTAAACATGTGAGTCAACTGTGGTGAGAAGTATGTTTAATAAATGCCTATGAAAATTTAAAGATATACAGTATTCCCGTTTATACACTTAAAATGCAAATTAAAGCCTGAAAAAAAATCTGCATTTCTCTTGTCCCAGAAATTTGCCTTCTAACAGAGTCTAAGAAGTAATTATACAGTAAAACACACATATAAAACTTGTTAAAAGATGTTCATCTTGCTCTTACTTACAATGTAGATAAACAGAAACAACTTGAAAACACTTTACTAAGAATCTGGCTAACTGTATTACAGTATCATATTATAGTTAAACGTGATACTATAACTCAAAATAAGGTAGCATGGGGAATATACATAACATTGAGAAAATGGTACTGTTAAAGGCATCATCTATTTTAGTCTAGAGTTCCATAGTAACCTAAAAGGTACAGACTGGTTTCCATTTTACTGCTTGGGATGTCTGGATTTCCAGATACCATGCATACGAAAATATAAAATTTCAAAACAAGTGTTCACTTGGGTCATGAGTCACTCTTCTTCTTTTGTATTGTTGGGGTGATGCAACAGGTAGTGGGTGAATTACTTCTTGTACGTTGATACCCCTTCCCATGTTTTCCCCCCACTTTCCAACCCCCACCCTCCCGAGTCACTCTTCTTATCCATCCATGGTCTACGGGAGATGAAGCCCCTGGCTGCCTGCGCTTGTGTGGCCCTAGTGTGAAGCAGGGGAAGAAGAGATAGGAGGCCCGAGGAATCGGAGAGGATTGCTCATGCACTGAACCACCTGGAGACTGAGTAGCCCCTGGAGTGTGTGTGGGCCTGTTGCTAGGGCGTGGGAGCTACAGAATGAAAGCTGATATTTCAGGGGATGGCTGGAAGGGTAGAAATACTCAATTCATGTTCTTTGATTATAAAAATGTCAGTAAAGAAAGACTACAGAAGTATTGATCTGTAAGAAGCCCAGAGAGAGTGGATCTCAGGCCTCAGGATTGACCAGGCCTTCAAGACAACCTAAGGGGGTAGGGGGGTCTCTGAGTGAGACTCCACCATGTTCCCTATGAGCCCAGAGCCCCTCGTCTGGCCAGTGCAGGCGCTTTCTGTTTCCTTTCCAAGTGCAGCCACAGTAAACATCAGGCAGGAGACCAGCCCTGCTCCTTCTACTTGCTGCTGCCCATAGCTCAGCCAAGCCTTTTCTCAGAGGGCTCCCTTAATCATCCCCAAAGCCCGCCTTTTTCCTGCCATCTTCCTTCTCAGCGTGTTCCAGGGAGGGCAGGAAGTAGAGTGCCACAGACACAGCAGCCACGGGCTCTGCCAGACTCACCCTTCCCAGTTCCCCAGGAAAGGCGGTCAGTCTGTGAGGCACATGTTTCTCTTTGGGAGATGGAGCTGTGAGGATGGTCTTGTTGGACTGTTTTCAGGGTTAAAAGTGAAGCTCAGAAGCCTACCAGCATAGTACCTGGACCAAACGTAATCTATAAATCACACTTACCATGGCAAATGCCACCTCCTCTTAAACACCCAGGGAACACTCCAGTATGGTGGCCTAAGTCTAGAAAAAGGGTCTGACTGCATCCATTATGCACAGGAAATAGGCCCCAAGATGCCACGCTGAGGGCAGAGATGGTCATTCCCTGGGCCAATGGAGGTCCATACATCTAGAATTCGCTTTTAATGCACTTCGTATAAATATTTGTTAAAAAAATAGACACCGAGCAGAGATGTTCCTGTTTCCACTTGAGAATGTATTCTATCAAAACCCACCTTCGACTCATAGAGGCCTAGGTGTGTGGTAGGTACTGTTGCAATATTTCACTTGCTTAATCTCTATTTACATTCTTTAGGAAGAACAGTGCCCCTGGTTTACCAAGACCTGATGTACAAAAATACTAAAGCCTGTTCCCTGGCTGGCACACAGCTCCTATACAGCTGAGCCCAGACATGCACCCAGGCAATCTGGCCCTTATCCTTGACCCCCCTTCCCTCCAGGGCCCAAGGACAGACCATGTGGCGCCCAGAAAGCAGGTACCCTGCCCCTCAGGTCTCTGCTGCCTGTTGGGGCCTAGCCTCCATCTCTGAGGCCTGATTCTGGCTCAGCTGCAATTAAAGGGCTTTGTCCAGGCATTTGGTCTTTTGCATACCTCTCTTAAGGCTGTGTACGTGACTCGATTGAACCCCCCGCAGTTTCGCGGGTCTCGCAGCAGCTCAAGTCTCGCGCGCTTTCCTGCACCTGTCCTGCCCACTACCTGAAAGCCCCACCCAGACCCTTAGTGGTAGCACAGGGGCCCTCTTCCTATTGGCTAGCTTCCCAGTGCCCACCTTCTCCTACCCTAACAGTATGTAACTAATTGTCTGACGCAATAAAGGAGGAGAACATCAGAGAGAACGAGAGATCAGCAGAGATCAGCAGAGAGATCTGATGCGCTTTCATGGTTAACACTGCTTCTGACTCAGCGTGGTTTTTTCTTCCCCGGTGATTGGGGGAGGGCTGGGTCTTCGACACTTACCATCTCGCTCGGCTCCCGGGGGACTACAGGCTGGCCCTGTGTGTCCCTCCCCGTTCCTGTGTTGCTGCCCCAGAGAGGAGCAACAGCTGCCCACTGGCTGACCACTGCTCTGCATTGTGTGCTTTGTGCAAATATTTCAGCCTGTGTTTGTGGCATTATTCAACATTTATGGGGCTTTCAATATTTATACTGCACAGATTGGCTCCCTGCAGGCCTGAGGCTGGAGAATGTTTATGAAAACAACACGAATCTAGGCAGTGACGACCCCCTTGAGCTCCTGGAGGCGCTCCGAGCTTCTGAAGTCAAAATGTCCAAGGGAAGGTCACCATGGAATATCTGGTTCCTAAGCTATGGCGAGCAGACTGGGGGTGAACCACACCCACAGAGGAAGCGGTGTGACTGCCGAACTCGAGTCCTCATCATGTTCGCTGCATGCTAACCCCGTTAGCAGATCAGGGATGGAGAGGCTGAATGCCCCTTGCCCCTCCGCCCCCTCTAACTGAAGCAAGACGTACACAGAGCGTCCATCTTGTAACCTGCCTGGTGGACGTTTGGCAACTTCACTCCAAATTTCATAGCGTTGTCTTTTACAACAGACCCTTCAAAAAGCAGCATACTACAAACCATCTTTGGACTATGTTTTATTTTTCAGCACAAAAATGTAAAATATAATAAAATAAAAGAAAGTAAAGATCTTTCATGTTGATGTTTTATTCTCTTTAACGTATGCACAGCATTTCCTTCATTTGTGCTTTTTGTTTTATAATGAGGAAAAATGCATATGAATCAAATTTTTATCATTTCTTTAAGCAATTAATTCACCTTTGAGAACTTTTTTGGTGCTGTCTACTTTAATCTAAGCCTCCATTCATATTTCATGAACTCCTCCTGGTGTTCCATCAATATATTATAATTTAAACATGTTTTATGGCCAAGTAAGTTTAGAAAATGCTGATCTAGAACTATCTAAAAATGTATTCTTGCCCTGAAAAAAAAAAAGAGGTAACATTTTTTTGTTAGCTAGGAACAATTCTGCTGTCCATTTTGATGATCTCTGATTACCATTGGCATAAAATGGCCTGAAATTGTAAGAATTGTAGGAAAAGTCATCTCCAAAGAAACTGATGCCTTTGGGCTTTACCATGTTTGGGAGTTTGGAGGCTCTGGTGGGTTTGGAATAAGAATCAACTTACATTGTAAAAGGGACACATGAGCAGTGTTGGAGAAAAGGAGAACAGACAAGAGCTCAAATATTGAAAGATGGAAAGGGAAAGGAGATGGGTCCAGGGAGCAGGCAGGGAAGCTGGCCAGAAGTCTCAAGATAGCAGATGCAGTCTAAAGAACTCAGTTGACCACAAACTGGACTTGAAGTGACAAAAAGGAGTCTAGTTAAAGATGCCTCGAGATTTCAGCTTAGGAACTTTGAAAGGCAGAGCTAAGTTGAAGAAGGTATGGTAACAAACAAAACACTTTACCTATGCTATATCCTACTCGTGTGATTGTAGATGGTGGGTGAGAGCCCTAATTGTCAGAGAGCACAACTTACCAGGCCTGTAGGGTGGAGCTCACTAGCACACAGATGCTTTGTCTACCGACAGGGACAAGGCTTCTGAAGGTCACGTGACGATCCCCTGGGAGGCACAGGTATGCACTCACATGGAGACTGAAGTTTCAAAGGCGGGTCTGAGCTGGAGCCATGGCTGAGAGCGACCAGAGCTGGAGGAAGAGGAGGACCAGTGAGCAGCCAGCGCCATCCTTTCTGAAGTAGGGAAACCGGGAGCCACCTGCACGGGTCATCAGAGAAGGAGCCTGGAGGAGGAAGAGGGAGACGCGGGAGACGCTGGTGTTCTGGAACCAGGTGGAAAAGAAAGACAGGGCTCTCCGAGCTGAAGTCCAGAGAACTGGAACCAGACCACTGGGCTAGGCAGAGGGGCGGCAACAGTGGTCTGCAGAGGACTGGTCTGGGGAGAGGCAGAGGAGCCACGAGGGGAGAGCAGCAAGGTGTAGCAAGGAAAAGGAACTGGACACACACCAAGGAATGGTCTAGAGGCCAAGAGTATGGTTTTTGCTTGTTTCAGGGTTTAGATAGCAATTGTTTGCTTTCTTTTTCTTTTTTTCTTTCTCTGTGACAAATTCGTGGGAGAAATGGATGTAAGGATTTATTTTGGCTCTTGGGGTCACGAGGCAGAGCATGGGGTTGGGCACGGGTCAAGCTGTTGCATCGTGCCAATCATCTCTGCAAACACTCTCCCAGACACACCTAGAGCTGCTGTGCCCGTCTCCCAGGAGCCTCTCAATTCTGTCAAGCCGGTAGTCAAGCTTAGCGTCTATAGACGGAAACGTAGGTCACGTACTACCACGAAAATCCACATTCTAGGGATCCAAAGACAGGGAAGAGTCCATGTGTGCTGGGTCACTTCAAGTAGAGAACGCCAGGGATGTGGCCTCGGCCGCAGGCATGGGCGGCTGGCTGCACACAGGCACTGGAGGCAGAGGAGCAGAATGTGGGTCTGTCTTCCTCTGTCTGTTTGCAGGTCTCACGGCCAGGGAGTGCATCTTCTACTGTGCCTCCGGCAGATAGACGCGATAAATCATGTCTAACTGGCTAATGATCAAAATCCTTCCAGATTTTAGATGAGAAAATGAACATGAAATTCTACCTTAAGCCTGACATCCCTGGCAGGTAAGGAACTTTGGACAAAACTCAATTCACAGCCTTGCACTGGCTCTGGTGTAACTGTTAATTATCAGTGAGGATGGAGTGCTGAAGTCACCAACAGACTCCTTAATGTGTTTCCATAAATCTGGGCCATTCAGTAGAGGTCAAGTTGATAAGCCCTGAGAATGAATATCAATGCCCTCCAGAGTTTTGCTGGGGAGTATGATTAAGACGACCAAATAGTCTCTCCCTTATCACACTCTCAGAAAATTGGTGCTTCAGAGGCTCATAAGAGGGGACTGGAAAAATCAGAGTTTATCGTTACATGTATTGTCAATGAATCAAGGCATAAAACCCTGTAATGGCGTGCTTTAAACACGAAGGACAAGTCCTTGGCTATCTGTTGCCTTAAATGGACACTGGCATGGCTTCCCCTGAAGTTGCCTTGGTGGTTTTTGGCCTTGAGTCTGTGTTGTTCAAGTCAGAAGAACTCATGGGATCTGGTCCCCCTCCCTCCACTTTCCCCTCTGCAGAAACCCCTTGATGTGGACGTGGCCCAGCAGGGGTGGGGCCTGCAGGTGAGCTCGGCAAGAGAATGAAGTGTTCTCCGGAAGAAAAAATGACGGGAAAGCCCATAATACTTCAAAACTATTTATTCTTCTTCGCCTTAAATTGGGCAAAACAGTCACTTAGAAAATTACGGAGTATGCAAACACCGCGAGCTCTATCCACCCCATTCTCTGAAGCAAACACCTGTCACCTTCTTGAAAGGGTTTGTTTTACCATGATCATTTCTACGTTTTTATTGCTGTGTCTTCTTTGTTTTGAGATGAAGTCTTGCTATAAAACTTCCACTGATGAGTATCCTGTCCCAGAGCTGGGGTCAAGCCACGTCTACCTTTACCATCATCTTTTCTAACATTTTGCATCAGCAACACCTATCCTTTGGGGAAGATCTGAGAATCTGCATCACACATCCTCTCCTGCACCAGACTGAGAGTTCGGTGGGGACGAAGGAGGGGTTGTGTGTGCACAAGCCCTATGCAAGTCCTGCCTCTCAGACTTCCAGGAGAAGAGGCCAGGCCTAAAGGAAGGGAGGCGAGGATTGCTGCCTTTTCCTGCTACAGAGGGAGCTGGGGGATTGGCAGGATTGTGAACAGGAGCACTTAATCTGGACAAGTTCTGTACATGATTGTATCACCAGCATAGCTTTGTCATCCTCCCTGTGACAGGACTACCCTTCTCTGCCCCTGGCTAGGCTGGACTTGCCTTGGTCTGTACACCTGTATACCCTTCTGGGGCACAGAGTCCAAAATGGCACTGAGTCCTACCTTGGGCTCTGGGTCTTCATGTATCTTCCCACACCGGAACTAGAGGACGAAAATACACGGTCAGAAACAGAGGTGCTCCATGAGCCAGAGAGAGCCAGTGGCACTAAGAACAAGGAAGTATTTGTCTCCCCAGAATAATAAGAGGAAAACTATGAGGACAGTCGGGTTAATTTGCCAGGAGGCAGAGATTCCTCTCAGGGCGTGGCTTTCCTTCTTGCCCTCAATCCCACAATGGCTCCCCTGTGGCTCCTCAATCAGACATCAGAGGGGCACCTGGCAGGAGGGCCAGCTCTGCTGCCATAAGCAACTTTGGAGTGGGTAAAGCTGATGAGCAGAAAGCCCTCTGCATTCCACTGGACTCCCTCAAACAAGGGCTAGTCACGCAAAGGGGAAGGAGAGAGATGAGAAAGCCTGGCCTGGACCTAGCGTTGAGTCTGTGTGTTGTTTAGTCTGCAAATAGCTCTCAGGTTGACTATGAGGACGCATAAAGATACAGAAATCCAGGGATCGTGTTCAGGTCACACAGTTCATTTATCAGAACTAAGAGGTTAAAAACTAAGCCCAGCGTGTGCATGGGGGAAAGACACCATTATGATCACATGTTTCTTTGGCCACTTTACCCATTGAATAATTTGTAATTAGATCTTGTTTTCAAAATAAATGTATTACAATATTGTTCTTTGAACATTTTAACTCTAAGTTATTTTTATGGTAAAGTTTCCATAATGGCCCAGGGGGTTCTGCAGCTCTAGCACAAGGGGCTCCTGCAGAGAGCTCTGTGCATCCTGCATGCCTGCACAGAAGATTCGTGTGTGCCCAGCATGGGACTCCAATGCCTGCCCACTGAGCTCCTCCAGCCTTAACATATGCCATGACTTTGGGGCCTTTGTAACAGCTAAGAAAGGAATCCAGCACCACGAGGCTCTAAGCCAACATCCGACTCATGGATGCATGGTGTTCTGTGGTAACATTCTCTCTGCTCTAGGGTGCAAACACTCCTCTGCTCCCTCCTTCTGCTCTGTGGGCCAGTGGTGGCTTCCTGGGTGACAGCTAGCCAGGTGCTCCTCCAGGGCCTCTCGCCCTCTGGCCTAAACCTTCCACAGGTGTGGTTGGTCTTGGATTAATCTTCCCCTGAACTGCATGTCTCTAGGAAACAGATTCATGCCACTTTCCCGCTGCAGACACCATCCTCTCCCTAGGCTTACACTAGGGGGGTGGGGGGGCTCTCACTTTGGGACCCTATTCCTCTGGTGGAGTGAAGAATGGCCTCAGATTCACACTGTACCTGCCTGAGTTCTTGTGGGCACGGAAGCCAAACTCATATCTGCTCCCCAGGAGCTGACATAAAACCGGCAACATGTGACCAGCCCTGGTCCAGAAAGGCAGATCTGGTAAAGTCACAGGAAGAGGAGTCCAAAGAGAGAGGAAGAGAGAAGAGAAGAGAAAGAGAGAAGAGAAGAGAAGAGAAGAGAAGAGAAGAGAAGAGAGAAGAGAAGAGAGAGAAGAGAAGAGAAGAGAAGAGAAGAGAAGAGAAGAGAAGAGAAGCGAGAGAAGAGAAGAGAAAGCCATCATGGAATTCTTCCTAAGATTGAAGACGTGGAAGGCAACAAACACCACAGGTGTATATTTCATGATCTCAGCTGCTCGCAGTGCTGTGTGGGTCTGGACTTCAGACGTGGCTACGGAAGGCTCTAGACTCAGAACAGCCTGCACCTCTAACAGCCCTGGGACCTGGACTTGCACAGGTCTCCAGGCAAATGTTTGCAGACAAGGTGAGAAACGGAACCGGATACACTCAACCCAAACACTAAGAACAATGCCCACCTGACCGTGGAGTGCCAGAACTTTTGGGTTATGCTTTCCTCTGCCCTCCAGGCTTGTAGACTACGCCTGGAGAGGTGGATGTGCTCTGAACATGCACGTGCAGACTGCGCCAGGCATGAAGCCATCATCACACAGCAAGTGAGCCGGTCCTAATGGAAGGAGACGTTCCTGCGAGGAGCTCAGACACCTTGAGGTGAGAGGTCTCCAGACCCAAACCTGTGGCAGGGCCAGAGGAGCTGCAGGGAGCCTCCCTGAAGGGAAGATCTGGAGTCTCAAGCAGACAGGGCCACACAGCTGAGGAGACAGGGCTTGAGCCGTCCACATTCTCTGTACCTCGTTCTTCTCGGCCTGATCTGGGGTTGTTCAGGCTTGCTCAGGGGAATTCCTTGAAGTTAGTGAGACTGCAGCGAGTTCAGCCATCAGTCTGGCATCTGCATGCAGGAGGCGCTACATAAGTGCATACTCAGTTCCCATCAGCACTGTTATTACTTGTGGAGACAATGCCACACTTTTCCACTGAAGGACAAATGTTCCGGCTTAGTCCTAGGGTTGCGAGCTCTTATAACTTCTCCAACCCCAGTCCCCTGGTCTACGCTCAGCGAACGAGTGTTTGAGCTGTGTAGACAGAGTGTGCATCCTTTCACTGTGTGCTCAGGGTTGGGCGCTGGGGCATGGCCTCCTTCCTGGCCTAAACACAGCCAAAAGAAATGCCCACCTGGGAGTAAATATTCCTAAGTTTTCAACTACTGAGCAGAAGGCCACAGATAGCAGGACCTCGGAAGTGCCGGTCAAACCTAACAGAAGTGTTTGGGAAGTAAGGAGTGGAGCTGAATGAGGGCTCGGGCCTGCCCGTCAGCAGACACCGGCGTGTTGCTTCTGGTGGGCCAGATGGACACGCTGAAGGCCCCAAGACGCAGGCCTGCTGCTCCGATTGGCTTCTATCCTCGTCCAGGCTCCCCTCTCCTTCCTCTCTCCCTCATCACACAGCTGACCCTTTTCATTGCAGTTCAAGATGGAAGTGGCTCTTCCCAGCCCCCTGGATTTCTCCGTAGAAGGAGATGAAATCCCTGCTTAGAAGGAAATGCTGGGTGACAGCGACACAGAATGGTGCTGACATGCAGGATCTGAGCCCTAGCTCTGCAGATGCCTGCCTGGGAAAGCTTCCGTCACCTCGAGTCACTGTCTCCCTTTGCCAGGCTAATTCGTCTGGCCTCTGAGACGTGCTGACAGTTCTCCATTCACAAGGCATGGCCTGGACTGGAATGATGGCACCCATCAAGTTGGGCCAATGCTGACTCGTCATTATTCCGTCTTTATAGCTGCTTAAGGCAGAAGTGGAGGAAACGGCAGTGCACTCAGGCCCAGGTGGGCTACAGAAAGATCTCAGGGCTTGCAGGTGGACCCAGGGGAGCCATGGCAGAGCGGTGCAGTGGGTGGGGATGTGATTCCAGAGAGAGGCCTGCAAGCCAGCTCCCTTGAGAAGCTGAGGCAACCATGTCAGGACAGAATTCCATTAGGAGATGGCTGGGGTAGGAGCAGAAGACACACTTGGGTGCAGAATGCAGAGCTTGGTGCTGGTCAAGAGAGAGACTGGAGAGGAGGAGGCTCCTAGAGTACCAGTGACCCTGGAGAGGATGGACAAGGACCCTGTGGCCAGGAGTGAAGGAACGTGCTCAATGACAAACCGCTGGGAAGAAAGTCTACTTCACCTGTTTGTCTGCACTGAAGATAAAACACGAAGCACCATGCCTGCCGTGGAAGGTCTATCAATACTTGGCACGCATCTGGTGACCCAGTGGATACGTAAGTGGTGAGCGTGATTGTAAGCTTTTCCGGGCTCTTACCCTATCATCCCTCCCATCCTCCCCTCCCTTCCCTCCTTCTGTCCTTCCTTCCTCGCTCCCCACTTCCCTCCCTCCCTTTCTTCCTTCCTCTCTCCTTCACTCTGGTGTGCTACGACAGAACAATCAAGACCAGGAAGTTCAGAAAGAATGGATTGGTTTCTGACAGAATATAATTTGCCTCTGGAAGAATAGACTTGCCCCTCTCCAGCATTCTTGAGGGGCGGTCTGGGGACAGGAAGGCTTGCCTAGCTGGAGCGCCATCCTGGGGAGGAAGGCAGAAGACAAAACGCCAAGAGAGAAAGGGAAGGGGACAAACATTTTTACCAGGAACCTATCCGCAGTAATAGTAAAATCATTCACCTCTGCACATGATCTATCACCCCCATTGCCAATGGTCCACCCAGCACTGTGGCACTGGAGCCTGAGCTCTAGGGACCAACTTAAATGTAGCAATGTTTACATGAAGTTCTATATGATTTAACTTTCCATTGTTTTAAAAATATATTCTATTAGAAAAGTTATAAAGCTTCAAATATTAAAACATTTACAGGTAATTTTTTTCTTCAACTTTTCCATTAATCCCTTCCAGGAAATCTATTTTCTATCAGAACACTGAAAGGTTGAAAAACAAACCACCTTGGTTTTTAAAATGTGGAAAGGGCAGGGTTACCCTAGGAGCATCATGCAGCTAAACCCCAATCATTATTGGATTGGAAGAAGAAATCCAAGCTGCTCCAAGCCGCTGCCAGCTCTACACGAGCTCTCGTCCCACACAGCCTCTCAGCAGCTCCATCTTCAGGGAACACCACATCACAACCATTAGGCACGTGGAATGACAACATTCGTTAGGTGATGAGGAGGTTTGGAAGAGGCCAGAAGCAGCCCGATAGAAAGCACCAAATCAAAGAGATGGAAGAAAGGACAGGATTGCTGCAGTGGTGCAGTTGGCAAGAGCTGAGCAGGTAAGGGCTTAATTAGGACTGTCAGTCACACTAATTGCCTGCAATTAAATGGTGTAAGTCAGCAAAACCTGGCACATGTCCAGTGATGGGTCTGGCCCCATCAGCTGTGAGCGTGGAGCCCAAGGAGCAGAGATCCTTGGTGCTGGCTTGCGCCCCTTTTCATCCGCACCACCAGAACCATTTGCTCTCGCTGGATGTCGAGCGCTCAGCTGGATCATCTACAATCCTACCCTGGAAGAAGCGCCTCGTGCTCCTTCCCTTGACTGCCGCATTTCCAGGTAGAGCTCAGGGTATGGGTTCCAGGGATTATGCCATCAACACAGTGGGATCACCTGAGAGCATCACATACCTTCTGATGGCCCCAAAGCTCTGCTCTTGACAGAGTCCCTTCTGTGTCCTGTCTGACCCAACATCCTGTGCCACTGAGGCTGTCCAGGTGGGACCTCCTGAAGGCATCTCTGCCTTTATTCTCCATTTCAAAACTATGGTGGCTCCTTCTTCCAAGAAATCTCATATCTCTTGGACCGGGTGTTTGGCCTAGTGGTAGAGTGCTTGCCTAGCATGCATGAAGAACCAGGTTCGATTTCTCAGTACCACAAACATAGAAAAGAATCAAAAGTGGTGCTGTGGCTCAAGTGGTAGAGCTCGAGCCTTGAGAAAGCCCAAGGACAGTGCTCAGGCCCTGAGTTCAAGCCCCAGAACTGGCAAAAATAAATGAAACCCCATATCTCTTACCTCCATCAACTTCCTGATTTCTGAACATATCCCAGCCTTCAAGGCCTTGGTCGGCCCAGACTCTTCTAGACGGCTCCTTCCTCTGTCACTCAGCCCTCCTCCAGGGACATCCCTGGGTTGTTTGCAGGTCCCTCCAACACTTAAGTCTCTGCCCAGGAACCGTTACTTCTAGTTAAGGGATGTGTTATTAATGCCAAATATCTGTGCTTACATTCTCTCTGTGTCCCCAGGCTAGGTTTTAAGCATCCTGTTCTGAAAACATTCTTTAAAACCCTAAAGATGTGTGTAGGAACTGTTTATTTGGCCAATGCGAGTATGTATCTCTGGGCACAATAAAGAGTCTGGAGGGAGGGAGATGCAGACTGTGAATGCATCTGCTTGGCTTTGATAGGATCCAAATAAAGCAATAAAAAAGTTAATCTTCTCAGACCTGCCTTATGGAGCCACAGAGGCTATGGCTGCAATAAGGTAGGTGGAGAAGAGAAAGGGGAAAACATAAATTAGGTCATGAGAGGATAAAGAGACGGATTTTCAATAGGCTTCAACCTTCGGGGGTGGGAGGGCCTAAATTAAATGGATCACACAAAATCCAATAAACAAGGACTGCAAACCTGGATGATTTATCCCATTATAATTTGAATTAAGCTGAAGCATCAATAACATCCCTGACCTGGAGGTTATTAAGAAATGGCTAATAACAGGATCTGAACCAGCACTGGACCAGATGACTGCCAAAGAATGGAGGGTGCAGGCGTTGAGGGCTGAGGATTGACTGCTGGGGGGATAAACCCCCGTGCCCAGTGCTGCGAGCAGGCTGTGGGGAGTCTCGGGTCCACCAGCGCACAGTCCATGCTGAACAGTGGCCGAGGAGCCCGAAGCTCCCCTTGGCATGGTGGACATGTCGGCATGTGTCAGCCTCCACCCCCCTGCCATCAGCCATTTACTTCAGGGACATCACGATTGTAGGCTCTTTCTCTGCCCCTCAGAGAAATAACTCTTCTGTCTGCCTCCTGTCCATCGCAAAGCCCAAGGCAGGCCTTCCCGAGGGTCTGTGAGAGGACAGCCGTGGAAGCGGTGCAGCCACCCGTCCCCACCCCGGGTACATCAGGATGGGACTTCCGCGGATTTGGCCCTCAGTGAGCACAGACCAATGCACCTGTGAGCTCAGGAACAGCTCACCCAGACCAGGGGCTGGGCGCAGCCTCCAGACACCCGGCTGTAGCCTACCAGCCCCGTTGCTCTTAGACGTGCTCTTGCCTGTTGTCTCTCTCCTTCCTCACTGTGGCCAGGCGTGAGTAGTACCTGCTCTGTAACTTGGTCCTGTGCAGCTTTTGCTCCTATGTGTTCTAAGACATGGACAGAGCCATTTGCTCCAAGCCAAATGGACCTCAGTCAGCCACACTGTAACACATCCAGTGTGTGTACGAACTGTTCCTTCAGGGCTGTTGCTTCCATTTACAGCATGTGGCTCCACGGGTCACACCTAAGAAACACACCGAGTCAACTCACAGCCACCCTCAAAACAAGAGAGGGAACTGGATGAATGTCAGCCCCTGTGCCACGCCTTCCCTTGCTGGTCTCAAGCCCTCCCTGATGTGTGTGTGGCATCGGTCAGGTCAATCACCCAGGCCCAGGCCTTGTGCATTCTGATACCATGGAGGCGTCATGTGCCACGACATGTGGCAAACTGTGCCACGACAACCGAGTGGTCTTCAGGTCTCCTTCCATTTGTGCTCTTCACTCCCACAGGACAGCCACTGGACCTACGCTGGGCCCCTCCCCTCCCCTCCCTGCCCAGCACCCAGCACACTAGTGACAGCGCCTGCTGTATGGGCTGTCTGAGGTCACTGCACGGAGTGTAGACTGGAATTGCACCCCAGCCTCCTGGATTCCCAGTGTGCAGAGTGGCACCGTGAGGTGGAGAAGGCTTTCATTGCATGCATTAAATTTAAACTAAACACAGGGGAAACAACCTTAAGAGCAGGCAAGGCCACAGAGTCAGAACTCATTTTCAGAGGGCAACCCAGGCCGAGGAAGGGCCTGCAGTGCTGTGCGGCACTGCGCTCAGAGGACATGGGACAGGGGCTGGGCGTGGAAAGGGATGCAAAGCAGGACAGATGCACTCAGCCACCTCACAGCATTCTGCGGAGAGAGCCTCGGGCTCCTCTGGTGAGGAACCTCAGAGGACGAAGACACCCTGTGCGTGCAGCACCTTCATGACTGGACCAGAGCCCACTCATACCACACCAATATGGTGGCCCCCACTGGAGGCTCCCAGGAGTCCGTGATGCACCCAGCCTCCTGCTGGGGTGCCAAGGGTGTGGCCCACATGTCACTGCCCGCTGTTCCTAGGCAGGGTGCTTCCTGAGGGAGAAGGATCACCTGTGACACTCCCTCTCTCTCTCTCTCTCTCTCTCTCTCTCTCTCTCTCTCTCTCTCTCTCTCTCTCTCTCTTCTCTCTCTCTCTCTCTCTCTCTCTCTCTCTCTCTCTCTGCAGTGGTCAGTGAGGACTGGGCACGCTCTGACCTCTCCTGGGATGGGACACACACTCACAAGCACACACATACTCACTCCCCCCACGCAGGCTCACACGCATGCACACACACATGCACACACGCTCACATACATGTGTGAGCACACACACACACACACACACACACCGTGGTCTGCTCTCCGTGCACTGAGCGGCATGGATCTGCCAGTGCAAATCTTGAAATCTGCCAGGGGGATAGTCTGAGTCGGTGGAACTATTACCTGTTCGGTCGATAAGAGGAAATTAAATTATTCAGCTCCCCATAACAGGAGCCACATCCCAGCCATAATACTGGAGTGATTGTTTTACAATTAAGGCGTGCCCAGAATGTACACTACCGAGTCATTTTAATAATGTGTGCATGGAGTTGCTTATTTTTTTTTCCAAAGAGGCAATTCAAGTAAGTAATTTAGTGGTAGAAATAAACTATGAATTTAATTTATATGTTCATTAATTGTACAATTAAACGGAATACTAATTGAGTGTGGAATTATACACAAATGGAACACTGCACTGGGGTAATTAGGTTCTCTTCTGTTTTTCAGTGTGAACGTAATTTTTGGTGGTCTCATCTTTTCCAATTAGATTTTGTTTGGCTTTATTGGAGTCTAAATCATTCTTCTAGCACAAAGATTTAATCCCCCCCAAAACAGCGGGGGTGCAACTCTCCTGTCACCAAAGGTTATCTCTTGAAGAGAAAGGACATCTGGATTGTAGTCCTTGGGCTGGGAGAGTGCCGGTCTGGTCTCTGCTCTGCAGAAGGAAGGATGGAGGCTGACAGCACAGGCAGCTGTGATGCAGAGTCTGGGGCTGCCAGAAGCCCTCCCACCTCAGAATGTCCACTTCTTAGCAGGTGACCTCGGTGTAGACCACTTCCTCATGGATGCCTGGCTCTGAGGTGGAGGAGGACTGGGGAGCATGAACTCCTTCCAAGGAAACAAAGCGTCTCTGCAGAGCATGCAGCGGGCAGGGCCCTCTCCCGCCAGTGCAGCTGGACCCAGAGCTCCCTCCTCTCCTGGTTCCTAGTGGGTCTCAAAGAATTTCTGAACTGGTTCCGGCAGGCCTACGGAGAACAGCTCTACCGTCCCAGTTGCTGGGAGACTGAGTGGGATCGGGATTCCCGGGCTGTCTGGAGTACCATTCCCTGTTCAGAACAGGCTACCTGGGGTCACCGAGACCGCAGTGGGCCCTGCGGTTCGAGTCACCAGACCAGCCAGAGCTTCCGGAAGACTGTCAAAGTGCAGATTCCCACATGGACAGGCTCTCCACAAGCAAAAGGAAGCTGACACTCCAGAATAGATTCAGGTATCACAGAAAATATCTGAAATGCACATGGAGAGGCTCTTTTGTGTCTACATCCCACTGTGTGGCCAAGCCATGTCCCCGTACCCTCCCTGAGCACAGGGGGGGCCGCCACTCACCAAGTCACTTCACAAGAGTCAGGGCAAGCCAGGCACGGAGGCCTCGAGACAAGAGTCCCTGACAAGAGTCCTGCAGCCAGGCAAGACAAGAGTCCCTGACAAGAGTCCTGCAGCCAGGCACGGAGGCCTTGAGACCAGAGTCCCTGACAAGAGTCCTGCAGCCAGGCACGGAGGCCTTGAGACCAGAGTCCCTGACAAGAGTCCTGCAGCCAGGCACGGAGGCCTTGAGACCAGAGTCCCTGACAAGAGTCCTGCAGCCAGGCATGGAGGCCTCAAGGAAGACCCGGCTAGTCCTGGCTCCCCAGGGTGCAGAGCACACCGGCCCTGCAGGAGCCTGTGCCATGCAGGGCCAGGCCCTTCCTTGGCCGCCTCCGCTGCCTCCCTCTGCTGATGGAGAGATAGAATGGGATTCCGATGGGAGCTCTGGGTCTCTGAGATGAACTGCGACCACTCTACTTGCTCCAAACAGCCCTGAGTACAGGCCTGGGACGCTGGGCAATTCCACCCCCTTGCCTTCTCCAGCTCGGGCGGCCAGGCCCACACCTGGGCACAGGCGCTGCCCTCCACAGGCAGTGGAGCAGCTCTGTACTCGCTTCCACTTTGCCCTCACACCCACTCTGCCACCTGTTCTCTTCCCCATCGAGGACCCTGTGGTTACAGCGCTTCCACCCAGACGACCCTGCATCCTGTCCTCAGCCCCAGAGCCTCAGCTCAGCCCCACGGGCTGGGGCCTGTGCTTCCCGGGGGGTGACATTCCCAGACTCCCAGGATTAGGAGCAGGTGTGACTTTGACCCCTGAGCTTCCCGGGGGAAGATGTGACTGGACACGGGCTGCTTGGGCATTCCCCGCGTCCCCAAATCACCCCTCAGGCAGCAGCGAGGGACCAAAGGGCTCTGGGAGTGCCCAGAGCTGCAGCAGAAACGCTTTGGGTCTCGGGGACAGCATGTGAGTAGAGAGGTTGGCACGTGTGCTGTGGTACTGGGCCAGTGCCGGCAGGGGGTTAAAGTGGACGGAGGCACTCACGGGGATGGATTGCTGTTCTAGGGGGGATGGGGGGGAGGTCTCCCAGAACCCACCCACTCTGATCAGAAAGGGTGAAATTGGACCATCTAGAAAACCTCAGAAATGACCAGTTGGGGCAAAACCCAGATTTGCACCTGACCACAAGCAGGCAGTTGGCGTTAGACCCCAAGCGCTCATAACTAAGCCAGAACAAAACGAGGCTCAGCTCATCCACCAGTTGGTCGGCCATGAACGCACGCCGGCTGATGCAGCCTTCCTCACTGAGTCCCGGAACTGTTCCAAAGTTCTCATCACATCCTCACCTATTCCACAACTTAGGTGTCCTTTTTACCATTCCTTCCCCCCAAGAGATTGTCGACTTTTGCATGGAAAAGTGCCTGATTTGTCGAAATGATTGAAAAATATTCAGAGTGAAGGAGGGTGAGCGTGCTTGATCTGGGTGTCATATTTATTTAGTGTAAGGATATAATCTGTCTGCTATTCTATTAAACCCGGCGTGCCCATGAGCTTTCTGACACTGTGATGACAGAACTGAGATAATTAACTTGCCATCGACTCTGTCATAAAGGCTTGTTTGGGCTCCTGGTTCCCGAGGTCGTATTCCATGATTGGCTGGTCCGTGGCCTCCAGGCGTGTGCCAAGGTAGAATATTATACTGGGATAGTGGGAGCCTGGGAAGCAGTGAGCCGCATACCTTATGGCAGTGAAGAGTCAGAGAGAGGGGGGGGGGAGAGAGAGAGAGAGAGAGAGAGAGAGAGAGAGAGAGAGAGAGAGAGAGAGAGAGAGAGAGAGAGAGAGAGAGAGAGAGAGGGAGGAAACGGGAGAGGTGTCCATTGAATTGAAGTATAGTAGATGCATGTGAGAAATGCCGTGAGGAACTTCTTCCTGGACAAGTCAGGAGGAGCAGGTGAGGCATTTGCTGAAATGCCATGGGAAGCCCCTTTGAACAGTTCCCACGCAGGTAGAGAAGCAGGCAACGAGCATGGAAAGTAGGTCCTTTCTTGCGGTCAAGTGCTTATGCGAGACAGAGGCACAAACAGAGAGGGAGAAAAAGGATGAGAGGCTTTGGGTCCGTGTGTGAAAACAGAACAAGGACACTTGTGGAGATTGATTTTGGAAGGAAGGAGAGGAGGGAGGGTGATAAAGGCAGGAGTCTGCTCAAGGCTGCTCAAGGCACATTGTACACATGTATGTATGTATGGACATATCAGAATGCAGCCTCTCGTACAGCTCAGTGATTCTGATTTTTAAGAATGCAAGCAAAACTGAGGTCATGTTGGACTAGCCCTCAATCAAGCCAAGGAATTTACAATAGGCTCTGGCGTCTTCATAGGCTGGTCTCCCTCCCCTCTCCATTGAGGTGCTGACGGGGGCACTAAGAGCCCTTCCCATCACTGACAGCTCTCACACAGCATGGAAAGGATACCCAAGAGCTGGCATTGTGCTTGGACAGCTCCAGAGAAGAAAGCCTTGCTAAGAATTGTAGGATTTCCAGCAAAAAGACAAAACTAGCAAAACAGACACAATTGCAGAAAGACATCGTTACAGGAAGATTGCTGGAGCCGTAATAACGAGCCGAGCACTCAGACCGCAAGCACTCCCCATATCTCAAGGAAAACTGATGAAAGGAGGCCAGAGTTAGCTATATTTTGGCAAGCGCTTAAATAATAAGATAGACAAAATACTAGGCCATTTTCAGAAGGAGAGAAATATGGGCATATGAAAACAAACGCAAATTAGTGTGGTCTCTTGGGTTGGGCAAGATGGCAGAGAGTGATATCAATCAAGATACATTGTGCTTATCAACTGATTTGTTGAATGGTTAACCCTTTGTACAACTCCTTAAAGATAATAAAGATAGAGTAAAAATGAGAATGTAGAAAGCAATTAGAGTGGTCTCAGCTGGTTCTCCAGCCACACACCTGCCTGCAGCACACTGAGTGACAACTGGTGACACACCAAGAAAAAGGAGCTATCCACATGTGGCCCGCCTGGGTGGCCCTCAGTGCCTGGCCATGTGCACTCACAAGAAGCACTACCTGCATACATGTGCTTGAAGGTTAATAAAAATGGTTCTTTTGGGCCCAGCGAGGGGTAACTCAGTCATTCAAATTATCTTAGAAATCTTGGGGAACACAAATGACAAACATCTCACACCCAACTGTAAGAGGCATGCGTCCTGGCGTCTGGAGGAGTCCTCTGGGGAGCTTGTCTGTGCCCAGAGGCTCCGACCAGCCCCTGCAGCCAGGACTGAGGGTTGTTCTTAGGGTCGAGGACTGATTCTTCCTGCCATTCTACCAGGTTGTAAGAGACAACCCATCTACCCCAAAGACGGGAATGGATGCCAGCACAACATTCTCTGCCACCTCCGGCTTTTTACTTTCCAGATTTTTTTTTTAGAAAAAGACATTCTTTCTAGTGAAAGTAAAAACAACCGAAAGAACTTCATAGAAAGAGGAGAGCCAAGTTTTATAGGTCACAGCGACCCAATACTGATTCATTCGAACATTCAGTTCTAATTTGCACCGAAAACCCTGTATTTTTTATCTTGCTCTTACAAACCTCTTCAAATGTGAACTTTGCAACCTTATTTGAAACTTATTTTCTGTGTCACCGTTGGTCAAAATAAGCCTTTAATAAAACCACTGGAAGTTGTTCTTTATCCGTGGGACTCCTGGAAACTTTGGAAATTAATCTACAGTGAAAAAATGAATAAATAGGCAGGCAAGCACAACCTAGCTGGGTCTGCTCAGCTCTGCGTCTCTCTGGCTCGGCTACATTGACCTTGAAATTCAGGACAGGAGCCGAAGTTCCTTGGACCATTTCCTCCTCTCTGCAAGAAGGTGACAAGATCTACTTTGGAATTTCAGAGAGAAAAATTAAATGATTTCAGGGAAGGATGGAGCTTCTCCTAGAAAAGGCAGCCAGAGCAAGTGTGTGGGAATCCCAGCACGCATGGGAGGAGAGGGGCCACCCCTGTGACACCCATGGCATCATGGGAGGGGGAGGGACCACCCCTGTGACATGCATGGCATCATGGGAGGGGAAGGGGCTGTTGCTCCTCTCCTCTCCGGGGCAGCAACACGGGAACGGGGAGGGACACACAGGGCCAGCCTGTAGTCCCCCGGGAGCCGAGCGAGATGGTAAGTGTCGAAGACCCAGCCCTCCCCCAATCACCGGGGAAGAAAAAACCACGCTGAGTCAGAAGCAGTGTTAACCATGAAAGCGCATCAGATCTCTCTGCTGATCTCTGCTGATCTCTGCTGATCTCTGATGCTCTCTTCCTTTATTGCGTCAGACAATTAGTTATATACTGTTAGGGTAGGAGAAGGTGGGCACTGGGAAGCTAGCCAATAGGAAGAGGGCCTCTGTGCTACCACTAAGGGTCTGGGTGGGGCTTTCGGGTACTGGGCAGGACAGGTGCAGGAAAGCGCGCGAGACTTGAGCTGCTGCGAGACCCGCGAAACTGCGGGGGGTTCAATCGAGTCACGTACACAGAGATGCCTCAAGAGAGGTATGCAAAAGACCGAATGCCTAGACAAAGCCCTTTAATTGCAGCTGAGCCAGAATCAGGCTTCAGAGATGGAGGCTAGGCCCCAACAAGGGGCCACCCCTGTGACACACATGGCTTCATGGGAGGGGGAGGGGTCATCTCTGTGACACCCACGGCATTATGGGAGGGGGAGGGGCCATCCCTGGGATACCCAAGGCATCATGGGAGGAGAGGGGCCATCCCTGGGATACCCAAGGTATCATGGGAGGAGAGGGGCCATCCCTGTGACACACATGGCTTCATGGGAGGGGAAGGCGCCATCCCTGGGAGCTTCCCGGAGCCTCGGTGTCCAGGGTGCTTGCTGAAGGCCTATCACGCGGACCCTGCCAGCACCTCCACAGCTGGCCTTTTGCCTCCAGTCCCTCTGGAGGTGGAGCTGCTTCCAGGCGCTCACAGTCCTATTCCAAGAACTTGGGGTTGACTTCCAAGAAACCAAGCACAGTGGAAGACACAGAACGTAACTGTTAAGTACCTATGGACGAGTGGTAGAAGTGTTTCAGGTGCTGGAGAAGGCTGACGGCCAGCTGCTCAGCCTTCTGAGAGGATGTCTTTAGGGTGGAGAAGAGAGTTCATGGCTGGAAGCCCAGGTCTCCCAGACAAGATCACAAAGTGCAGGTGCCAGATCTGTGACAGTGCCTCAGATCTGTCCGCTGACCACCCCATGCCTTCTTGCCTCCCAGTGCTCACAGGTGCTGCCATCTGGAATGTTAGCAAATACCAGCAAAGGCCTGGGTTGGCTTCCTGGTGGGAGACTGGAGCATGGTGGGCGGGGTCGTGCCTGAGGGGAGGGTGTTTTCCCCGGATTCCTCATGCCCCTGCCTGAAGTGCCTCCCCAGGCCCCTGCCCCCTGCACCAGCTGTACCAGCAGCACCAGGGCCTTCTGGCCAGCATTGTGACTCCAGGTCCATACCCAGCCTCCGGATTTCGGCTCACAAACCTGACAGCCAAGCACTCCTGACTCAGTTTATCCAGTAGGCTGTAGAGGGTTCATTCCTCTCCCACACATCTTCTTGTCCTCTCTTACAACTCTTTCTACCCTAGCTCTTGGTTTCTATGCCATGCATCTGAGAGCCACAGTGTTCTGTGGGCTGATAGCTAAGGTTCTTCCTGGTCACCAGACAGCAGGCAGGGCTTCTCCGGGCTGAAGAAGCTGAAGCCCCCAGGCCAGCCAGGGGAGAAATGCCACCAAGCAGAGCCAGCATCCACAGTAGGTTCATCTGATGAGTCAGACCAACTGGGCCAGCAAGCTGTCACACCAGTCTACATCCTAAATGACAGTTCCCTCCAAGCCCCAGGCCTGGGGCAAGAGCAGCTTCTTGGATGGACTCCAGGAGCACGAGTACAAGGCAGAGGCCCTCTGCGCCTCCCCTCGCCTCTGCAACCAGCTGTCCCAGATTAACCTGTGACTGTGTGGTAGTCTGACCATCAGGAGAGAGAGGAGGCCTTGTTAGGATCTTTGAAAACATCACAGAACGTCAGGCAACGCTTCCAGGCTGCGGGGTATGTTGCCATGAAGCGCAAGCAATAGGGAAACACAAGGACTCCCAGCTTTGGGGCTTAAAAAGCAAATCTGGTCCGTGGGCAAAAGCATGCCAGCTGACCCCTTGCAGGGACACACGCAAAAGGTCCAGCCTGGGTCCGGCGTGCGAGGCCCTTGTCAGAGCGAAAGCCCTGGGAACGATTTTGTTTTAAGGAGGAATAATGATTTGGCTTCTGACATTGACTTCAGTGTGGGGAAGAGCAGCTGGTGGTCATGCTGGAGTCAGGTCAGCCTTCCTCCAGGCCATCACGGCACTGGAGGTCAGGCTTGCATGCGGACCACACCATGGTTCTGTGCGGATTAAGAAAGAGGCTGTGGCAGACCAGGGAGAGAGCGGACCTGTGAAGCCTGGTGAGAACCCAGTCAACTACTTCACCCAGCAGGTGGCATCTGCCCAGGGCGGGTGACCCACGCCTGGTGACCCTCGCCTGTGGTCTATGCCTGTGATCCACGCCTGGTGACCCACACCTGTGATCTACACCTGGTGATCCACGCCTGGTGACCCTCGCCTGGTGACCCACGCCTGGTGACCCACGCCTGTGATCTACGCCTGGTGACCCACACCTGGTGATCTACGCCTGGTGACCCACGCCTGGTGACCCACGCCTGGTGACCCACTCCTGGTGATCTATGCCTGGTGATCCACGCCTGTGATCTATGCCTGGTGACCTATGCCTGTGATCTATGCCTGGTGACCCACGCCTGGTGATTCATGCCTGTGATCCATGCCTGGTGATCCATGCCTGGTGACCCACGCCTGGTGATCCACGCCTGTGATCTATGCCTGGTGATCCACGTCTGGTGACCCACGCCTGGTGATCTATGCCTGGTGATCCACACCTGTGATCTATGCCTGGTGATCCACGCCTGGTGACCCACGCCTGGTGATCTATGCCTGGTGATCTACGCCAGGTGACCCTCGCCTGGTGACCAACACCTGGTGGGAATCTGCACCATTCCTGCTCATACACAGCTCCTCTTTGTTGTCCTTTGTGCATCTGTAATCCGTGGGCCCTGCTGCTAAGCCAGGGTCGGGGGACCAAGGGACCGTGACAACGATTGGGATTGAACAGTACTCCAGTGTATCAGAAGATGGACATGCAGGCCTTTGACCCCAGGGAGTTTGCTTGCACTGACCAAGCGTCCACGGCCCCGCGGGAGGATGTGGAGAGACCACCGTGTCCAGTTGCCCATGCTTTCTGTTTCCTTGCAGTCCTGCAGGCTGGGCCAGGGCCTTGAACTCGTCACAGGAGTGCGCCACAGAACTGGAGCCGGGTGCTGGGTGGCTGCAGGTTTTCGGCTGTTTCTCAGATGCCCGCTGGTCCTTAATCTCTCCTCTGCCCCCGGAGTGCCTGGGAGTGCAGACATGAGCCTCACCCCTACTGCAAAAGGTCTCAGTATTTGTTTTGTCAGCCCCTAGAGGGTTCAGGTGCTGTTTAAAGGCAGGAGGGGCTCTGCCATGGAACAGGTTGATGGCAGCCACTCTGGCTCTGTGTGGCATCGGGTCCAGACCACCCCCAATCAGACAGCCTCGCTCGAGCCTCTGGAGGGCCCCAAAGTGAAATGGGCCACAGAGGCTGCCTGACCACCGTGAGGACCAGGTGGAACCTTCTATCCATCTTTAGGATGTGTTTCTTACTTTCCTCTGGAGTCACAAACATGCCCTGAAGTGCCCCCGAGAGCAGTGCCTCTTCCAAAGAGATGATGGTGGGGAGACCCCCCAGCTTGGCCCTGCTCTGCTGCTGACTCTTTCCCACTGCTCAGCCCCCACTTGCCAAGAACGCTTGCTTCTGAAACAGTTTGTCATCACCCACGCCGCTCCCACTGTCTGATGGAGTGTCTCCCCTCTGCCTCTGCTCATTTTCCTGATGTCGCACATGCTGTTTGCTCTGCTATCTGGACCTCTCCCTCTCAGCCGGCCCTTTGGAACAATCAGTGATGCTGATACATGGGACTGCTTGATTCTGGGAGTAGAATCATTTGCTGGGGAGAGCAAAAACATTTTTAAATCAAATGCTAAGCATCAGCTGTTTGCTTTGTGTTGATGTTTATATTACCTTACAAGCAAAAAAAGAGAAAGAGAGAGAATTTTTTTGAAAAAGAAAAGCACATTTTTACTTTATATTGAAATAGGCAATTGAGTTCTTTGTACATCAGAGCAGCCCATCCATTTGGCTAGAATGAACACTGAGATATTCTGTCGATTCTGTGCTCACACAGCCTCAGCAAATGCAGAATGAATGGACTCTCTCCATGCCCAGGAAAAAGAAAACGCTTCGTAGAACAGCAGTTTCAATCCATCATCTGCCTGCTGAATATTTGGGCATATCTATTTCTAAAATGATGTCTGCCAGAAATTCCAAGAATGAAACTGCTTTAGACCAACCTGGTGTCTTTTAGATTTGTGCTTCTGTCAGCTATGAAGAGAGGCTCCCTGGCTGGTGACTGTCCCTGAAACATGTACACACCCACACGCTTTGAAGTCGAGAGGCATATTCAATGTAAATTAACTTTCATAGTCAATGATGATGGTTCATGATTTATTTTCAAAATAGTGTATCTGTAAAAATTAAGAGCCACAAGGATCCAATCATCTCAACGGCAGTCTCATTTATGTGGCACAAAGTACTTTAGGAGAAGATCGGAGGTGTGTTTAGTAAGGCTAAATTGGTGTCTTCTTGCTGGGTCCCAGTGTGACGTCTATCTGAACGATGTGGATCTCATTAAACATCATCAACTTAATGCGGAAGAGGTGATAAGGAGGATAGCGGTGTCGCCTGCAACCCAGTGGGTCTCCTTTTATCCCCTCTGACTTCTGTGAGAGACAGCATCCTGGGCTTGGAGCAGGACAGGAGCCCGTGGGTTTCCTGGAGGCTGGAGGCCCGGGTCTCCAGCAGCTTGACCCTGGGAGGGAGGCTCCCAGCAGCCTGAATTTCTTCCCAGCGCTTCAGACCTGGTTGCAAGCCCTGCTGACCTGGAGATGGGGCTCTGAAAGGAATCGACGCCTGCTGGCAGCTGGAATCTTCAGATACTAGTTATAGAACCGGGGAGTCATGTTTCTGGTGGCTGAGAAGGTGGCAGGCGCTCAGTCTGGTGATTAAATAATGCCTGGCCCCGCTGATGTGGGAGAGGGACCTGTCACCCAGCTGTGCATGGGTGCAGCGGTCTCTCTAACCTAGCACCCACCCTGACCTGCTCCTTTGACACCTGTCTCGTGGAGGAAACGTGTTATCTCCCATCTAATAAAGTCACAGGCCAGGGAGGGGCCTCAACTACAGCACAAGTGTGCCATCTGCGTGGTCTCAGAGGCAAGCACCAGGCCACCCGCAGACCCAGAGAGAACGCCACAGTTTCCTTACCTGTCTGGCGGGGCCCACTCCTCTCCAGGCAACCCCTAATCAGGCTGGATGGGGAGTGGTTTTGGCCCTGTTGACCAGCAAACATAGAAAGCACAGGCCCAGCTCTGGAAGGTTCTGGTTCTCTCTGCCCATGGCATTCTCCAGCAAGGCCAAGACAGTAAACTTGGAGCTCTGTAGTTTACAGTTTCAGCGCACATCCTGCAGCGTGCTGGCTTCCTGGCGTGGGTCAGTGGTAAAGAGCTGCTCCCTCTAGCCCAGACTCACCTTCACTCTCCACATGAGCCTATCCTCTCATTTGTGCTAGCTAACAAAAGTCACACAGGCCAGAATTTAATTTCTGACTAGGCTGGTGCCAGAGGATTTACCGGTCTTTTTATGGAGCGTGGCTAGGAAATACTTCCCCGGTGACTCGGGGAGACATGAGGCCCCGTGACTTCACTCCAGACCTGCAAGTGCCCTCTGCCCAATTAGAGGAGCTGTGGAATTGTCCAGAGTGGTGGAAAGGTTCACTGGCATCGGGAGTCAGAGCAAATTGTAGGACTGTCAGGAACAACAACAACAAAAAAAATCAGTGTGTGCTTTGTGTCTCGTCTGTAAGAAAGTTCTGAGAACACGCACATCTAGGAGTGCTGTGCTAGGTTTCTCACACTCAGTGATACTCACACCCGGGGCTACACAGGTCTGCTGTGGGGCAACATGGCACCACGGGGTGTCGGGAGCCTCACTGGACTAGCCCGGGGGGATGAGGCCCACATGGCACGCCCTCCCCCCAGCCACCAGGGCCACCCCACAGCACATACCCCCTCCAGTTAGCAGTGGGCCCCCCACAAGCACACCCACCCTTCAGTGTCTCCAGACTTTGCCATCCTTCCTGGAGTGAAATCATTTGTAGATAAGAACCACTGCACACTTAGCACTTGCACATAAACACAGCTTAGCTGTGGAAGTCCTTAAAGGAAGTCTGTTCCTGCCTGGAGGCTAGGAGTCTGTAAGCATGCTCTGCAGCCATGGTGACAAATCACCACAGTCTTAGAAGCATACAAAGTACAATAATAATCATACTATTATTATTATTATTATTATTATTATTATTATTATTATTATTGGTGGTGGTGGTGATACGGGAGTTTGAGCTTGAGGCCTTGCACCTGCTAGACTGGCCCTCTACCATTTGAACTGTGCCTCCAATCCTGTTTTTTGCCATCCTGGGGCTTGAGCTCAGGGCCTGAGCACTGTCCTTGGGTTTTCTCAAGGCTAGAGTTCTACCACTTGAGCCTCAGCACCACTTCTGACTTTTTCTATGTATGTGGTACCTAGGAATTGAACCCGGGTCTTCATGCATGCTAGGCAAGCACTTTAACCACTAGGCCAAACTCCCGGCCCAGCCCTGATGTATGCCGGTATGCTATGTGCACAGCAGCCCTCCCCTCCTGCCTTGTGAGGGCTCACAGCAGCAACCTGTGCAAACTTTGCATCTCCCCAGGCCTGATGTCCACCTCACCCAGGACAGCGGCCAGCATTTACGATGACTCAAGTGCAGAAGCCTCCCCCCTGCTTCCCTCCCTCCTGCCTTCCATTACCCACCTCCGTTTTTCCCCCTCCCCCTACCTCCCTCAGCTCACACTTGGCAACTTTTATATGCCATTGCAGCTCTGCCAGTGTCCCAGCTCCAGGGGGCACGACAATGGCTTCAACAGGAACACTGGATCCAAAAGTAAGGTCAGGGATACTGGATGTACTGTAAGGTACATCCTTCCTCATGACCCCTGCCAGGATGTCCCCCCCGGAGGTCCCCTGAGGACCAGCTGAGTGGCTGTGCCGTGCAGTGCAGGGCTCGTGCGCCCTGTGCCAGGTCTCCACTGGAGCTTTGCTCTTTCTGCTGAGATGACCAACACTGCAGGCCCTGTTTGTCTTTCAGCACTGCACACAAAGCAGCCCTCTCTGTTGAAGCCTGCACAGCCCCGTGCCCTGCACACCGGAGCCATCTCATTCTCTCTTCCAGTGCTCCTTTCGGCTTTTCTGTTCGCTTCCCAGCCCCTGCTCCTGCCAGACCTTGCTTTTCCATCCATCTAGGCCCCTGTGCTGTAGCAGTGGCTGCGCCGGACACCAAGCAGAGCCAGCCCACAGCCTGTCCTCCTCCAGGCTCCCTGGAGGGAGGAGGCATGGCACTCAGAGCCCTGGGACGCTGCAGAGGGGCTGGGCTGCTTGTAAGACAGGAGCAGCACAGCTTCCTTCCCTTCCTCGCAGACGGCACAGACCCGGACCCTGGCTTTCTCCGCTAATCTACCACGACAATTACAGTTGTCTGCTCCGGCTCTTCCTTTCTGTCTGTCTGCTCTTCTCTCCCTCAACTGAACGTAAGCTAAGGTCTCCAAACAGAGAAATTGATCCAGGATTTCATTTTCCTCCTCTGCAGTTCAGCCTCATGAGGACCCAAGTGGCTGCTGCAGAAACTTTTGACAGGCCCAGCAGTCTGGCAAATTAAATCTTCCAGCCTGAGCGAATCCAGGCCTGGAATTTCCGCAGCCTCCCCAGGCGGTGAGGCAGGTCTGCCTGTCTCCTACCTGATAGGGCATCAGTTTACCTCCCTGTGGGGGCAGGTTAAATAATAAAAAGGCTGAAAACAAAACAAGCTTATATTACAGGCAGCCCACAGCTGGTATTGCTTTTTCATTACCGAGTGAAGAGACCACTAAGACAAAAAGAAAGCATGGAGGGAGGCAGCAACGAAGGGAAGGGAAGTGGGAGTTTCTGGAAGGCGGCTCAGGATGGGCCACACGGTGGGGGAACGGTGTGCTCGGGCTGGCGGTTAGACTCCATTCAGCTCTGCCAGGGCCACATGCATTGTGGGTAGGAAAACTGACCAGATGACATATGCATGGCTGCTGGCCTGGCACGGCTTTGGCTAGCCAATGTGGTCTGCTGCTAGCCTGCAAGCATATCCCTCCCCTTGCCAGGGGAATTCCCCAAGCCTCAGAGAGAAGGGGGAGAGACCTTGTCCTACCTCAAAGAAGACAGAGACGGTCAGCCCTGGGTGAAGCACAGGTCAAAGCCCTTCGACTAGCACAAGTGACCCAGGCTCACGGAGCTCTCGTGGTGGCTTCTGGGGGCCCTGGGCCAGGCTGCAGGACCAGTTGCTAAATCAGACACATTGGGGTTTTGGAGAAGGCACTTTGCAGAGGGGATTACATCTCCACTTCAACCTTAAAAGAGTGAAATTATCTTGCCCAGCTGGAATGGGCCCAGTGAATTAGTAGGAAGGCAGTCAAAGCTACGCGAATACCTAGAACTAGACCTGTGCCCACGGATTTCCTTCCTGACTGGATACGTCTCGCCTTACCCAGCCATCACTGTGGCTAGGTAAGACTGCTCCAGGTAACCAATGTCTCTCAGCAGAGGAGTGGATAGGTGAAGGATGCACGCACACATACGTATATGCACACACACACCCTGGACCGATGGAAGGTAGAGGACATGAAGGTGAAGGGTAGACCACAGGGAGACACAGTAGAGACCATCTCCTGTTAGAGCTGCTCCCCGTGAACCCGGTTTATCCATGGCTGTGTAGATGGATGGACGTCTTTCAGATGACCTTTGAACTTGTATTCATTATATTCCAACCAAGTGACAGGGTCCTGCTGCAAAACAGACACACATTCCGTTCACACATCGAGCCACCACACACAGCATCTGCCACTGCTTCTTCCTGCTCCCTGGAAACCAAGCCGAGACTGAAAATACCATCACACACACACACACAGAGACACACACAGACACACACACACACACAGACACACACACACACCACACACACACAGACACACAAATTATGTGTGGGGAGTGATTAAGCTAGATTACAAATATAATCATATGTTATATGTGTGTGTGTGTGTGAGAGAGAGAGAGAGAGAGAGAGAGAGAGAGAGAGAGAGGGAGAGAGAGAGAGAGAGAGGGAGAGAGAGAGAGAGAGAGAGAGAGAGGGAGAGAGAGAGAGAGAGAGAGAGAGAGAGAGAGAGAGAGAGAGAGAGAGAGAGAGAGAGAGAGAAAAGGTAGGAAGAATATAAAATGCTGCTAGAAAAATGATCACCTGGCTTCTTCTCTACAGTAAAGAAATGTGAGTGTCTAAGTATGTAAACTGGCATGATGCAGTCGGGGTCATGCACTGATTCAGTCATATATATGCATATACACATAATAATGTTTCATATGTATTATACATCTATTCTTGTGGGAGGTTTATTTCGGCTGCTCTAGGATTTGAACTTGCTAGGCAGTGTGTACTTGAACCACTCCTCCAGTCCTATTTTTCCCTGGTTGGTTTTTGAGATAGGATCTGGTGAAATGGTGTTGTGAGTTCTTTTTAACCCCTCAGTCCCCCCATCTCAGCCTCTCCGGTGGCCAAGATGACAGGCGTGAGCCCCTGGCTTCTGGCTCAGACAGATCTACGCTCCTACCAGCAGCTGTGAGAGTATGGTCCAAAGACTAAAAAAAGAGAGACCCTTGGCCCTGGGCCCTGAGAGAATGGTGAACCAGCAGTCCCGCACTGTGCACTGAACTGTGAGAGAACTGCAGTCCTCTGCCAGGACCCGGGGCCTTTGTGGCCCCACAGTGGGGAAGGGGACACGAGTTGGTGTGGGCAGAGCTTTGCTTGGGTCGTGCTTTTGTCCCCTCCCTAAGGTGCCCCACCTTCATGTCTGCCTCTGCTGTCCCTTCACAAACGTTGGCACTCCTGGGTGTGTGCAGACAGGGGCCGCTCCCGGAGGGCAGAGGAGCTCTCACAGGGGTCACCCAGCACCCTTGTGGGCGCATCTACACAAACACTGTCACCGCATTCTCTCCACTTGCATCACCACCCAGCCCTTTGCTCGGCCCTGATTCCCTGGGAACCTCTGCTGGGCTGCAACGCCACGTCCCCAGCTCTCTTGGGAACTGTCATTACATGGCAGAGTGGATAAAGTGTTCTAACTCTCTGACTCGATTATATTAAATTATACATTCTACCGACTCTCTCCCATCACTGCACTATTTCAGTGGAACCAGCTAAATAAAGAACACCTCTGGTTTTCATTTCTAGTTCTCAGGTAATTATAAATATAGTTGCCTGATGTTGCATAATCATAGGTTAACTTTTATGAAGATGATTTGTTTTCCTCTCTGTGGAGATTTGACTCTGAAGCCCTAAACTTGTAATAATGATGAGTCCAGCCCATCAAGTACTTTGCTCACTGGAATCTCTCTCTCTCTCTTTCTTTCTCTCCTCCCCCCCGCTCCTTGGCATTTCTATGGCGACTATCACTGAGAAGCAGCAGACCAGCAGTGTCTTGAGCACACTGTCCCGGGTACTCAGGAGGTTTGTGGGATCTGAGCCCACCAGTCCTGTGTACCTGGGGATCTTCAGAAAATGTTGCTCTAGCTTGTCTGCCATCCATTTTCCCAAACAAGTTTCCACTGGGCATTGAATGATCAGGTGACATTCGTTGCATGTTGAGTGAATGTTTGATGTTTCCTTGATGTACCTCATGATTTCCAGAGTTTCTGGCCAGTTATGTTAGGCCAAGTGAGAGGAGAGACCAGTAGTCAAAGATGCCAAGCAATCAGTGTTGACCTAAACCCCCAACTGATTTAAGTAAAGCAGTGATCAGACCAAACACCTGCCAACGTAAGAAGACGCAGAATCGTATTCGAGACCTCCCACCGCCGCCCTGTGCTGTCTCCAGCTGCCCGCACCTCTGTTCCAGTCTTCAAAACCAGCAAAACCAGGTTTGTCACGAAGACTGGACAATGCGTTGAAGGTGTTTAAAATATGGACTGGCCGTTTACCACGGTGCACTTGTTCTCCTTATCTTGATTTTCAAGGATGAATTTTGAGGCAGTGGGTTCTTTGGAACGACCAGAAGGTGACCCCCACCCACAGTGCTGGTTGTGATCTGGGGAGGGGGCCAGAGGCCCTGTGGTGAAGCTGTGCCTTTCCTGAGTCACTGACCTTGTTAGGCAGGAAAATCTCAGGTTCAGCCTCCTGTTCATGCTGACCTCTCCCTGCCAGCACTCATCCCACCTCCTGCATTTTCTCCAATGTCCAGAGGTGGCGCTTGTTCCTGACCAGTCCAGTCTGTTTGTCTCTACAGAGAAAATGTCACAGCAGGGGTGGAGGCATGGGGGAGACCAGAGGCTGGCCATAGCGGGGGTAGGCAGGTGTAGGCAGGGGTGGAGGGGTGGGGTTGGTGTGTGGGGAGACCAGAGGCTGGCCGTAGCAGGGTAGGCAGATGAGGCAGGGAGACACCTCCATGGTCACTCATTCAGAGCCCAGCACCAGCAGGGCTCAGGTTTTGTATAACCTGCATGGATGAGCACGGATGCCAGGCTTCAGCACTCCATTTTGTGGTATGCTCAGGCCCCAAGTCATGGCTGTGCCAGCCGCCATGAAGGCCTTTCTGGGAAGTCACGGAGGCCAGGAACACAGGCGGCAGCCTGACGCAGGTGACATCATCCATCTCCACTGCACTGTGCCGCCTGCAGCCAGACATCCATTCTCTCTCGCTCGCTGGCGGACTCCACCCTGGGAGAAAATGAGATTATCTATGCAGTGCTCGCTGGATGCAGATGATCAGGTCACCCATTTTCTTTCTTCCTCAGATTTCATCGGGGACACTTCTGCCTTCTTCCTTCCCAAGAGGAGAGGAATCCACTCAGCGCCACCCTGGAGACCAGGTGGGGTCAGGACCCCACTTTCTTTTTTTTTTGCCAGCCCAGGGGCTTGAACTCAGGGCCTGGGCACTGTCCTTGGGCTTTCTCACAACTTTCTCAAGTTCTTCCACTTGAACCACAGCACCACTTCCAGCTTTTTCTATGTATGTGGTACTAATTTTCTATGTATGTGGTACCAAGGAATTGAACTCGGGTCTTCATGAATGCTAGGCAAGCGCTCTACCACTAGGCCACGCTCCATGCCTGGCTAACCCCACTTTCTTATCCTGTCGTCGGAAGCATTCACCATAGATGCCAGGGCAGGGTCCACAGGGTGGCTATGCCGGCAGGAAGGAACCTTGGTTAAGAAGTCATTTTTTAAAAGGCATTTTGATAGCCTTTCTTCGCCGAGATTAAAAAAAAAAAAAAGGTGAGCTAAGAAGTAAAGCAAACAAAAACCACAGCATCCAGAGTTGGTTCTCTCCACGTGTGTGACAGCTGGCAGGAGGCAGTGCTTGTCCACAGGGTGGCAGGGGGGTGAGAGGGGAACCCGTTTATGCCCAGCAGGAAGTTGGCATTTCAGAGCTCTATCTTGATGGTCATACTTTGGAGACAGGTGTTATCGGTATCCACTGATGACAGGGCCATCCCGTCAGCCATCTTACGGCACGCAGGACGACCCCAACGCGAGCATCACCTGGTCCAGTGGGACCGGAGGCCTGAGACTGAGAGCCCTCATTTGAAGGGTGTTGAGGGGAGCAGCAGGTGACCTTCGTAAGTCATTCCTTTGCGGGCGCACTCGTGATGCAGGCAGTAGTCCATGGATGTTGAGGAAGTCACAATCACCTGACACTGAATGTCAAGTACACTGACTGCGGGCAAACACTGGGATAGGGTGCCCGGCCCTGCAAGGCCCAGAGGCCTGCAGACTGCATGCGAGGCCACACTTCCCAGCCTCCACCCCTCCCACAGCCCAGCCGATGCCCTGTCTCCAGGACCCAGAGACACTCATCTCTCTGCACTCTTAAGGGGGACATCTCCACCCCACATCTCAGCACAGGATGCTGGTCTCCCAGTGCATCCTGGGAAATACAAAGCCGGTCCATTCTGGCAGTGTACAAATGTCACAGAGAGCACGTTCATAGCCGTCGAGGGCGGGGCTGCAGCATGTCCAGGTAGAGGATGCCTGGCTGAAAACATTCCTGCTTTTATCTTTTCTTCCTGTAAACTCTGCGATTAAGGACCAAGACACAAAGGCAGAGTCGCCCAGGCTTACACAGAGCTGGCTGAGTCACCATCACTGTTCTAGCTCCACATCTGGGGCCTCGAGGTGGGGGAGGTTCCAGAGCCATCACCAAGCTGGAGACATCACCACCCAGGGGCCACACCTCTCGGACACTCCTCCGAAAGCCTGCTGGTGGCTGCTTTACACTCTGAAACCATGAAGGAAGATGTGGTTTGTCAGTACACAAATGAGGAACCGCTGCTGCCCTTGTAGTTGCAAGGCAGAGTCAGCCATGCTGGAGCCCTCTGAGATACCTGCTCAGTCTGGCGCCTCCATCTGCCTTATGCTACTCGGAGGAGATCAGATAAACACGTCCCAAACGGCCTTCCCTAATGCATTTACTTAGCTCTTCTACAGGCGGTGTTAAACGACACAACCCCTATTTCACACTGGAAGTGCAATTCTCCAGCCTTTTTAGCTCCACGTCAGTAGTGGAATTTGGGGCACATTATCTGGGCGCCAATAGAGAGAGCCAAAATATCTCTTCTCCGTGCATGCTGAAGTCCCGTTTCACACAATGGCAGGCTGCCCCAAAGCAGAGTCCTTTCTCTAATCATTCTCATTAACTAGCGTGCAGAGCTTTATCTCAATACACCCAGAAAGTTCAGCAGTGGCAGATGAGAGGCAATTAGCCACGTCAAGCTCCCTAGGGAGCTGACTGGACGGCCACAGCTCTTTTGTTATTCCTCCTTCTTAAAATAGCCTCTGGCCACACTGCAGATGCACACAGAAGGAAGAGACATGCCCGGGCCAAGTCAGCCTGGTGCCTTCCAGTGGCTGCAATTCATGACTCCTCACTCCAAGTTAGGTGCACTGGCTGTGACTTTACCCATCTCCCCCCGGACGGTGAATTCCCTAGGAGAATACTTAGAGTAATACCAAATAGACAGGCTTCATCGCTGTCTCTTAACTCTGCCATGAGTGACCGCTCAGGGCCACTTTCTAGACCTACCAAGTGGCCGTGTGGATTAGAGAGGGATTCATGGGACATTAGAGTCCCATCTAATTAAAGGTCTTTGGAGAGTACTACCTATTTTCAAATCCCAACTCTAGTGAATTCACCTTTTCCCACCTGACTGTTTTAATGCATACAGTGATTTTTCTCTTAGCAAAAATAAAGACATAGAGATCAAGAACTGATTTATGAACATCCTGTAGACATGATATAATTTACTGCTTAGGGTCAAGCATCTGTATGCATTACTTTTCTTGTTACTGTGACAGCATACCTGTCAAAAACAATGTCAAGAAGGGAGGATTTTCAGAGGTTTGGTCCACCGTTCTTGGCTGCAGGGCATCTGGTCCTGGCAGGGGGAGCACTCTGGCAGCGATGGGGGAGGAGGGGGAGGCTGAACCTCTCATGATGGACAGGAATTAGACTGGACTGGGATCCGATGCAGCCTTGAAGGATGCATCTTCTGGGGTCTACATCCTCCTGCAAGGTTTCAGCCCTGGAAACCTCCACAGTTTCAGGGAATGGTTGTAGGTTATAAGAGGTTCTTGGCGTGTAGAAGTCTGACATTCAGCTGGGGCAGGACACTGAGCTGGGGACGCCACGAGGCCTGGAGCCTCCTCTTCCTGTGTGATGATGCTTCCACGTCAGCAGGCACACGTTCCCCAGAGCCAGGGCGGGGAAGGCCGGGAATGCGTGAAAACACAGATGTGGTGTCTGGCCTTCTGGAATTGACTCCTAGCTTAAAACCCCCGCCTGACCTCTCACAACGGAGAGCAGCACACTTCCAAAGGTTTGTGCCACGGGAGGGCATTTCTCCAGTGTTTAGCAGACGCTAAGCAAAGCCCAATTTTAGCTTGTGTTATTATAATCGAAGCTATTTTGGAGACAATTTTTAAAGCTATGTTTAAGAAAATAGTACAGTGCTAAAACAGTTGGTTAAAAAAATCAAAAGTGGAGGTGTCCAACAATGTGGTATTTGGTGAAAATGTTGGACTTGACACAATTTCAGTGTCATAAAACCTAGGCCCGTCATATGGTCATTTCTGGTCATTGAGGGGAATGCCTTGGAAACTAGTTTAAAAGCCATCTTAAGCCAAAAAGCCATGCAGAAAACGATTTCCTTGAGCGCACGTGTCCTGGGTGAAAATCCTCAGGCTTCGGTGAGGCCAGGGTAGAAATTATCATGTGACAGAGGAAGAGGAATGCGCTGCCGTCTCAGCACAGAAATCTGTGCTGCAGGCGCTCAGGTGCTGAGGGCCTGAGCCCCCAAGGGCCTCGATTTCCCCTTCTATACAATGTGGATGGTCTTGAGGTGTGTGTGGACAATTGGCCCTCATGCTTGGCCTCTTAACACAGCTCAGGTGCCCTCCTCACAGGGGGAGAAGCCCCTGTGATGTCTCACCCAGAGTCAGGCAAGGAGGAAAGCCCAGCGGACCACCACATTTTCTGATTTCCATTTTCATCTTTCCCTGACTTCTTTTTTTTGGTTCTGTTTACCATTTACAACATGAGTTCTGGCTTTGTTTACAGAGCAGAGAGGCTGTGCAATGGTCGTTTCCACAATGAAATCAGTCCCTGCTTCAGCTCAGCCTGCGTGATTGCACTGCGTGCTTCCCCCAGTTTTCGTGTGAATGATGGAGCCATTCACAGGTCTGATTGCAGCACGGGGCAGGTTGGTGAACCGTGCCTCTCTGTTATGATTTCAGTTGCTTTCAAGTGGCGCTAGGTGAATTGGGGGTAAAGAGAAAGGAAAAACAAATATGGGTAAATAAAGGTAGAATGAAAGTACCCAAGAGACAGCATAGGTTATTCATCTCGAACTCCTGCATTTCAATACCCTGAAAGGAAAGAAAAGTGTTACATTAAAAAGAAAAAGACTGAATTGGAAGGGTCAGATGCAACTAAATAGAAAATACATATCATAAATTGAAAATAACCCACCAAATGGCTCCTGCCATCTCCCGCATGCCCGCAGCCCGTCTGTGTGTCCTGTCGCTTCTCTTCTAAATGACACTGCCCAGTGTCATTAACTCTTCATTCAGTAACTCTGTGACCATCAGGACTCAAATACCTTTTCCACAGCCAAGCAACAATACTTGATAGAAAAGGAATTTTTGGTCCCAAATTCTAGGAGCTTTCTCAGATCCACAATGCTTCCCAGTGCCAGTTCCGCTGTCCTCAATCGCCATGGTTTTAGGACTTTCCAGGTACAGGTGTCCTGTTTGGAAGGACACACCCCTCCCCTGGGACTATGAAACCCCACTTGTCTAAAGTTACGCTCTTTCGTGACCCCAGAAACCTACACGCACACACAGGCTAGCCCAGCCCCACACCAGTGAGCACTGGCGGACTGGGCAGAATAACTCCGCTTGGGAGTGATCTTTGCATTGCATCCCGGGTAGCTCCAGTGGGCACTGCTGCCGTCTTCTCATGTTGGTGACAGGCCAGAACTGTCTCCACTTGACAGAACTGCTGCAAAGTGACATTCAGTCTCCCCTACAAAACACCGCTCATGCTCGCACACCATCACCCTTTTCTGTTTACTTGTCCAGGTATTTAATGGAGACCAAGAAACTCCCACACGATTTCTGTCTCTACTCCAGCTTTCAAGGGAATAGAAAGCACAACCATTGTGTAAGCTGGCTCACCACCAGCACATCACCATTATGGCTTTTGGATTTCTGTCTGGGTACAGAATTTTCACACAAAAAAAACTCAGATTCAAACGTATGAAAATATATCTGCCTAATGATATGTAGTTTCAGAGTAAACACTTCATTTTTCTTCTAAATGAGCATTCGGTTTATAGAAATGGAAAACAAATGCATTTTTCAGCTGCCCAAACAATCTCTGCGGTATTCAAAGACCTTTGTTTATTATTTTTTAGTAACATAACGTTAACATTATTCAAACCAAAAATACTGAATTGAAGAGTATATGGATGATTTTGGGTTTGCTTCCTGCTCTGTCTTTAAGCCCCCACCTCATGTTCAATCATAAAAATCAAAGAAGGAACATTTTAATAACATGGTGACTTGACATCACCTACCAAATTTCTATCAAAAGAAACAGAGAAATCTAAATACAGCCATCAAGAACTACTACAGCATTCAAAAGGAAAACCACCTGCCCATGTACAAATGGGGGAATTTTGTGGATCTTGAGCACTGGAGGAGAGAGGAGAGCTAGTTGCAGCTCAGTGATTGGAAGACAGGTCCGCAGGGAAGGGGCAGAAATGGGGTTCTGACGAGGCTCTGTGAGGTCAAGGTTGGGACCAAAAGGTCGACCGTAGACCTTGAAGTTTAGAAAGACCTTCTCAGAGGTCAGTCCTCAAAGGAAACACTGAAGGGCAGTGTTATTTTCATAACATAAGGAGGAGCAGTCACCTGCTCATGCACCAGGAATCAAGGCCTTCAAGTGGGCCCAGGAAGCTGGAAGGACATTTTCAGTAAAAGAGAGAAGCCATTCCACCCTGACAGGTTTCATGCTGAGTTTGTTCTCAGCTTTCTGGATGGTTCCGACATGAGAAGTCCAGGCTGACAGTGGAAACGTGTGAAGACGTTCAGTTGTCAGTGCTGTGCAGAGGGAAGCACCTTCCATCAGAAGAGGACTCACTCATTAAATCATGTCTTCATGTGAAATGCCTACACCAGGTACCCCGCGCTGCCCTATGGAAGACGTTCTGGTATTCCAGCTCAGGGGGAAACGGCAGCTTAATTGACTTATCTGTTCCTGGAAGCCCAGGTCAGTTGAAAACAAAAGGAAAAAAAGACAGAACAGTTCAAATAATATCCATAACACATAACCACTAAATGTTAACTACATACCAGATGCTATGATAATTATTTTATTTATCTCTTTTACTGAATTCCACTTTCTGGCTAGCTGTGTAAAGTTGCACGTTGTACGAAACCTTTGGGGGGTCACTATATCAATGGTTCTTTTTCGTTTGTGAAATTTCGCCTTGTGGCCTAGAGTACACTTGCTTTCCTTTGTATTTCCAACATGCCTGCAAATCTGAAGTCTCCAGTTGTGCAGCTCGCTGGTGCATGCCGGACTCCACTCTTAACACTCTTAATGGTGATATTTCCAGGCTCCCTCTATGCACATTAATTGCTTTGGCCTTCATTTGTTAGAAAGCCTGCAGCTTTTCTCAGTATTATTATCTTTTTGTTTGCTATTAACATTTATTTTGTGTCTTACGAACTCATGAATTTGATTTAGACAATTCCAGTAATTTTGAATGACCTGGGGAATCCTCTCCTTCCCCATGATAATCACCTGCTTTTGTCTCATAGCCTCATCCTGTTAGCTCTGACCCATGGGACTCCCATACTTTTCTCTTGGTTGGTGATCATGCTGTGTATCTCTTAAACATCTTTTTGTTTCCAGTCTTCTTGAATTGAATATTTCAGATTTTTCTTGGTTAAGTACTGCATTGCGGGAATTTTTTTTGAATCTGATCTGAATTTTTGTATTCTCAAGGTAGATTTGTTTGCAGAAGTTTAATAAGTTAAGGAATGTACTCTTCTTGGGGCATATTAAACTGGTTGAGTAGCCTTTGTTCCTTTATTTTCTGCTCTTTCATAACCTTTTGTTAGATTTAGAAGCTTCACCTTTTATTTTTGATCTTTTATTGGTAATTTTTTTAAATCATGTATTTGACATTCAAGTTTCAGAGTGTAAAATTAATAAATACTGATGTTCTCTTTGGAAGGACAGATAGGCCGTCAAACCCTGGGTTCCATCAGCATTGCTCGGATCTTCTGTGCTCTTGTGGCAAGGATTTGATTTCCATTCCTCTGTAAGCTGCACACATTAGGTAATTGCCCAGGATGAGCTGCAGGGAAGAAGAACATGAAAAATAAGGAGCCAGAGGAGGACCAGAGGAGGAGGCTTAAAAAGATATCTACTAGGAGTACAGACGTGACAGTAAGAGAACACAGGAGAAGTAACAATTAGGGAGGTGATGCTTCAAAAGTTCCAGAACTGAAAGATAGGCATCTATACATTTAAGGAGCACAATGAACCAGTTAATATTAGCAGGCTGAAATAGTGCCAGACCACGCACTGAAGGAAATCTCCAAGGCAATCATAGCAGACTTAGATTCCACGCAAAGAAGGAACCGCTCATATCTAAATGCCATTTTCATCAAGTATAAGAGAAGCTGGAAGAAGTATGAAAACTCCAGCTTGCTGAGTGACAAACACGTACCCGGCTCTGTATAGAAGTGCTGTTCATCAAGAGAGAAGCGGAGAAAGAAAACATTCAGACGCAAGGAAGCTTCCTATTTCCCCAGTACAGGTCACCATTGAAAGAACCACTGAGAAATTCAGGGTTCAGGTCCAATCCAACTCAATGGATTAAGATAAAGCAGTTCTTTCCCCTCTTGTCCTGGATAGTTGGCTAGAATGGAATGGACAAAATAGGCTCTTCTGCTCAAATGAAGTCTGCCCAGGTGGGTAGGCTTCTCTTTCCTCCACAGAGAAGGAGCTGGAATGTAGCATGCTCAAGTAATTTTGAGAGTACCTTGGGCACATGCATGTGAGCAGTCAGTGGGCAAGAACATTTTACTGCTGCGATTTCGTAAAATTAAATGTGACGGCAATGAAATAAGATATCGTTGACAATGGAATTCCACCGAGCAGAGGCCGGCAAACTCTGCAAAGTGCAAGTTTTCCAGTCCTGCTGTAGAACACTAAGAGGAACTCCTACAAACAGAGAGATCTAAATGAAAGAATATGGCATGAAAGAAGAGAGTTTCCAATGGACACACTCTATTAGATACAAGCACCACTGCTTGCCCGTGAGACACAGATGCAGAGAGGAGAGACGGCTCTGCCTGAGGACCCTGGAGAAGGCGGGCGGGGTGGGGGGACAGGGGTGGGCAGGGAGGGATAAGCAGGAGGCAGTCTCCAGTCTTCATCATGTTGCGTCTCCCTCCCAAATCTGACCGTGAACACTGGTTAAACTCCATGTTTTAGTGCCGCTCAGCTGTCCCGTTGTTCATTTAGAAGTGTACAAATCGTTTAAGAAATAAAAAACAAAACCAGAAACAGTAACAGAACCGGAAAATAGCCCAGTTGGAAGTAAACAAGCCAAGAATAGGGGCTCCACTGAGCACATGTGGGATTTTCAGGAAGAGCGATCATTTGGGGGTCTGCAGGGGTGCCCCCCGCCCTCCCCCGCCCATCCCCCACCCTCCCCCGGAGTTCCTGGGCACCACAGCTTCGTCTCTGGATGTCCCCACAGGCCTCCACGCAAGCAGAGGCCTCTGCCCTTCCCTCTCAGCCTCCACAGCACCTGCCACTGCCACTGTGCCTCGCGAGGCCGGCTACTCACCCTCTCTTTCATCTTAAAATACTGAGTTTAAGAACGTCAGCTGTGCGTCAGAAAAGCACGCAGCCACCATCTGCTGCTTTCATCCCGAAAGTTTAGAACTCCGGTGAACTCCCCAAACAGACAGAATTGAGTCGAAGAACAGAAATAAGATCTTCACTTCCCAACATGGGGCCAGCATTCAGCGATATTTTAATGCCAAACAGGTCAATCAGGGCGTAATTGCCTCTGATAGGCACTCCAGAAATCAGAAACATTCTTTACCTAGCGCTGAGTGCCACTTGAAGAGATGGCAGTCTCCCCGCCTCTGAAAACATCAAAGACAATCAACACCCAGCGCGGTCTGAGAGCGCCTGATGAGCCAGCGGCACGGAGGAGGACGCGGGGTGAGCGGGCAGGCGGGCGAGCGGTGCCAGAGCTGAGTCACCAGGCGCAGGACACACTTGTCCCCCAGGTGCTTCCTGAGACCGTGTTCTAGTCGGCCCCTTCCAGCCTCCAGCCTCCCGGGGAGTCAGGGAGGCCAGCCCGACTCCAGCCAGGAAGTCCCTGCAGGAACCTCTATTGGTTTGAGAAGCCTAAGGTCCTGTGGTTTCTCGAGACTTGTCCCTTAGCTTAGGCTCAAGGTTTGTAACGAAACCCGACTGGTATCTAGAAGAGGCAACATCCTTCCAGCACAAATATCAACACCTGGTTAGAATTAACCTTAGCAATTCTTGGGTCCTATGTAGAATCCAGGAGGAGAGAGACCATCATAAAACAGTCATACCAACCAGTGGTTAAAATGTCAGCCCCAGTGACTCACTCCTGTAATCTTAGCTACCTGAAAGGCTGAGAATCGATGGATCCAAGTTCAAAGCCAGCCCAGGCGGGAAACTTCCAGAGAAGCCTTTTAACCCATAGGTGGGTGCAGAGTTGTGCTGCTGTCATTCCAAGCTGCATGTGAGGCTGACATCGGAAGGAGTCTTGTACCAGGCCAGCCAGGCAGAAAAGTCCTGAAGTCTGTCTCCACAGAGGGAAGCTGAGCCCAGTGTCATTCCTCTCTTGCAGTGAGAAGCCTGCCGTGGAGATCTTGCAGTCCACAGTCCAGGAATGTGCACACACAGAAAGTGAGACCCTATTCCGAGAGTTGCCGAGAGGGTTGATGTGTAGAGATGTTTCTTAAGAACTAGATTACCTGCCAACAACTGTTAGGCCCTGAGTTCAATATCAGGAATAGATAGATAGATAGATAGATGATAGATGACATACATTACGGTATGCATGGCTGTACATATGTGTATGTATATGGGATTACTCACAGCACTTGTTTTAGAAGTCTCAAAAGATAAATACATGCATTTCCTATATGTGGAACTATCACAAAGACTCCTCTCCAGTGTACAATTAATATATGCTAATAACAATTGATTTAAAATGATTAAGCCACTGGAGCTGTGGAAGGAGCTCCGTTCTGAGCTCTTGCCTGGAGTGTGTTCAAGCCCAAGCATTTCAAAAAAAGTAATAATAATAAGATTAAGGTGTTGACTTAGTCCTACAGTTTTGGCTTTTCCTTTGTTGTCTACAAAGAAAGGTAATCCATCGCTGTGTGTGGGGAGGGAACCTTGCCAATGCATTTTAATTAAACTTGTATTTTGAGAGGGAAGCGGATTCACCTATAGTTGTGAGAAATCATACAAGAGGCTACTTTCCCCGTTTCCCACAATGAGAAGGTCTTAGAAACTGCATCACACAACTGAGATGGCTGCATCTCAGTTCCCCAGTCCTTCCCGAGACCTGCTCACACCCAGGCCTTCCACGATCCCCACAGCCACCAGATCCCTCTCCCTCTGGACACACTGCCATTTTAGGCCGACCATATGAATGGAGTGTGGTGTGCAACCCCTGGGGATTGTCCTGGAACACACAGTGCAATTCCCTCCTGATGTGTCCAAACGGTGGCCTGTGTCAAAAGCTTGTAAGTTTGCATCCCCAGGGTATGGCATGTACTGCAGTTCCTTTAAACTGTCTTTCCTGGGGTGGGGGGGGGTCTGTGTCACCTCCGTTTTAGGGCTCTTACAAGAAAAGCTGTTGTGAAGATTCCAGAACAGTGGTTTGCATGCTTTTAGGGATCCGAGTCTCAAGCTTCTGCTGCTGCTGGGGAGCTGCGAGGCAGAGGCAGCTTTGGCTTCTTAAGAAATTACCAGGTGCTGCCCAGGGCGCCTCCCCTCCTGGGTCTCCCGAGACCGCACACCCTTGCGCCCGGCAATCCTGCGTTAGGGCTTCTGCCCTTAGGTAGAAGCTTAAAAGACTGAAAACCAGAGCAATAAAAAGAGTTTCATACTGTTTGGGCTCCAGTGAAAGTCATGGGGTAAGTTAGACGATTATTTCTTATTTAAGCCGAGAAGGAAAACCTCCTTCAACGTATGCCCATGGAGAAGTTGTGTCAAATGGAAAAGCCGGCCCACGGTCCTCTGGCAACAAGATTTGAAGAAGCCCACTGGTCGGGAACACGGGGCCGAGTCCTCGTCCCTGCGCGTGTACGCCGTCTACGGAGACACCGGAGACACCGCTGGGCTCCCTCCAGGCCTTTGCACGTCCGCCACTCCCCGTCCCTCAAGACAGAACCCAAAACAGGAAGCTTTCTCAGAAATACCGTCCTCAAGGTCCGAAGACTTGTCTCGGTTGTTGTTTTCAAGAGAGAGACAGAGAGAGAGAGAGAGAGAGACAGAGAGACAGAGAGAGAGAGCAGAGAGGGGGGGAGGGAGGGAGAGGGAGAAGAGTAAAGGAAAGAGCTATCGCAGTGAAAGATCGTAATTCTATTTTTTCCATCTTTTGGTCTGCAGACTTTGAGGCTGCTCTGCTCCAGGGACCCTGGTTTGTGGAGCTCAGACGTGGTGCCTGCGGGGTCCTGACAGGAGCCATCCTACAGAAGCGTGGGGCAAACCACGTCCTAACAAGGAATTCAGCCCATTTTAAAGAGATCCCCCTCCACTAACCCTGCCTGCCACCAGCCCAGCCTGGTGGTCCCAGGGCAGCAGGGCTGGCGGGTGGGGACGGGAGGGAGGGGGTAACATTCCTGAGGTCACCAGCCATGTCCTCTGACCCTTGACCCTTGAGGAGATCGGGAAGCCGCAGTGTCAGCTCCAGACACAGTTCTGGAATGCCGAGCCCAGCCCTCCGGGGGCAAACGACGGGGGCCTTGGGGGGATCGAGGCCTGGAGTCAGGCCCCGCTTCCCTGCCCACCAGGTCTGAAGGAGACGAAGGAGCAGGTGTCCTGTGTAACATGGGAGAGGGGGAGTGAGGCAGAAAGGCAGGACTGGAACGGCCTCTGGCCCAGGGAGCTTGGGAAAAACCAAAGTCGCTGCCTTGTTCCCAGCAAGGCCCTTCCCCTGCCTTCCTCCCCACCGCCCTTCTTTCTCCTTCACACTTCAGGCAGCCCATGCGCCAGCACAGGCCCCTGCTCTCCGATCCGAAGGCCAAGAAGTAACAGGCTTGCCGAACATTCCAGGCAGAGGACGCCTGGAATGATTTCTGCTCCCGAGAGGGAACAGTCCTAGCTGCTTCCTGAGCCCAGGGAGGAGGGAAGAAAGGAGAGCACCAAGTGAGGAGCCAGTGGGGCTGTGGGGGGAGAAAAGATGCCAGGCTGCTGTGTGAGGATCAAAGGACAAAGGGAGCAAAGTGTTCAGCCTGGGGCCCAGCGGTCAGCCCCGCTCACTCCAGGCTGCTACCTCAACCCCTGCTGCCACCACCATCCTCTCGTCCCCACCATGGCAGCACTGGAGCAGCCATCGCCACAGCCTCCCCACCCCCCTGTAGACCTGCAGAGCCATCTGTCCATTGCAGTGCGCTGTGTGGAGGAGGCGGCTCCATTCGCGCCATGTCTCTTGTTTGAGGGGCGGTGTGAGAGAAAACCAGTTCACAGACAAACCCCACTTGGAGAAAGGGGTTGGTGCCTGCAGTGACACATAGCCGCCGGTGTGGGGAGGCCCTGGGGTCACCTTGGAGGGAGGACAGATGATCTGCAGGAGAGAGGACACAGAAAGCTTTCACAGTGGAGCCTGTGTGTGTGTGTGCACGTGTGAGTATGTGTGTGCATGTATGTGTGTGTATAGGCAAAGTAGAGCTTGCTCACTAATGGCAGTGGAAGGAGTTTTAAACAAGCGTTTTCTTGGGTGCTGACTTAGGAGAGGGAAAGATTCGCCATACCCAATCAAATGATTGCATGCCTGAAAAAGGAGAAGGTCATTTCTCTGCGTAAATGTCACACGAGATTGTTAAAAATAGATTCCCGGTGAAGTTTTAATCATGTGGAGGTTAAAGATAACATGGGGTGGGGAATTTAACAAGGTGTGCACGGCAAAAACATGGCTGCTTGCCGTGGGGTGCAGGAGGAGCCTTTGATTGTGTCAGTTTGGCGGTGACTCTGGGTTCTGCTAATGTTCTCGTAACTGTTGTGCTCAGAATTAATAACATCATTTCTCTAGTTCCAGGTTGGTTAGAACTGCTGCGACTGTCCCTCTGAATTTCACAAAAGCAGTCCCCAGGGATGAGGACAAGGAGAGGTAGTAGGTGAGCCCTGTAATAAAAGCAAGACAAACAAACAAGTAAATAAATAAATAAATACAGGGTACTCTTCCGGGGACTTTGGTGAGTTCATCCAAACTCTCTGCTTTGAGTAAACCCCGCATGTAAAGTCCCCAGTGGTCAGGCCTTGTCACCTGACCCCACCTGGTCTGTGGATGAAGATGAAGAGCAAGCAATTTGTGTCAAGCTGGGACTGGCTGTTTGGTCCTGGAATCCAGGCTGGGAAAATCCTAGGGACACAGTATCTGACGTATCCAGGGGGTTAAGGGATATTTGATCTTGTGGCAGCTCAGTCACACTGAAGACTGTTTAATACTCTGTGTGTGTGTGTGTGTGTGTGTGTGTGTGTGTGTGTGTGTGTGTGCGCACGCGCGCTTGAGCCAGTCCTAGGGACTGAACTCAGGGCCTGGGCACTGACCTTGAGCCTTTGTGCTCAAGGCTGTGCTTTCCCAGTTGAGGCCCAGCTTCTCTGACTTTGGGGTAGTTCACTGGACTTCTTGGCCTGGGCTCACTTTGCATCTGGTCCTCAGAGCTCCGCTTCCTGTGGAGTTAGGATCACAGGTGTGAGCCACCAGTGCCTGGCAAACCTGGTGTTTGGAGAGCCATTTGCCCAAGTAGGGAATCTGAAGAAATGTGTTCTCCCCGCCTTCTTCCTCTCTCCTTCTGACTTTGCGGGAAGCATCCAGCCATCTTTCCCTTCGGCCATGTCTGCATCCTCCACCCACCTTCCCCTCCCTGGAAGGTGGGGGACACACCTTCCTCTTGCTTTGTTGTTTCCTTAGAGGAAGAGTGGAAGGGCGGAGCTGCCAGGCTGGCGGCCAGGTGACAATTCAGCTGACTCAAGTGGCTTTCCCTCCACTCTAGGACTCCAGGCATGAGGACTTCCGCCACCAAACCAGGGCTCTTCAGCCTGCAGACCCACATCCTGACCTCCTCACAGAGGTCCAGTCACCTCACATCCTGACCACCTCACGTCCTGACCACCTCACCTCACATCCTGACCACCTCACGTCCTGACCACCTCACCTCACATCCTGACCACCTCACGTCCTGACCACCTCACAGAAGTCCAGTCACCTCACGTCCTGACCACCTCACGTCCTGCCCACCTCAGAGAGGTCCTGTCCACCTCACATCTGCTTTCTCACAGAGGCCTCATGGCAGTTCCCATGTGAGGCACGCTGTCATTCATCACACGTGTCCACCTGGGGTCCTGTCTTTTATCTTCCTCATCTACTTTAGGATCTCTGATCCTCCCTGTCTCTCTGTCTCTGTATCTGTCTGTCTGTCTCTATCTCTGTATCTCTTTGCCTGTGTCTCTCTGTCTGTCTGTCTCTGTCTCTGTATCTCTCTTCCTGTGTCTCTCTGTCTATCTGTCTGTCTTTCTGTCTCTGTCTCTATCTCTGTATCTCTCTGCCTGTGTCTGTCTGTCTGTCTCTGTATCTCTCTGCCTGCGACTCTCTGTCTCTGACTCCCTCTCTCCACAGAGATCACAGCTCTCAGGAGTTGTAGTATCTTATCCATCCATAGGTTTTAAATAGGTTTTCCATCACTATAAATGTAAACAGTTCTGCTGTATGTGATTCTGAAATAGTACACAAGGGTGTCATATTGCTTGTGTGACCCAGCAACTGGCAAGTTTTGACAACAAGCGCTGCTATCTACTTGCTTGTGAGGAGTTGGGCTGTGGGAGACATGGGGGGTGGGGTGGAGCTCCGCTTCCACGCGTGGTCCGGCCTGCCTGCCGTTACAGGGTCGCTCCACGTCTTCAGCCGATTTCCTCCAGGGCTCTGACGCGCTTGTGCCATTGTGATGGATGACTACGGTGTCTCTTTTCAGGTCCCGTTTGCTGTTACTCAGTTGCCAGTTAGTTTGTGGCTTGTTTGGATTCTCTCCTGATTTTCCTCACCCTTATTCTCCACCTTCTTGTTTGTCTTGCTGTCCTGTGACTTGAGGGACGTGTCCTGTGTACCCCAGACACCGTCTCCCCGTCCCCAGACTGCCCCTGCAACACGCAAGCCCTGCACGTAGCTTTGTCTTTGTCTGAGCCGTCCCGTACTTCACCATGTTTTCAATGCAAATGGAATCACTTCATCAGTGGTTTCCCTTGTGGTTTGTTTCCTTACAAATTAACTACAGAAGTTTGTCTCTTTTCAAAATTGAGAAATCATCGCTTATAACTTGTCCGGCGAGGTTTATTGTGTCACACAGTGAGTTAGTGATCCACGTGGGGTTTGCTTTCTGGGGATGCAGGACTTCAAGATCTACTGGTGTGGGGAGCCAGGTCCACGGGGGCCATGCGTGGTATACCCTGTGTGCAGGTGGCCACGTGGGGGAGTCCAGGCACAAGGGTGCCGCATGTGGGGCCCTGAGCACTTCTCAGCTACTTCTCGCCGACCCATAGGAACAGTTCCTTTCAGGTCTCTGGGCTGTCCTGGTGACTATTGTCCTGCTGTCTTGTGTCCTGGTGTCTTGTGTCCTGGTGACTATTGTCCTGCTGTCTTATGTCCTGGTGTCTTGTGTCCTGGTGTCTTGTGTCCTGGTGTCTTGTGTCCTGGTGTATCGTGTCCTAGTGTCTTGTGTCCTGGTGCCTTGTGCCCTGGTGTCTTGTGTCCTGGTGTCTTGTGTCCTGGTGTCATGTGTCCTGGTGTCTTGTGTCCTGGTGTCTTGTGTCCTGGTGTCTTGTGTCGTGGTGTCTTATGTCCTGGTGACTATTGTCCTGGTGTCTTGTGTCCTGGTGACTTGTGTCCTGGTGTCTTGTGTCCTGGTGTCTTGTGTCCTGGTGTTTTATGTCCTGGTGACTATTGTCCTGGTGTCTTGTGTCCTGGTGTCTTGTGTCCTGGTGACTTGTGTCCTGGTGTCTTGTGTCCTTGTGTATCATGTCCTGGTGTCTTGTGTCTTGGTGACTTATGTCCTGGTGACTTGTGTCCTGGTGACCTTGTATCCTGGTGTCTTGTGTCCTGGTATATCATGTCCTGGTGTCTTAGGTCCTGGTGTCTTGTGTCCTGGTGTCTTGTGTCCTGGCGTATCATGTCCTGGTGTCTTGTATCCTGGTGACTTGTGTCCTGGTGTCTTGTGTCCTAGTGCCTTGTGTCCTGGTGTATCATGTCCTGGTGTATCATGTCCTGGTGTCTTATGTCCTGGTGTATCATGTCCTGGTGTCTTGTGTCCTGGTGTATCATGTCCTGGTGTCTTGTGTCCTGGTGTCTTGTGTCCTGGTGTCTTGTGTCCTGGCGTATCATGTCCTGGTGTCTTGTGTCCTGGTGTCTTGTGTCCTGGTGTATCATGTCCTGGTGTATCCTGTCCTGGTGTATCATGTCCTGGTGTCTTATGTCCTGGTGTATCATGTCCTGGTGTCTTATGTCCTGGTGTATCGTGTCCTGGTGTCTTGTGTCCTGGTGTCTTATGTCCTGGTGTCTTCTGTCCTGGTGTCTTGTGTCCTGGCGTATCATGTCCTGGTGTCTTGTGTCCTGGTGTCTTGTGACCTGGTGTATCATGTCCTGGTGTCTTATGTCGTAGTGTTTTGTGTCCTGGTGTCTTGTGTCCTGGTGTATCATGTCCTGGTCTCTTGTGTCCTGGTGTCTTGTGTCCTGGTGTCTTATGTCCTGATGTCTTATGTCCTGGTGTCTTGTGTCCTGGTGTCTTGTGTCCTGGTGACTTGTGTCCTGGTGTCTTGTGTCCTGGTGTATCATGTCCTGGTGACTTGTGTCCTGGTGTCTTGTATCGTGATATATCGTGTCCTGGTGATTTGTGTCCTGGTGACTTGTGTCCTAGTGTCTTGTGTCCTGGTGTATCATGTCCGGGTGTATCATGTCCTGGTGTCTTATGTCCTGGTGTATCGTGTCCTGGTGTCTTCTGTCCTGGTGTCTTGGGTCCTGTTGACTTGTGTCCTCGTGTCTTGTGTCCTGGTGACTTTTGTCCTGGTGTCTTGTGTCCTGGTGACTTTTGTCCTGGTGTATCATGTCCTGGTGTCTTGGGTCCTGGTGTATCATGTCCTGGTGTCTTGTGTCTTGGTGTCTTGTGTCCTGGTGTCTTATGTCCTGATGTCTTATATCCTGGTGTCTTATGTCCTGGTGTCTTGTGTCCTGGTGTCTTGTGACCTGGTGTCTTGTGTCCTGGTGTCTTGTGACCTGGTGTCTTGTGTCCTGGTGTATCATGTCCTGGTGTCTTGTGTCTTGGTGACTTGTGTCCTGGTGTCTTGTGTCCTAGTGTCTTGTGTCCTGGTGTATCATGTCCTGGTGTCTTCTGTCCTGGTGTATCATGTCCTGGTGTCTTGTGTCCTGGTGTATCATGTCCTGGTGTCTTGTGTCTTGGTGTCTTGTGTCCTGGTGTCTTATGTCCTGATGTCTTATATCCTGGTGTCTTATGTCCTGGTGTCTTGTGTCCTGGTGTCTTCTGACCTGGTGTCTTGTGTCCTGGTGTCTTGTGACCTGGTGTCTTGTGTCCTGGTGTATCATGTCCTGGTGTCTTGTGTCTTGGTGTCTTGTGTCCTGGTGTCTTGTGTCCTGGTGTCTTGTGTCCTGGTGTATCATGTCCTGGTGTCTTATGTCCTGGTGACTTGTGTCCTGGTGTCTTGTGTCCTAGTGTCTTGTGTCCTGGTGTATCATGTCCTGGTGTCTTCTGTCCTGGTGTATCATGTCCTGGTGACTTGTGTCCTGGTGACTTGTGTCCTGATGTCTTGTGTCCTGGTGTCTTGTACCCTGGTGACTTGTGTCCTGGTGACTTGTGTCCTGGTGTCTTGTGTCCTGGTGTATCATGTCCTGGTGTCTCATGTCCTGGTGTCTTGTATCCTGGTGACTTGTGTCCTAGTGACTTGTGTCCTGGTGTCTTGTGTCCTGGTGTATCATGTCCTGGTGTATCATGTCCTGGTGTATCGTGTCCTGGTGTCTTGTGTCCTGGTGTATCGTGTCCTGGTGTATCATGTCCTGGTGTATCGTGTCCTGGTGTCTTGTGTCCTGGTGTATCGTGTCCTGGTGTCTTGTGTCCTGGTGTCTTGTGTCCTGGTGCATCACGTCCTGGTGACTTGTGTCCTGGTGTATCATGTCCTGGTGTCTTGTGTCCTGGTGTATCGTGTCCTGATGACTTGTGTCCTAGTGTCTTGTGTCCTGGTGTCTTGTATCCTGGTGACTTGTGTCCTGGTGACTTGTGTCCTAGTGTCTTGTGTCCTGGTGTATCATGTCCTGGTGTCTTGTGTCCTGGTGACTTGTGTCCTGGTGACTGTGTCCTAGTGTCTGGTGTCCTGGTGTCTTGTGTCCTGGTGTCTTGTATCCTGGTGCCTTGTGTCCTGGTGTCTTGTGTCCTGGTGTCTTATGTCCTAGTGTCTTGTGTCCTGGTGTCTTATGTCCTGGTGTTTTGTGTCCTGGTGTATCATGTCCTGGTGACTTGTGTCCTGGTGTCTTGTATCCTGGTATATCGTGTCCTGGTGATTTGTGTCCTGGTGACTTGTGTCCTAGTGTCTTGTGTCCTGGTGTATCATGTCCTGGTATATCATGTCCTGGTGTCTTATGTCCTGGTATATCATGTCCGGGTGTATCATGTCCTGGTGTCTTGTGTCCTGGTGTATCATGTCCTGGTGTCTTGTGTCTTGGTGTCTTGTGTCCTGGTGTCTTATGTCCTGATGTCTTATATCCTGGTGTCTTATGTCCTGGTGTCTTGTGTCCTGGTGTCTTCTGACCTGGTGTCTTGTGTCCTGGTGTCTTGTGACCTGGTATCTTGTGTCCTGGTGTATCATGTCCTGGTGTCTTGTGTCTTGGTGACTTGTGTCCTAGTGTCTTGTGTCCTGGTGTCTTGTGTCCTGATGTCTTGTGTCCTGGTGTATCATGTCCTGGTGTCTTGTGTCCTGGTGACTTGTGTCCTGGTGTCTTGTGTCCTAGTGTCTTGTGTCCTGGTGTATCATGTCCTGGTGTCTTGTGTCCTGGTGTATCATGTCCTGGTGACTTGTGTCCTGGTGACTTGTGTCCTGGTGTCTTGTGTCCTGGTGTCTTGTACCCTGGTGACTTGTGTCCTGGTGACTTGTGTCCTGGTGTCTTGTGTCCTGGTGTATCATGTCCTGGTGTCTCATGTCCTGGTGTCTTGTATCCTGGTGACTTGTGTCCTGGTGACTTGTGTCCTGGTGTCTTGTGTCCTGGTGTATCATGTCCTGGTGTCTTGTGTCCTGGTGTATCATGTCCTGGTGTCTTGTGTCCTGGTGTATCATGTTCTGGTGTCTTGTTTCCTGGTGTATCATGTCCTGGTGTCTTGGGTCCTGGTGTATCATGTCCTGGTGTCTTGTGTCCTAGTGTATCGTGTCCTGATGACTTGTGTCCTAGTGTCTTGTGTCCTGGTGTCTTGTATCCTGGTGACTTGTGTCCTGGTGACTTGTGTCCTGGTGTCTTGTGTCCTGGTGTATCATGTCCTGGTGTCTTGTGTCCTGGTGACTTGTGTCCTGGTGACTGTGTCCTAGTGTCTTGTGTCCTGGTGTCTTGTGTCCTGGTGTCTTGTATCCTGGTGTCTTGTGTCCTGGTGTCTTATGTCCTAGTGTCTTGTGTCCTGGTGTCTTATGTCCTGGTGTTTTGTGTCCTGGTGTATCATGTCCTGGTGACTTGTGTCCTGGTGTCTTGTATCCTGGTATATGGTGTCCTGGTGATTTGTGTCCTGGTGTCTTGTGTCCTGGTGTATCATGTCCTGGTGTATTATGTCCTGGTGTATCATGTCCTGGTGTCTTGTGTCTTGGTGACTTGTGTCCTAGTGTCTTGTGTCCTGGTGTCTTGTGTCCTGGTGTATCATGTCCTGGTGTCTTCTGTCCTGGTGACTTGTGTCCTAGTGTCTTGTGTCCTGATGTATCATGTCCTGGTGTCTTCTGTCCTGGTGTATCATGTCCTGGTGACGTGTCCTGGTGACTTGTGTCCTGGTGTCTTGTGTCCTGGTGTATTGTATCCTGGTGACTTGTGTCCTGGTGACTTGTGTCCTGGTGTCTTGTGTCCTGGTGTCTTGTATCCTGGTGACTTGTGTCCTGGTGACTTTTGTCCTGGTGTCGTGTGTCCTGGTGACTTCTGTCCTGGTGTCTTGTGTCCTGGTGTCTTGTATCCTGGTGACTTGTGTCCTGGTGTCTTGTGTCCTGGTGTATCGTGTCCTGGTGTCTTGTGTCCTGGTGTCTTGTGTCCTGGTGTCTTATGTCCTGGTGTTTTGTGTCCTCGTGTCTTATGTCCTGGTGTTTTGTGTGCTGGTGTATCATGTCCTGGTGTCTTGTGTCCTGGTGTCTTACGTCCTGGTGTCTTGTGTCCTGGTGTCTCATTTCCTGGTGTCTTGTATCCTAGTGATTTGTGTCCTGGTGACTTGTGTCCTAGTGTCTTGTGTCCTGGTGTCTTGTGTCCTTGTGACTTGTGTCCTGGTGTCTTGTGTCCTGGTGTATCATGTCCTGGTGTATCATGTCCTGGTGACTTGTGTCTGGTGTCTTCTGTCCTGGTGTCTTGTGTCCTGGTGTCTTATGTCCTGGTGTTTTGTGTCCTGGTGTCTTGTGTCCTGGTGTCTTGTGTCCTGGTGTCTTATGTCCTAGTGTCTTGTGTCCTGGTGTCTTATGTCCTGGTGTTTTGTGTCCTGGTGTATCATGTCCTGGTGACTTGTGTCCTGGTGTCTTGTATCCTGGTATATCGTGTCCTGGTGATTTGTGTCCTGGTGTCTTGTGTCCTGGTGTATCATGTCCTGGTGTATTATGTCCTGGTGTATCATGTCCTGGTGTCTTGTGTCTTGGTGACTTGTGTCCTGGTGTCTTATGTCCTGGTGTTTTGTGTCCTGGTGTATCATGTCCTGGTGTCTTGTGTCCTGGTGTATCATGTCCTGGTGTCTTGTGTCCTGGTGTCTTATGTCCTGGTGTCTTGTGTCCTGGTGTCTTATGTCCTGGTGTCTTGTGTCCTGGTGTATCATGTCCTGGTGACTTGTGTCCTAGTGTCTTGTGTCCTGGTGTCTTGTGTTCTGGTGACTTGTGTCCTGGTGTCTTGTGTCCTGGTGTCTTGTGTCCTGGTGTATCGTGTCCTGGTGACTTGTGTCCTGGTGTCTTCTGTCCTGGTGTCTTGTGTCCTGGTGTCTTGTGTCCTGGTGTCTTATGTCCTGGTGTTATGTGTCCTGGTGTCTTATGTTCTGGTGTTTTGTGTCCTGGTGTATCATGTCCTGGTGTCTTGTGTCCTGGTGTATCATGTCCTGGTGTCTTGTGTCCTGGTGTCTTATGTCCTGGTGTTTTGTGTCCTGGTGTCTTACGTCCTGGTGTTTTGTGTCCTGGTGTCTTGTGTCCTGGTGTCTTATGTCCTGGTGTTTTGTGTCCTGGTGTTTTGTGTCCTGGTGTCTCATGTCCAGGTGTCTTGTGTCCTGGTGTCTCATGTCCTGGTGTCTTGTGTCCTGGTGTTTTGTGTCCTGGTGACTTGTGTCCTAGTGTCTTGTGTCCTGGTATATCATGTCCTGGTGGCTTATGTCCTGGTGTATCATGTCCTGGTGTCTTATGTCCTGGTGTATCATGTCCTGGTGTCTTGTGTCCTGGTGTATCATGTCCTGGTGTCTTGTGTTCTGTTGTATCATATCCTGGTGTCTTGTGTCCTGGTGTCTTATGTCCTGTTGTTTTGTGTCCTGGTGTCTTATGTCCTGGTGTTTTGTGTCCTGGTGTCTTATGTCCTGGTGTCTTGTGTCCTGGTGTTTTGTGTCCTGGTGTCTTATGTCCTGGTGTCTTGTGTCCTGGTGTATCATGTCCTGGTGTCTTGTGTCCTGGTGATTTGTGTCCTGGTGACTTGTGTCCTAGTGTCTTGTGTTCTGGTGTCTTGTGTCCTGGTGACTTGTGTTCTGGTGTCTTGTGTCCTGGTGTCTTGTGTCCTGGTGTATCGTGTCCTGGTGACTTGTGTCCTGGTGTCTTCTGTCCTGGTGTCTTGTGTCCTGGTGTCTTATGTCCTGGTGTTTTGTGTCCTGGTGTCTTATGTCCTGGTGTTTTGTGTCCTGGTGTCTTGTGTCCTGGTGTCTTGTGTCCTGGTGTTTTGTGTCCTGGTGTCTTACGTCCTGGTGTTTTGCGTCCTGGTGTCTTGCGTCCTGGTGTCTTATGTCCTGGTGTCTTGTGTCCTGGTGTTTTGTGTCCTGGTGTCTCATGTCCTGGTGTCTTGTGTCCTGGTGATTTGTGTCCTGGTGACTTGTGTCCTAGTGTCTTGTGTCCTGGTATATCATGTCCTGGTATATCATGTCCTGGTGTCTTATGTCCTGGTGTATCCTGTCCTGGTGTATCATGTCCTGGTGTCTTATGTCCTGCTATATCATGTTCTGGTGTCTTTTGTCCTGGTGTATCATGTCCTGGTGTATCATGTCCTGGTGTCTTGTGTCCTGATGACTTGTGTCCTGGTGACGTGTGTCCTAGTGTCTTGTGTCCTGGTGTCTTATGTCCTGGTGTCTTGTGTCCTGGTGTCTTATGTCCTGGTGTCTTGTGTCCTGGTGACTTGTGTCCTGGTGTCTTGTATCCTGGTGACCTTGTATCCAGGTGTCTTGTGTCCTGGTGTCTTATGTCCTGGTGATTTGTGTCCTGGTGACTGGTGTCCTGGTGACTTGTGTCCTGGTGTCTTGTGTCCTGGTGTCTTATGTCCTAGTGTCTTGTGTCCTGGTGTATCATGTCCTGGTGTCTTGTGTCCTGGTGTCTTGTGTCCTGGTGTATCATGTCCTGGTGTCTTATGTGCTGATTTCTTGTGTCCTGGTGTATCATGTCCTGGTGTCTTGTGTCCTGGTGTCTTATGTCCTGGTGTCTTGTGTCCTGGTGTATCATGTCCTGGTGTCTTGTGTCCTGGTGTCTTATGTCCTGGTGACTTGTGTCCTGATGACTTGTGTCCTGGTGTCTTGTATCCTGGTGACCTTGTATCCTGGTGTCTTGTGTCCTGGTGTCTTGTGTCCTGGTGACTTGTGTCCTGGTGACTTGTGTCCTAGAGCTTGTGTCGTAATGTCTTGTGTCCTAGTGTCTTGTGTTCTAGTGACTTGTGTCCTACTAGCTTTTGTCCTAGTAGCTTACATCCTAATAGCTTGTGTATCCTTCATCTAAAACCCCAGGGAACTTTATTTTTACATCGTAAATAATAAGCAAGCACTTTGTCTTGGTGCTGACCAGAAACATTTCAAAATAATGTAAAATAATTCACTTGGGATTTATAATGTGAAGAAATCTCCCTCTATGGTTAATTTGCTAGGGTTTTTTAAATTTGAATTATGTTTGGGTGTTGCGTTGTGTTATATGGTGTGTATCCACTGATGCAGCTGTTCTTTAAGAATAGAGTTCTAATTTTATAATAACCTATGGAAAGAGAGCAACTTAATGAACAGTGTGTGTATGTGCTGTTTAAGTGTGTGTGTGTCTGTGTGTCTGTGTGTCTGTGTCTGTGCTTGTGTTTGTCTGCTTGCTGATATTTAATGGTAGATTCTGCATCTGTGCTCAAATCCAAGATTACACCCCTCCTACCAGTCCTCTGTAACCCCACCCTTTACTTTCCAAGCCTTCGTGTTACATGGCCAGTCCATTTTGGCGGGAAAGGGATTGGCCTTCTGAGATACCCACTTTTTACAGTTGTGGTAGGAGCATCGCAAGGCTTCCCACAGACGGTTTCCAAGCTACAGTGGTAGTGTGCCACGTGGGCCGGCGGTGGGCTGGGTTCTGGTGGAGAGGGGGGAGGGCCTGGTCCCCTGTGCTCCTTATGCCAGCCCACTCCCCCCTCAGTCCCATCCCACCTACTCCAGTGTTCAGCCTACTCCAGCGGAGGCTCTCCTGGTCTAGAACTTCACAGCTACCAACAGGACTGCTCTCCTTGAAGCTCAGATTTTGTTTGCTCAAACCAAGCCAATTCCGCAATAAGCAAGCTGCCAACTCACCCCACCAGGCAGGATTGGCAAACTTGGCACAAAGGTCAAAGATAAGCTGAGGAGACCTGGTAAAATATCCTTTGAAACAAAAGAATCTAAAAGAAATGGATCTCTGGCTTCCACCATGGCTGGCCTGGCACAGATGATTCCTGGCTCTCTGGGCTTTGATTGTGCACTGGACAGAGACTGGCTGTGGCAATGTTTTCAGACCACGCAGCCACTTTATTTAGAGCTTGATTCTAGAACCCGAGAGAACCACAGTGACGCCTGGACTGACAGAAGTGGCACAGGCAGTGTATTTTGAGAAATGATGTCTCTGAAACCTAATCATTACGACTTATTTAATACAATTTACACAGTGGTTCTGAGGATAACCCCAAACATCTGGGATGGTTGTCTATCACTCTAACAGGGAGCCCATTCTTAGGCCTATCGTGCCAAGATCTTCAGAACAAAGGACCACAAGACAGGTGGGAGAAGCGGTCAAAGGGTGAGTACAATGTTCTAGAGGAAACCAGATCTCACCCAAAGCCTGGGTGTGGCTCCTGATTTACTTTGCAGTTGCACCCACACTTTGGTATGAAGATAGAGGGGGCATACTGCCCCCACCTGAGTGTTTGGCCTCCCTCTCCCTCTCATGCCCCTCACTTTTCCCTGCAGGCTTTTGTAGCCTTCCTTTCTTCTCAAAAGTGTTCCTTCCCCTTAGATTCTCAGCCCTTCAACTGGCCTGGTGTTGGCTTTTCTCCCTGTCCCCACATTCTATTTTGCATTGTGCTCCTAACCTGTAAATCTCGTTTCCTCCACAGTTACAAATCAGGTTTTATTTCTCCTGTTGGAGGAGAGGAGTGTTTACATGACCTGTTTATCTAGATTTGTGTACCATCTTTGTGAACGTAATTCCTAAATGGAAATACTTAATTCCGTCTATAATTCTGGAACTACTTGAGCCACCCCAGTCTCTCACACTGCCACTGTGGATTGACGTATCTGGAGGTCCACAACCAGAGTAACTTATGACATTTCTTCCTGTCCCTAGACCAGTTCATCCACTGTCCTGCGTCCATATTGGCCTTGCACTCCTCTGATGGCCACCAGTCTTGTACGCCTCAGCAGGCCACGAATCCTGGACACTTCTGCCCTCCTCAACCTCTTTGCCATGCCTGGGGGCTGGCTCCCCTGCACTGATTTTTTAGGAAATTTGGCTGAATAATAAAAGGCATTTGATCCATTTTGAATTGGTTCTGGTGCAGGATGATAAATAGGAATCTGATTTTAGTGTTCTACAGATATCTAACCAATTCTGCTAGTACCATTTGTTGAAGAGGCTGTCTTCTATGCTATTTTTTGGCTCCCTTATCAAAGGTTAGATGACCATAGGTTTGTGGTTTCATTTCTGGATCATCAGTTCTATTCCATTGGTCCTTAGGCTTGTTCTTGTGTCAGCACCAAGCTGTTTTGATTACTATAGCTCTGTAATAGGGTCTGAAATTGGTATTAATATTCCTCCAGCGCTGTTCTTTCTACTAAGGATAGTTTTTACTCTTTGGGTTTTTTAAAATTCTACATGAATTTTTGGATACTTCTTCTGTTTCATTAAAGAGTGCTGTTGGGATGTTGATGGGTACTTCATTGAATTTTTATATAGCCTTTGGCAATGTTGCCATTTCGCAACATTGATCTTCCCAGTCCAGGAGCATGGAAGGTTTCTCCACGTTCTCAGCACTGCGTTAGTTTCCTTTTTCAGGTTTTTAACGTTTTCATCGCAGAGGTCCTTCAGTTCTTGGGTTAAGTTAATTCCTAGGGATTTTTTTGAGGCTATTACAAAAGGAATTGCTTTCCTGATTTCAGCCTCACTTTTCTTATTGTTGCCAAACAGAAAATCCATTGATTTTTCTGCATTAATTTTATATCCTGCTACTTTGCCAAAGTTTTGGATCAGCTCTAGTAACTTGGGGTGATGTCTATGGGGTTCTTTAAATACAAGATCATGTCATCCACAAAAAGGGAGAATTTTATTTCATCTTTCTATATTCTGGTCCTTTTTATGTTTGTCTCTTGCCTTATTGCTCTAGCTAGGAGCAGAGAGAGCAGACATTTGTGTCTTGTTCCTGATTTTAGAGGCAATGGCTTTACTTTTTTGCCATAAGTATAATGCTAGCTGTAGGTTTTTCATACTCAGCATTTATTATATTGAGGAATGGTCCTTGGGTTCCTAGTTTCTCCGGAGCTTTCTTCATGAAGGGGTGTTAGATCTTATCACGTGCTTTTTCTGCATCTATTGAGATGATCATGTGCTTCTTGCTCTTGCTCCTGTTGATAGGATGAATTACATGAATAGATCTGCATGTATTGCACCGGCTTTGCATCCCTAGAACAAATTCTGTTTGATCACAGAATATAATTTTTTATGAGTTGTTGAAGTCAGTTGATGAATTTTGTTGAAAAGTTTTGCATTATTGTTCATCAAAGAATTGAGTCTATAGTTCTCTTTCTTTGATGAGTCCCTGTCTGGTTTTGGGATGAGGATTATGCTGGCTTCATAGAATGAGTTTGGTAGAGAACTTTTGTTTTCAATTTCATTGAAGAGTTTAAGGACTATTGGTGTGAGTTCAGCTTTGAAGGCCGTATAGAATTTGGCTGTGAATCTATCTGGTCCTAGGCTTTTCTTGGGTGGGAGGTCTCTTATTGCCATTTCTGTTTCATTACTTGATATATATCTGTTTAGTTGGTTCAAATCTTCTTGGTTTAGTTTGGGTATATCACTGTCTGCTAGACATTCTTTCATTTCTTCCAGATTCTCAAATTGGTTTTAGCACAAAGGTTTGAAAAGCATTCCCTTAGAAAATTCTGCACCCTGGTTATTTCTGTCCTGATATTTCCATTCTAGCCTCTGATTTTGTTCGTGAGGGTGTGTTCTCTTCATTTTTTGGTAAGATTTGCTAAGGATCTGTCAATTTTGTTAATTTTCTTTCAAAGAACCAACTCACTTTCTGGCTGCTCCTTTAGTCTATCATGTCCCTGAGGTTTCTTGTGGTTCTTCTACATCTAAGAGAATTGCCTTAAACTTCTGCCCGGAAAAGTCATATGAGGTGATCTGCAAGGGCCAGCAGAGCTTCAGACAGGCAGTTGCAATGAGCAGGCGCTCACCAGAGGGCGGCCAGTGGCTGGGGCCTCACCCGCTGCGGTGGGCAGACAGGTAAGTTCTGAAGACGGGGAGAGGAGGCTGATGTCTGTACAGAGGCTGCCTGGATGGAAATCCTAACTGGGTGCTTGGCAAACAGGCTGTCATCCACCCCTCCTACGCAAACCAGGAAATAGGCCCTCTTTTTCTTGAGGAGTATACTTCGAAATGATGGCTCTCAGGCCCAGAAAAAATCAGTCTGCATTGTAAAACAGGTAAGGGTCTGGGGGAAAAGAGCATCTCAAAAGGCCAAGAAAACATGTTTCAATTTTCCTGAAGTACATGTTCCCGGTACAGGTCAGGGACAATTTGTTCGCTGTGGCAACCTCAGGGACACTGAGGCCTGCATCAGCTTGGGTCCGAAGTTCCTAATTCCTGACCCATGTCACCAATCATGGAGTTTTCTACACATCACCCGAAGCCCAAACCCAGCTGGAATTTTCCACAAAGTTTCCCCAAGCCACCTTCCATCCTGCATCAGGAAATCAGAATCATCCCATTTTCTCTGGCCACACAGCTTGAGTAGATGGATGGATGAGCAAGGGAGATGCAGGGATCGAGAGTCCATCGTCATGACTAGATGAAGGGCCCCACCTTGAGTGGAAATGACCTCATCCACGAGCATGGAGACACAGAGGGAACCAGAGCAAGGGGGGAAGCCCACCTCACATGCAAGCCTAACTTTTCTGGAGCAGCCGCATCCCTTGCCGTGGCTTACGGACTCTAGGCTCGGCCTTCTCATCGTGTACATGTGGGCTCTCACTCGTGAGCCTCCAGGGAGTTCCCAAGTCACTGACTTGCCCTGGGCTGCACTTTTGGCCACGGGGTTCTTAGACTGAGCAGCTCCTGGACGAACTGACCAGAAGACCCGCCACCAGCCCTGCCAAAGCCTGTGAAGCCTCCAGGGCTCATCCTGAGTTAAGTCCCATGCCCAGGGGGAAGTTTTCAGCTCAGGAATGTATGCAAGTAAGATTCCTTTCACAGTGACTCCACCTAGCAGAAAAGTCAAGGAAACAGAACAAAAGGCACATTTTCCCAAGTCCATGTGGATTTTTGTGAACATCGACCAATGATGAGTGAAGGAAGTATTTATTCAACACAGAAAATAGTGCCTCTCTTCTTGACAGGAAGGTATCACACACGTATTTAGATTTTTGCCTCCACATCAGCTAAGTAGTTAGTGCCTTGTTAGCCCTGGTTTGATAGTGACAGTGGTATTTGTCTCTTCCCCCTCTAAGGTGAAGATGATGAATGGATTGCCAAAAGAATCGTACAGTAAGCTTTTCTGACCATTGTGTCCCCTGAGATACCCATGGAACACCTCGGGGCTGCAGTAGTGAGGATATTGATGAATAATTTTATGACTCATTCGGGCAGATCCGTGAAGCCAATTACTCCATAAGGTGGCATTCCATCACAGTTAGCTTCGATCCTCATGTCTGGCATATCGATTACAGTTGGCCAAGGAAAGTGAGTGCAGCAGCCAGATCTAAAATTGCTGACGCCTATATCTGAACTTCAGCCTGGGCGATTCCAACAGCATCCTCGTGGTTCCTGTTCCTGGGCAAGCTTAATTCCCGCCAATAGGCAAGGCCAGGAGCTTAACATGAAGTGAGAGAAAATCCACTGTAATTCAAGCTGTGATAAGATTCTAAGCTTCTGATAAGACTCATGTTAAACCACCATCTCGCCCTTCCCATTGGAGAGCCCTGAATACAGATGCATTCACATACATTTGTTCAGTTTAGACAAGTCAGTTCTGTTAAAACTTCAAGCTGAAAAAAATATACATTCATACTTGATTTTCAGGCTCACGTACAGTAGACTTGGGTCTGGGTAACGTTTCATCGATGAGCTGTGCTGTGAACAAGGCAAACAATTTGTAGCCAGCAAATGGTTGGCAATGGCTTGCACATGCATGGTCAAAAAATTAGGTGCAAAAAAATATAGCTTGAGATGATGTATTTTTACAGAATTTGCTCTCATTTATGTCGATGCAAAATTGATAGAGAGATGTATTCACTTAATTACCAACTGTTGGAGGCTACACACTCCATCTCAGAAACCTGATAGGGTGGGACAGGGGGGGACCTCCACCAGGAGACTTCGCAGTGCTTATGCTGTGAAGAGAAGCAGGAGGAGACATGCCTGCGTGCTGCCCCCCAGGCTGTCTGCAGCTCCCGCCACTCCCAGCGGAGTGTGCATCACAAAACCAAGCTTCCTGTGTGACAAAGAGTAATGCGTGGATGCTATAGAAATTGCCCATATACCCTGCACCTCGCTACCCTGAAGACTGGATTTTAAAGATAGCACTCAGATGCCATAAATTTCTCCCCCACAGAACACAACAGTACAATGGCGTTCTCAATGGCTTTGGAGTGGTGCCATGGAGACGAAGTTGTGCCAACATCACTCAGACAGTTTGGGGCCATTTTTACCACTTTTACCCTTGCTATCCCATCCACTTAAGGTCTTAACAGCTACTAATCTATTTTATTTTAGTTGTAAAAGGAAATCACCGCTCGCCAGGGAATCAATCTATCTATCTATCTATCTATCTATCTATCTATCTATCTATCTATCTATCTATCTAATCTATCTATCTATCTATCTATCTAATCTATATATCTATCTATCTGTCTATCTATGAATGAATCTTGGTCAATATCCTCCCTTTCACCATTCTTCCCCATCCTTTCCACCTTCCCCTGTTCTTCAATTTTCTTAGTTTTGTAGGATATGCAGTGAATTTTATGACTGCTTTCTTCTCCACTTCCTTTTGTCTGCCCCTCCCCTAGATCCTAACTCCTCAAGTACAGTATCAATTTTTTTCTAATGGATGAGTAAAATTTCATTGCGCACATATCCCATATTTCCTTGATCACACATCCATGGAGAGGCATCAGGAATGATTCCATTCCTTGACCAGGGTGCATACAGCTGCAGTGGACATGCAGCTATAGTCTAGTTTGCAGCATACTGCATACAAGCCCAATTTATGGAATTGCTGGGTCATAAGGCCAGCCTATGGTTAGCTTTCTGAGGAACCTCCATCCTGCTTCCCACAAGGAATCTACTTTCTCTCCCTACAGACCTGCCTGCTCTCAGTGGTCCATGTAAAAGGAAGTCCCCTCTTATGTCCTTCCCTGTGACGACTCAATCATGTAGTGTATTTCTAGTCTTCATTTCTTTATGCTGCCAAATTATATTCCAGTGTGGACATTCCCATGTTTTATCTGAGCGTATGCGGGACCTTTGTGCTATCTTCACTGCTCTGCTGCTCCTCTGTATATTACGACTGTGAATATTAAAGCATAACCCCATCGAGGCGTGTTTGAATCGCTCTTGGACAGTGCACCTAGAAGGGCGCTGACAGGCCCTGCACCGCTTCCCCACGGAGCCTCTGAAGATCTGCCTCACTGTGCCCGGGTGAGGAGGGAGCTGACCACTTCCCCAACAAGGTGAGCAGGGTTCGGTTTCCACATCCTTCACAGCGCTTGTCACCGTGGCTTGTTCGGATCACAGACCTTGCAGGGAAGGCACTGTGCTCGCCGTGGCAGAGATCCTGATGGTCCTGCTGGCTAGCGGACAGACTGGCATCTTTCCAAGGGATTATGAACGCATGCGTAGCCTATTTGTGGAAATGTGTTTTATATTACTCGCCCATTTTTAGTTTCGTTCCTATTTTTATATTGATCATTTTCATTGATATATTAGTTTTTAATCTTTTTAGTATATACCATCTCAGTATAATATGCACATTTTTTCCCATAGAAATGTGGGATTTGTAAGTATTTTTATCCATTCCACCGACTGTCTTCTTAAATTTCTTTTTATTAAAGAATTTATTAACATTGTCCTCTCGAGCATCATTTCATGAGGTAACACTGGGCATTTGTTGCTTGTGCTTTCTTGAAATATTCACTGACAATGCACAGAAATACAATTGATTTTGTAAGCTTCGCTTGTGCCCTAGGGCTTGCTAATCTTAGTACTAAGTCTAACAATATTATAAAGATTGAGTAGAATTTTCTACACAAAAGATGGTGTTGTTGGGTTGGGAATGTGGCTTGTCCAGCATGCCTGTAGCCCTGGGTTTGAGTCACAAGTACTAGATAAACAGAAAATGCCGGAAGTGGTGCTGTGGCTCAAGTAGTAGAGTGCTGGCAAAAGAAGCTCAGGGACAGTGCCCAGGCCCAGAGTTCAAGCACCAGGACTGGTTTAAAAAATGGCATTGTCATCTAAAGAGCAGTTTTACTTCTCCCTAATATGCCTGCTCTTTCCCTTTTTTCTTGCAGATTTTCCTGGCTGAGACTCTGTTGCAGCTCCAGCGGAGGGAAAGGGCAGCAGAGCATGGATGTGCTCGATCTATGATCTTATCAGAAAGCATTCAGTCTTTTACCATGAACTCTGAAGTTGGCTGTAAGATCTGTATAAATTGGGGAAGACGCCTTCTGCTCCCACTGGTTGAACACTTGATTGGGAGAGAGCGTTATGTGTGGTCAAATGTTTTAATTCATCAAATAAGAAAAGTCAGCTGTTACTTAATTCCCTCCATTATTCTTCTAGTCAAGAGTCATCTCTCTATCACCCCCCCACGCACACACACCTCTCCTCGGTGGTTCAGCTAACCTTGCAGTGTTGGGATGAACATTTCTTAGCCCGTTGTTTCTCCACATTGCTGGATTTGTTTTGTTAGCGTTTTGTTGAGATTTTCCATGCACACATTCATATGTTCCCCTGTAGTTTTCTTTACTTGTGATCTTATTGCTTGTTTTTGTTGTCAAGGTAATTCACCCCTTGAAAAAGTGCATTGAAAATTGTTTCCTTGTCTTTCAAGCTCTTGTGAATAATAAGATTGCAAATAGTCTGTTGTTTACATTTTTGCCCAATTCACTACTGAGACTTTTGGACCCAGGCTTTTAATTGTGAGAATTTTTTTGTTCTAATTGTGTTAGTGAGCTTCATGTTTTAAAATAATAGTTCTATATTAACACAGAGAGTTTAAAGGTAACACTTCCCATATGCCTTGCACTCAGTTCTACCTATTATTGACATCTTATATTAACATCATATGTAGGTGTAGTCAACTGACCAATATTGACTTTTTATTTTAATTGAAGCTCATTTTTTATTCAGTTTATTCAGCTCAGCCAACATTTCCTAAAATGAAGTCAATGGTATATTAGTCTTGCAAAATGACCTACACGTAAAATATCTGAATAGCTGCTATGGTCCGGATGCATGTGAGGAGGGGAGAATCTACAGTACATATTATGATATGGGGGGCTCCAAATATTCAATTAATTTTGAAGATCTATAGAAAATAAGTTTCTTCAAATCTATTTATCCCCGAGGTTCTAACATCTTGGACCAGAGCCCTTTGTGGGGCTATGTTTTCTATGCCTTCAATATGCTTTAGTAAATAGTACCGTGGCTTAAAATATTTTCCTCTGCCTATTTATTCTTTTCTAGATTTTAGTAGACTGCATCTTTTGAATAGGTTCAAAATATTTGACTTTACCTTTATGATGATATTCACCATAAATTTGTTCAGAGATCTTACAGGCGCGGTGTTAGGTATGTTTCGTAGACATAAGATGCGGGACATACGTACAGAGTGGCTTTACCTGGCTGGCATATCTGATGCTCTAGTCTGGCCAGGAGCAAAGTCCTTGTTCCTCACCACCAATGTCACTGCAAGTCCGCATTGGACTGAGTGAGCTCTGAACCCATGGATCCAGCAGAGGATGCCAGAGTCCCAGCACCTAGGGACCTCCTTCTCCCAGGAGCTAGCCTGGCACGCTCCCTTTCCCGAAAGATCATAGTCAGGCCGTTATGCTGGTCCTGCACTTTAAGGCCTAGGAATCATAGCAAGAAGGTCGCATTTCAACCTCTGCTCAAAGCAAAGCCAAACTCCCACGCGCAAACCCTGATCATGGAGTCCAAGCATGTTAGAAAATGCTGTGCTGCACAAAACACATGACAAGTCCAGCTCACCTGCAATGCTCCATGAAGCTGTGTGCCCTGCAGTTCGTTTGTTTCCTCCCAGAAAGCCTCTTCCCTCCTTCAGTATGTCGTGGCAGGGTAATCTGGAGGTTTGCAGGAAGGGAAACTTGGCCTTCTGAAAATCCCTTATAAATGGGATGTTGCATTTTTTTTTCTTCTGTTTTTATTTTCTTTTCTTCTTTTTTGGGCATTACTAGACTCTGAGCTCAGAGTCCTGCATTTGCTAGGCAGGTACTCTACTGCTTGTGCCATGCTTGCAGACCCTTTTGCCTTAGGTATTTTTTCACAGGGTCTCAGGTTTGTGTCCGAGCTGGCCCTCGGCAGGGTCTTCTTGTTCACAGTTTTCACATTCCAGGGTGACAGCTGTGCTGCACCACACTCAGTTTCTCTAAGTTGGGATGGAGTCTCATGAATATTTTGTCCCAGTCTGGGCTTCAATCACAATCCCCCCAATTTTAGCTTTCTGAGTAAGCAGGATTTCAGAGACGAGCCACTGCACCCCCAAAATGTTTCAGAAGTCACATTTGGGGAAGTGTTTTTCTACCCTCACTAATCCTAATGTATTCTAAGGTACTCATGAGAAATTGTGCATATGCAAGAAATTTAAAAGGTGCCATTTTCAGAGCCCTAAAACTGGAGGGATAAAAAGACCTCAAGGGGGAGGATGTCAAAGCTAGAATCCTGAATATTTGAAGCTTCCAGATGCTTTGTATACTCAAAAGTATAAATTTAAGTGGAAAGAACTATCAAACCCTCAAACTGAAGGCAACCTGAAACAAATGGACCTAATTTTATATCAAAGTAGTTACATAATAACACACACAAAGATTATTTCTTGACATTTTTGAAAACAACATCCTGACTCTAAATCCTTGGTGGTTACACTGGAAGCATGAAAGAATAATAAAAAAATCTTAAAAATTCACTCAGAGATTTTATTGTTACTTAGTAAGCTGGTTATCATATTTTTCACACCTTTTACTGTAGCTTTAGAATAAATGTCAATGTTACCAGTGCAGATATATGCAGATATATACAAATATATACATATAATTATATATATACTAAGGAAGGGAAGACAAACCTGGTGGATTAATTTGAGTGAGAATTGGTATTTAAGAAGTGATCTTTCAAGTGTGCCCATACATACATGAACACACATACAGGCCAGCACGTGTTGTTGTACATACATGTATCTCTTCACCTGTACACACTGTGTTTACATCATGCACTCACATACACAGGCATTCACCCTTAGTTTGCACAAACTGTATGTCACATGTGCACAAATGTCTGCATACATGTGCGTGCACACATGCACACAAGGCTGTCCTGGTAAGGATCTCTGTAATTCAGGGTCAGTGCTGGGAACTGTCCCCTGGTTCCCCTGTCACCCTGACCCTGGCTGCAGACTCCCCACGGAGGCTGCCTGTGGGAGCTTGCCCACTCATTCGGTGTGTTTCCTTTTCTCAGGGTCACTGGATCTCCTTCGCTTCACTGGGCTGTGTGCCTCCTGGTCACCTTCACTGAGGAGCCCAAGCCACGAAACCAACATGGACCAGGATGCTGCTGTAGCCGAATGTTCAGGCAGAGGTAGCCGCTGACAGGAAGCTTGAGGAATTTTTTTTTTGCCAGTCCTGGGCTTGAGCTCATGGCCTGAGCTCTGTCCTTGGACTTTCTCAAGGCTAGAGCTCTACCACTTGAGCCTCAGCACCACTTCCGGCTTTTTTCTATGTATGTGGTATTGAGGAATCGAACCCGGGTCTTCATGCATGCTAGGCAAGCACTCTACCACTAGGCCAAAGTCCCAGCCAGCTTGAGGACTTTCTGACACTCCTGGGGAGGCAGTGTTCTCTTTATAATCCTTGGCAAATTAGGCTGTCAGTCTGTCAGGAGCTGCTGTTTTTTTGACAAGGGAGGGAGGACCTGCTTGAGAAAGAAGCAAATGAAGATGAAAACAGAGAGAGGGGCCTTTCGCAGGGCCCCCAGATCCAACAAAAACTGAAGGCAACTCAAAAGACTTTACAGAAGTAGGAGCCAGAGAGTTTCCTGTTTCTAATGCTAGTTTGGATTGTATTTCTTTTTCTTATAACCAAGAATGTGCTGAATAAAATAGATATTCGAAGTAGAAAAAATGTGACAAATTTAGGTATGTATGTGTGGGACTCTTTTATTTAGAAAATTTACTTGGAAAAAAGGAGTGAATTTCTATTTAAATTTTAATTATGAAACATTTTAAACAAGCATACAGTTACAGAGAGCGTAATAGAATGGATTATTCCTGCATCCACTCTGTGGACCTGTTCACGCCTTGCCACGTATCAAAGTAGTTAAGTGGTTTAATACACAAAGTAGAAAGGCATATTTGGTTCTATCTGTTCCATCAGGGGTCACATTCTTTCTCAAATGTTTTGTCAGGATTCACAGATCTCTATTTATGTTCTCAGAAAGAAAGGTACAGTGAGCCTGTATGAAGGAAAGAATCCAGCCCTGCTGGTGAGCTTGGAGGGTTGAATCTATGCCGGTATGTTGGGTGAATGGGTTACCGTGTTGTTTCAAGGTGAACTTGGCATGCTCTGGTCACTCTGCATGCTGAGAACCACTTCTGTGCATCCCCCTTTTCCACTAGAATTGCTGCACAATAGGGTTTGGTTGGCTCCATACACACAGCTGTGTTAGGCCTTCTGTCTGTGCTTAATGGTCTTTCTTTTATTAGGATTACGTTGATAATGCAGATGTTGTCATCTTTTCTTCTTTTGATCTTTATCCCTATATTTGGGGGTTCTGTGTCACCTAAAGAAGAGTGTTTCCCAAATTCCTACCTTCCCTTCAGTACTTTCTCATGTGCTCCCTCCACGAGCCAAGGAGGGATTCCCTGTGGCCACCCACACCTGAGTCCAGACCTCTGCCAGCTTGACCCAAGCTCAGCCCACACATGTGCACGGGTGCTGCAGGCTGAGCGCGTGTCGGCGACACTTCCTGACCACAGACTGGACAGACTGAGGGGGAAAGGCTCCCACAGGAGATGTGTGAAGAGGGAAAGCCACGAGTTCCGTTCTCCTCTGGGCGTGGAGTTTGTCCGCTTTCTTCCCATCCAGGCTTCCTGAGGAGATGAGCTCCAATTCCGACGAAGGCTGGGCTTGGATACGGAGAGCGGGGAGAGGGATCTCAGCACAGCCCAGTAATCCAGCCCCAAGCGCTCCCTCCCTGCCCTTCTCCGCCACCTCTTCATGAAGCTCAGATGCCCAATGAGAGATGGTGAGACAGCACTGTGAAGCCAAAGCCCCTCTGAGGGAAAAGGCAGCGCGTGAGCAGAGGCAGCAGCCACCCTGCCTTCATCTAACACAGCCAGGGCTGCCATCTGCCAGCCACCACAGAAGACCCGGCCGCCCCCTCCCGCTAGCCATGTGCCTGCCGTGATGCCAGCCCCTGGACGCAGGCCCTCCACAGCCTGTCTGCTGACTCTGGGAGGGGGCAGCAGGTCTTCGGTAGCCTGTGTCTGACAATCTGTGCTGTGAACCCCAGAGTGAAAGACAGCAGGGGGGGCTTGTGTCTGCAGTCCTGGCATCTGTGGATCTGCATTCCCCCGCCAATCATGCTCCCGGGCTGAGTCTGTATTCACTTTTGTCTGCTTGCAGACGCCCCATGCAGTATTTAAAGGAGGCAAAGTATCCTACTTCGTTGGGACTTGATACTGAACGTGTTTGATAAAAGAACCAATTTGTCCCTTTCCCCACTGGATTTAGATTTGAGCTAACAAAAAGTCACCACTGAAGGAGCTGGTCATACATCAAAGAGTTAGATCTAATGGGTCTTTGAAGAGCTCATATAAGCATGTGGGAATAGTGTTCTAAGGAAAGACGCTGCTCTCCAACACCGTGACGATTTTGTGGCTGTGAGCAGTGTTTAAATTTTAAATGGTTCTTGAGGTCTTTCGGCATCTCACTCTCGCTCCTTGTGTACAATTAGACTGCAAGTGTGGATGGTCAGCTTTGTAAAGCACAGCCCTGCGACCAGCGTGCCCTCGCGCTCGTGCAGACGGAGATGCTCTCGCTTTCCCAGCCATGCCCCTGTGTCTCCTCTCAAGACCCCGTCCACAGAGCCAGTTCTTCAGCTCTGGGGAAGGTCATGCTACGTCCCCAGGCCATGTCAAGTGGGTCCTTCCACCATGCCATCGAACCAAGGAACAAGGCATTAAAACTTGGAACGTGGATATGAACGACACTACGTGGGCAGGCCTGGGATTCCTCTTGGCGGCCCACCAAGGGTTCTCGAGTGCCTAGCAGAGGGCCTGGGGTATACATGGCCTCCATGAAGATTTGTTCAATGAGCAATGGTGGAGTAGACGTACATGAGCAGTTTTCAAAGGGAAAACACCTCCCAGTCCAGAGCAGACAACAATGGAGAATGAGAATGGGACCAGGACCACGGAAGCAGGAGGCTCTTCCTCAAGAGTGAGCCCAGGGGGGAGGGGCTGCGAGCGTGGTGGGAAGGGGAGAGGGATGTTACCAGAACTGGGCTTGCTGAGCTCAGTCCCACACTGGCCTGTGCCCTGCAGCGAACTCGAGGGGCCCAGCCAGCCCCAAGTGACCGCTAAGGTCATCTGAGAACCCACAATGTCTAGCACAGCACAATAAATCCCCAGGCACAGGGAATGGCAGCACAGCACGGATGAAAACCAGAAGAGAGCACAGAGAACAGGAGCAGTTCCAAAGCAAAGGCCCAAAAATGGAAAGGAAAAGAAGGAAATAAAACAAACACACTACTTTTGTCGTTTACATCCAGGGAGAGAGAAAACATGGAGAATTTCTATAAAGAGCTCACTGTTATTTATAAAGGAAGCTGATAAGAGTTACAAAATGGGAAATCAGCGGCATTTTAGAACTCAGTCAATGGATGTAATCTAAACTAGATGTGGAGCCGGGCACTCGAGGCTCACGCCTGTCATCCTAGACACTCAGGTCTGGGATCTGAGGATCATGGTTCAAAGCCTGCCTGCTGGAGCACGAAATGTTGTGAGACTCTTATTTCTAATTGGCCACCAAAAAGCTGAAAATGGAGCTGTGCTCAACTGGTAGAGTGCTAGGCTTCAGCAAAAGGAAAATGCCCTGGCCATGAATTCAAGCTCCAGCACAGACACAGACAGGCACAGCCACACACACACACACACACACACACACACATACACACGCACACACGCACACACACACACAGTCACACACACACACAGCCACACACACACACAATCACACAGACACACACACACACACAGCCACACACATACACATGCACACACACACACACAGCCACACACATAGCCACACACACAGCCACACACACGCACACACACACAGCCACACACACACACACAATCACACAGACACAGACACACACACACACACGCACACACACACACAGCCACACACACACAGCCACACACACACACACACAGCCACACACACAGCCACACACACGCACACACACACAGATACACACACACAGACACACACACAGATACACACACACACAGACACACACACACAGCCACACACACACATACAGCCACACACATACACATGCACACACACACACACAGCCACACACACACACACACACACACACACACACATTAGATGCAGAATGATTAGTGACCTGGATGAAAGTAGGAAGTCAAAGTGGAGAGACAAGCACAGAACAGCCCACAGAGCAGAGCACGGGGCCCTCCAGCAGGACGTGGGGGCAGGTCCTGGATTCCCAGGTAAGAGGAGCCAGAAATTGGGCAGAAACAATAGTATATTGCAGGGAATTTCAAAAGTTCATAAAAGGCAAAAACCACAGATCTCAGAACCTTTACAAAATCAAACACAGTAAATAAAAAATAATACACATGAAGATAGACCATAGTCTGAGAAAATCAAAGGAAAAGGGAATTTTAAACATCCTCAAAATTTGCTGGAGGAAAGGGACGGGATTTCTTCTAAGAAGCAATGTTAACTGAAATTGACAACTCTCTTCTCAGTAGAAGAAAGATATGCTTGAAGACTCCGAGACTGAAAGCGAATGCAGGGCCGAGAGGAAAGAGCTGCCAGGTTGAAATACCCACCCTCAAGAACACAGAGGAAGTACATACATTTCCAGATGGATGTAAGCCTCTCCCACCTCCCCGCCAGCTCCCAGTCCGTATGAGAACATTCCTTCAGTCAGTGCGTCTTCCCCAAGGGGCTGCTTGGGTTGACCTCGCCCTGTGTCACTGCATGGATGTATGCGGCTCTCGTCCAGTGTCCCAGGAACTCTGGACAGGTCTCTCCCCCTTCTCTCAGTTCTCCACCAACTCCCAGCTGACCCAGCAGAATCACCAGGTTCTGTCTGTACCCTCAGGGGCTGGGAAGGGCTCCGGACCAGCCTGGCTCTCCTGCTCACATTCCCCTCCTCCCCGGCCCTTCTTCCTCCTCCTCCACTACCCATCGCTCAGGTGGCATCGTCTCAGAAGCACCTGCCTCCTCTTCTGGGTGTGCAAAAACCACACAGCAGGCCACCACTGCTCACCTCCCTGGTGATTCCACAGCCACTTCATCCGTACGTCCACGTGAATATCCAAGTGAGCCAGCTCCGGTCAAGTATTCCTGACACGGGCCCCAAGGCAGGACCTGTGGACAGGAATCCGTACAGATGCCAGGCTGTCAGGAAGGATGAAGTTTGCACACCAAAATGTTAGTAAAACAGGCACACACACAAGGTCCAGTGGTCATGTGGAGGATGAATCGAGGGGACCAATAAATGGTATCCGAGACGTGAAGCTTGTGTAGGACAGAGGAAGAGGCGCCACAGGATACACCGAGAGCCCAGCCAACACCGTGGGAGATGGTTCTGATCCGGGGCCTTGCTGAGCTGTGCAGAGAGGAACCTTTTCCCATAAACCCTGGGGAAGGACAAAAGCAAACCGCGGTTTCCCCACGCACCCGCTGAGAGCTGGGGCTACTGGGTGAAGACCAAGATGGCACTGTGTCTGCATGGCCTCGGAACACAGGAGAACGCTTGTGAAAACCCCAGACCATTCAAAAGCACTAGTCATAATGGAAAAGTATTTCTACATTTGACTCTATTAAAATTAAGAACTTCATTCTCTCACAAGACACTACTGAATAAGAGAAGCCACCAGGTAGAAAAATACATGTATAATTCATCTAACCTATGGAGGGCTCCGATCTAAAATGCACAAGGAGCTCCTTCAAATCAATAATGAAACAGACGACCAAACAGAAGAGCCAGCAGGAGGCTGGAAGAAACTCCTCAAAAAGAAGACCAGCCCATGTCCAGTACAGCTATGCCAACCTCACTGCTTGTCAAGGAAACACGAGACGAAGCCACATGAGCTAGCTCTCACACTCAGCACCCAGGAATGACGAACCAGGCCGGCAGAATCGGGGGCTAGAGAGGAAGAGGGACTGGCGGGATACAACCTAACGCACGTCCTCTGGAGAGGGTTTGGTGTTTGACCTTCTAACGCTTTCTCATTTGTACATGAAATAGAAACCTAACTTCTCTAGCCAGTTCACCCGCGGGGAACGGATCAATCTCCCAAATAAATGCTGAGGGAAAGACAGCATGTGTTTCTTCATCTATAGTTCCAAATATTAGATATCACATATTGTATCCTATAGGTCATATGTTACATACATTATACATTATGTTCGGTTATGTATAATATTTACCATCCTCAGTGGTATATTCATGTGCTAAAAGTAGAAAGAAGAAGGAAAAGATTTTCATACAAGACGGAGGAGCAGACAGGAGTGACAGAGAGCCGGCAGGGATTTGGACTTGGGGAACTCAGCACCTGAGCCCTTCTCTCCCCTCAGGAGGGGGCAGGGCTGGGCTTGCCTCGTGTGGACGTGCACACCGTGAAAGCACTCTCCTCTGCTGTGTGAGTCTTCTGGACCATCGCAATGCTGATGCAGAAATGGAAGGGCGGCTCAGGAGAAGCAGCTCCGATCTGAGATCGCCTCTGAGGCAAGTAGCCCCACCCAAAGGGAGTCGCAGAGAGCCAAGAAAGACCAAGATGCAGGGCCCTGTCCTGCAGGGACAGCTGGGCGGGGCTCCCTGCTAGTGGAGTGGGCTGGGGCCTGTCTGTGAAGAGTCCGCCCAGGGCCCTTTGCGGAGCAGGAGAATGGATGGGCGGAGGGGTGGATTAAAGGGCGCCCAGACACAAATTAGACAATGTGCGCTCATTCATTTGTTTCTTACGGGGAAGAGCATACAGAATGGAAGACATAAACATCTGCTAACAGCAGCACTTAAAGGTAATCGGCTGACCCTATGGCTCAGCCTCTGACTTGATCTCAGTTTCAGGAACATTTTTACCTGTTTGAACACAAAGTAGGGCATCTTGGAAGGTTCAGAAAATGTGATTTTCCTTCTCATCACCATAGGAAATTGCTTTTATTACTTAGTTTGAAGTCTATGAGCCTGTTCCAATGCTATCATAGCCTATAATATAAAAGAAGCACACGTTCTCTTTGTTTTTCATTCTAAAACTTTGACATTACAGTATTCAACAGCAGCTGGTTTTTACAGCAGTGAGGCTTCCATGATGCATATAATTATTATCATCTAACGTTTATTGAACACCCACCGAGAAAAAGACCCTGCACTAGATACTGTATGAACATTATTTAAAAGAAAGAGGAAGCTATGGCAACCTACAGAAAAGGGGTTATCGATTTAAAGAAACAACTTAACTGTCTTTGGGAAATATTTAATTACACATGAATATATTTGCATATTTTCTTTGTGGTATGCTTATTTCAAAGGCAAAGAAAGCTGTATTAAAGAATCACAGACTAGAGCAGGGGTGGGGGGACCCAGTAATTTCTGGTTTTAGGAAACATACCCAGTACACACACTGTGTTCTATGCTTTTTCCCTGGTTCATGCCTTCCAGTCTTACAGGAGGACCGAGCCCTGCAAGCGGGCTGTCCCCACGCTCAGGTCCTCCAGAGCTTCTTTCTGGTTGTCTCCTGGCAGCCACTTCCAGGCTACTCCTGGGCTCATTTGCTTGGTCCCCCACCGGAAGCTTCTTCTCCTCCTCCTCCTCTTCCTCCACCTCCCTACTTCCTCCCCCATTATCTTTTTCTTCCTCCTCCTAGGAATCCTGCGTGGAACTGCCTTAGCACCACTGGTTCCAGCTTGACCTTGACAGAGATCCTGACTTTTTACTCCCCCCCATCTCCCGAGTCAGCCTGGATGCCAATCATGCTACCTCAGCCTCTCCACATCGCCTTACCCGCTGACTCAGCCTCTTCCACCCTCGCTACCGAGCTTCTTGTGCTCCTCTCCTGTCACTCCTTCCCTAGCCCTGTCACATCACCTGGCATGCAAGAGACCTTTGTGATACTCAGCACCTCCAAACAATGGCAGAATCCCTAAACAGGCCTCTGTCTGCTTGTCCAGATTCAGGCAAACACCCCCTCCTCCTTTACGGTTGGCCCGTTTCCCTGGTCCAGAGTCCCTTAATGCCTTTGTGCCATTTAATTTTATGCCTCCATGTCTTTATTGATGGGTCTGATTAATTTTAAATATAATCTTATTTCATGTCAGTCGGAGAAAACTTCTACCACAAAATCTAACACTAAAGTTGTGTTTGGTTTTTCAGTTTCCCCCAAACTTAGTCCGCAGCCTTCCTACTGATTATGTGCAGTCTCCCCATTTATCACCCTGCTGGCCCAGTGCTTACTTTCCAGTGCTCATTTGCCAGTGAATGGGTCAGTGAATACTTGCTGGTTGTGGCAATATGGCAGGCCCTGTCTCAGACCTGGGGAAACAGGGCGAACCGACTCACTTGAGCCAGGAATTTTTTTAAATATCTTATTCTTAACAGTAGATAGTCACAGAAAAGTAAGTAGATGTCAGAGTTATGTCAGAAAGCATATTCCTTCTGGACACAGGGCAAGGGGACAGGAGTAACTGTTCAGATGGTGAGATGGCATCAAACTCACGTCTGGATTGCAAGTGGGGAGTGCACATGACACATGGTGATGAGGAGAAGAGTTTGCAGAGTCCTGGGCCGGGACCAGACCAGCAGTGTTCAGAGGAGAGGAGAGGAGGGGCAACTGGAACAGGGCGGGGAGGGGAAGAGCCAGGGGAGGAGCCAGAGGAGCCAGCGGCCAGCACTGCACCACAGCTTATTAAAACCGTTCTAGCTTCCAGCTGGCGGCAATTTACCTCTGATCACATCACACTATGTGAAGTCCCTGTCTCCAGCTTCTTCCTCCGCTGCTTTTTGTGCTGCTTTTGCATAGCTTTCTATCGCAAATGTTATAAACTCATGACACATTGCTACTATTTTCGCTCCGGGCCATCTCATTCCTCTTCTAGAGTGAGTAAAGTGAAGACCAAATGTCATCCCCATTTTCCTTCATCTGAACCATTACTTCAGGTTTGATTTCGTTCTGTAAATGTGACTTTATGAACCCTATTCTTCTTGTCTACCACACTTAGGACTCTGCAAAACAGCTGATAAGAAATTCTCCCTGTGCTTCTGTATGTTTGTTTGAGAAAGGGCACTTTTCCTTTATCATTAAGAAACATCTGTATTAGGAGTAGAATTCTGGATTGGCAGTGGTTTTTTTTTTCTTTTTCCCTAGATTTTAAAAGAATTTCTATTGTCTTCTGACTCGCATAATTTCTAACAAAAAGTCTTCAAGCTCCTGTCTTTTTCCCTTCTCTGCATGCTGCCTTTCGAGATTTTGTCTTTGGCTTTCTGCAGTTTGAGTGGATTTGTTTAGGCGATCTTTCTACAATTGGGTGTTATGTTTATCGCAATTGGCATTCACTGAGCTTCTTGAATCTGTGGTTTTACGTCTCACTATTTTGGAAAGGTGTCTAGCCATGGTCCCTTCGTGGATTTCCTTCCATTTCCTCTGGGAGATGGATCATGTGATCATGGGGTCATGGGATCTCATCCCACATATCTCAGGTGCTTTGTGCTATTAGCTTATCGGGTTTGAGTTTACGTTGGACAACTTCTAGAAACCTATCTCCACGTTCACTGATGTCTTGTGATACCTGCTGATTATACTGGTCAGTTCATCAGAGGAGTCCTTCATCCCTGCCGATCTCAGTTTTATCTTTAATCCCCCTCAGAATTCTCCCTATGTTCCTGCATGTTGTGTACCTTTTCCAATAAGGCCTTCTTGCCATTCTAAGCATGAGTTTTGTAAACATCTGTTAAAGTCTTTCCAGTACCAGGTATTCCTGAGTCTGACTGGTGGCTTTCTGCCAATGTTTTATGGGCCTTGTTGCTCGGGGTTACCCCTGTGCGTGGCATACCTGGGGCTGCCAGTGTAGGGCAGTAAGCTGCCACAAATAGTTCCTGTGCCCAGGTAACAACGTGCTGTGCTGGCTGAGTAGTTAGTAAAGGGCTTTGGGAGAATCTAACCAAGACCTGAGATAACATGGAGTTGAAGCTGCTGGCTTGGAATATATGGTGGCATTCTGTGGTTTATCGTCATCAGCTCCAATGACTCTGGGGTTACCATTTGTGGTGGCAATGGTTTGCCAGTTTTGCTTGACCCTTCTTGGAGGTGGGCTCCAGAATTTCTCCGGGGGCCTTCACCTCTGTGTGTGTGCGCACACACACACACGTCGCAGGTGTGGTCTCTCACACTCTCACACGAGCTCATGCCTGCCTCTGGTCACCAGTGGTCTCCAGCCCCTCCCATCTCAGTACCTGGCATCTTGAGACTTGTGGTTCAAGGAGGAAAGTCCAGGTCAGACTCTGTGCCTTCCTGCTATGGTCATAACACTTCTGGGGGAGGCTTTCTCATGGACTTCTGGACCCCCAGTGGAGGTCAGTAAAGGTGGACAGCTCTTTTGCCTGTAGTCCTCAGGATTCTGCCCACAAGACCTCGGCAATTCATGCACAACTGGAGCACCATCCTCCTTACCTGTTTGACGGCAGCCCATCTTCCCTGGCTCTGCCGCAGGTGACCTGCTGTGGCGCTTGTGCTCTCTTTCCCTTCAATTTGCCTTCTTTACCCTTGCATTTAGGTGTCTGGAGGCTTCCATCCTCAGCACTGTAATAGGTTTAAGTAAGGAGATGGCTCTGTGGATTGCTGGGCTCTTGTTGCATTTGAAGTTTTTGTGCACCCCAGCTTTCTGCACCACCAGTGGAAGCTGACAGAGCTTCGGCCTGTGAAATCAGTGAGAAGGGAGCATGACATGCAGCCAGCACCAGAGAAAAATGTAGGGATTCAGCCCAGAAGTATTGTATTATTCCAAGAGTGAAGAAAGCTGATTCCTAGGGTCTGTTCTTCAAACTCAGCCAGATCGATCTCTTGAGGCACCAGGACCCCAAAGGCTCGCAGTGCTCTTGAAACAGAACACTTCACTGAGCACTGACGGGGGGGGGGGCTTATGGGAACATGGGACCCGCCCCTCCCCAGTGGCCAGGAAGCAGCAGGGGCGCTACTCTCATTACTCAGCCACCATAAATGCCTGCTGCTCTTGAGTGAGTCCTCCATGGAGCTTGCTCCCCCTCCTCTCTGCTCAATCATGGCTCTGAGGAGAGGCTTTCCTTAAATAGAACCCCTGACCCGATGTGCTCCGCCATTTCTTCTTCCTCCTTGACAGGCTCGCCCGTGCTCCCTTGCAGCTTGCCCTGTGACTTCTGTCCCTCTGAACCCGTGGCCATCAGTGCGTGCTACTTCCCAGAGCAGGGCCCCATTCAGGGCTGCCAGGCTCCACCTGCTCTGTCCCGTGTCTTGTGGACTTGGTGACTCACCACGGCTGCTCGTCCTCACCACCGCTCTGTGCGTGTCTTTAACGACTGAAGTGCTCTGCATATTGATCTGAGGAATTACAGACACATTTCACCAGCAGACAAATTCACCAACACAGTCACAGTGAATAATGACCATCAACTGCAATTCGCTACCCCTGTCTTCAAGCAGCTTCAGTATTGGGACAAACAATATTTATGCACCTGGGTCCAGCTCTAACCTAATTCGCTCCAGTGAAGGGAAACATTTACTGAGTGGAAAGGCTCATGCCATTTATATGAGTGAGAATATTTTAATTTTCCTCTAAGACACCCCCACAGTCATCTCTCACATATATTTTTAAAGTATGCAGAAGAAACATGTATCAATGAAAACACCAGAATATTAGGGAATATTAAGGAACACACATCTTAAAGAACCTTATTAAATTCAACTATTGAATTCAATTATAGTTGTAAATAAAAGCTTGTGTAACTCAAAACCATTCAGAGGAAACCAAGCAGGTTCCTCTACTAGTCTTTCCAGTCATGGACTGTGGGGGTTGTTTATTAATGGTTGCCCTCTTCTGATCTCTGACAGGATCATTTGATGATGTCCCACCTGAAGGCCACACCTCCTGCTAGCTCTCCAAGATGAAAGTCCAGAGACAGCTTGATGCTTCTCTGGGGAAGACTGGGGGTGTTTAGGGAAAAAACCAAACCAAAGAAAGGAGACTTCATCTCCCTGGCAGCACAAAGGAAGGGGACAGAGGACAGAGCACTTCAGAGAAAGTTACTCCTCCACAGTGCTCTCCAGAAATGTCTGTGCCTGACTGCTGAAACGCCACCTCAGCAAAGGTTTGGAGAAACGAGAGGCCAGCGGAAAGCCTGCAGCACTTCCCATGGTGATCTGAGACCCTGGCCCCTCAACTATGATACTGGACCAGCCATGTTGGCATGCCTGCCGGATCACCTGAGACGCAGGCCCCAGGCTCCCCCCAGTTCCGTCATCAGGCTCCTCTTGCACAGAGCCCTGGTGGCCCACAGACAGGAGGAGGGTGCAGAAGGGCCCTGTTGGGGCAGGCCGGGATCAAACCTGTCCACAGCGGGGACTTCCACAGAAAACACACAGAAAGGGCTGGGAGCATGGCACATGCTGGAACCCTAGCATCTCGTGCAGACCAACAGGAGGGTCTCGGTCTGAGGCCCCCTGGGGCAAAACCACAAGGCCTTACCTGAAAAGTGGGGTGGGGAGCTGGCTCAAGTGTGAGAGCTCTTTGAGCTGCCATCTTGTTTCCCTAGCATCCCTACTGCTTCTTTTCCTCCCTGCAGTTTCTGGAAGCCACGTTTCCTCTGCACCTTTGATCACTCATTTTCTTTCCTTTATCATCTGCACAGTAGTTGATGTGCAACCATGTATCCGCGATGTTGGTTCATAGTTCTGTAATGAGGCAGAAAGTTCAGTGCCATATGTTTTTAATGTGGTAAATTGGCAAATATTTTGCATAGCATCTCACTGGTGTTTTAAGCTGTTATTGGTATTTATATGTTCTGGATACAGCAATTTTATCAGACACATATTTCAGTATTTCCTACCAACCCGTGATTTCCCTTCCACTTTTCTTTTGAACAATCTCTCTCTCTCTCTCTCTCTCTCTCTCTCTCTCTCTCTCTCTCTCTCTCTCTCTCTCTCTCTCTCTCTCTCCCTCTCTGTCTGTCTTTCTCTCCCTCCCTCTCCCTCTCCCTCTCCCTCTCGCTCAGACTAGAGTTTGAACTTATTCGAAGATGAATGAAGTCTTGCAGACTTTTCTGCCCAGGCTGGCTTTGAGGCGTGATGCTCAGATCTCAGCCCCCTGAGTAGCTAGGGTTAGAGACCTGAGCCACCAGCCACGGGCTCCACTTTTCACTTTCTGTCAGTGTTTTGTAGAGAGTACTTTTCATTTTGACTAAGTCTAATTCATTCACGTTTTTTGTGGATGGTTTGTAACTCTTGAGTTTCTAGAGTTCAAAGATATCTGGCCTAGACAGATTTCAGAATGATTTCTGTTACATTGTACTTAGGAAACTGTATGGTTTTATGGCTATGATCCATATTAAGGTGAATTCTATCTATGCTCCCAGCCTAAGAGCACACTTTGTGTCTGAGAGGATGTGCGATTGCCCAGGCACTATTTGCTGAACTACTTCATGGTTCTCTCTCCATTGAATTACTGGAATGTTATTGAAAATCAATTGACCATTTACATATGATTCTCTTTATGGGCTTTCTTTCTGCCTGTTGATATGCATTGTCTTCATCTAAAACACCACTTAAGATATGTTTTTAAATAACAGGAAAGCTTCTAATTTTAAAGTGTATTGTTTATCAACTTTTGGTGTACTACCATCAATACAACTGAATTTTGGAACACTCTTACTTCCCCCAAATATCACAATCGGCGATTCCTCCTCCTCCCGCCAGTCCTGGCAGCTGCTCCGTGCTGTTCCTGTCCATGCACCTGCCTTTTCTGCACAATTCCTGGGAATGTGTTGTAGTGTCTCCAGCCTCTTTCATTTAGCATAGTAGTTCCCCGATGCACTTGACCTGTGACCTGTGGTAGACATACATGTAATTCCCACCACGCCTGCGTTCCGGTAGTTTTGTAGTGAGTTTGGGGGTGGAGAAATGTGAGTCTGCCTCCAACTTGGTTCATTTTCAAATTTGTTTTGACTAAATCCAGCATTGTCTTAAGTGCATCTCCATTTGATGGCGTCTGGCAGACCTTGCCTGCTTCCCCCTCACCCGATCTCTGCCCTGACCGAGGTGGTGTTTACCAGGAGGGGATAATCCATGTCTCCACTTGGCTCTTTGGTCTCTCCTGTCTCTCTTGGGTTCTGCCTTTTCTGGGTATCCCATGTCATCTTCGCCTTCTGTTCTGTATAGTATAGGTACTTTCTGGGCTTTGCTATCACTGAGGAATTAGGTAAGGTGACAGCGAGCTTGCTGGAGTGAAAGAGAATTCTGGATAAAGCAAACACAATACAGAATGAGAAGACGAGGGGGAAGAATAAAGTGGATGGAAAAATAGAAGAAATACAGAGCAGCCCACTGCAGCACACAGGAGGAGAGTGAGGAGAGGGTTTCCGAAGAGGCGACCCGAAGGTGAGGGGTAGGCATGAAAGAAAATCCACTCGAAGCAGGTGAAAGAACAAAAGATTTCCTGGAACAATACAAAGAAATGTCAGAAAAGCCCAGGGGAGGTCGGGGGTGGTGGGGGAGGCGGGGCAGGGACCGGTGGGGCCTGCTTGACCTTAGCGAGGAGAGTCAACTTAACAGCTAGCCTCTCAAGTTGGTCCAACCTGTAACGAACTCCCTGCTGATGCGGTGACCGAAACTGTGGGCTGGCATGGACGGTGTTGCTACTTGCAATTGTTGTGCCTAGGTTTCTGCCGATCCTCCCCCACGGCAAGGCTGGGAATGAAACGTGGTGCTCTGTCCCGCCACTGCGGGCATCAGTGCGTGCCTCCTCTAGGTGGGCCACACTGGCAGTATCTTCACAGGCCACAGCAGGCCTTCGACTTTCCCAGGTAGGCTACTTCTTCTGAGTTGTACTTTGCACAGCTTTGAGTTAGCTTTTGATGAGTAGAGGGCTGAGCGGCTGGCCGGGTCCTGCGGTTGGACACACAGCTCTGAGAGGCACCGGTAATGTCCGTCCAGAACACCAGATTGCACAGCAGGGGGCCATCGCTGAGCTCCTGGCAGGATTTCGCTCCAACCCCATGAGCCATCTGACTCCATCCCCCAGCTTGTGAAGTCTCCCGAGGCTGTCCCACACCTCACAGCACACCCAGAAATCAGATTGTTCTCCTACTCAGAGTCCATCATTGACTCTTTATGCTGGTGGCTGTTCAACCCTCTGCTTTTGCACAACAGTTCATTCATTCCTGACACGCTTGTTGCCATCACACTGCTGAGTCACAGTGATTGTGCACAGATACTTTCTTGATGTGGGATGCAGGGGCTCATAATTGTTAAAGTCGCTTGGATCAAGACTGGGATGATTCAATTCCTTCTTGATAATGCAATTAGCCCTTCCAGCGAGCCAGCCATGGCTACAGCTCCACCCGGGGTGAGGCCACTTCACTTTTCAAAGCTCAAGTATGTTTCATTGCTAAAAACAGTGCCCTGCCTGCCTCTCTTGGCTTCCAGGAGGCCGGGCCTCTCAGGTGTCAAACTCCTCAGTTACCTCATGAACAGAAATGGCCTACTGGGCTGTATTTGCTTTGTCTCTTGCCTCATCACAGGCCAGGGAGACAAAGAGGAAATCTGTAGAATCCTTCAATGATTTTCAATATCTTGTGCTAAGACCGTAATCTGATCTGAGACAGGGCCCGGAGATGAGCCAGCACTCCCAATCAATTCTCCTCTGGCGCTAACAACTCCACAGCAGCCACCGCACACTTCCCCACCAGCCCCGCCTCCCCACAAGGCCTCGTCCTCTGCAGAGCCAGCTCCCTCCCCACACAACTCACCGACTCCTTCTTTGTCAAGAGGCCTGCTGGAAGGGAGCTGTCCGAATTCCAGGCTCTAATGAACAAGAGCCAGGTTTTATCCGGATGCCTTTGGCCTTATAACTCGTTGAGTTCTCCACATTCTAAGCTATCATGAAGTAGAAGGTTGTGAGTATACCGTGCGAACGCAGAGCCACAGACTGGGCAATTGCCTCTGACTTCACCAAAAAGACAACCATTTGTCTTGGAAAAACAGTTTTAATAACCATTCAGCGTGTGTGCACACATGCACGTGCAGCCAGCCAGGCGATCTCTTCTTCTGAATTGCAGATCTACTCCAGTAGGTTGAATTCAAACACATAAAACACTCATGTCATAGGATTCTGAGCCTTCTCTGGGTAGTATGCAATTTCCTTACTCTCCATCTGAGGTTTGGCCCTGTCAGTTGCTTGCTCATGGACATGTGGATAAAGGTTGGGCTGGGGTTATCATCTGTGCTGAGAGAAGTCGGCAGTGTTACCACGGTCTATCCTCGACGGGGAGGTCGTGTGTGAGGCAGCATCTCATCACACCTGCCACGGCAGATTGCATCTTAGTGCCACAGCCTGCTACCAGGTGGCCAATGAGTTCCCACATGGCCTGCCTGGCGGACTGCTGTCCTGGCCGGGGGCAGCTGGCCAAAAGCACACATCTGTCCTACCAGGTACTCTCCATGTTCTATTAACAGAGACCCTGGCCTTTCAGAAGTTACACTACTGTCATGTCATTTAAAACAAATTTTACGTGGCTATAAACAGAAAAGTTTCCAGATTGTCTGAATCTGTGTCCTGCCCACAATTTCCTTGGCAAAGCCAAACCAAACGATTTCCTGGGCCTTGTGTGGTGTGTGGGCGGGACCCTCGGCGCTCCTGCTCGGGTCTTCTTCCTGCTCTGCCTCTCTCTGTCTCCTAATCACATTTTCTTTCTATGATCTGCAGGTGGAGGAAGGCATGGGAATCGCCACATCGCAGCAGCGCTGAGTTCCTGCTTCTCTGTCTCACTGCTCCTTCTCCCACTATTCTGCTCTTACATGTCTCCTTCCACACCGCTGAGGACGGCTGACTCAGTGTGAAACCGTGGGTTGACAGTTAACTCACTTCCAGGTTAAATACTCTGGAGTGACTCTCCACAACCTGGCAGGCTAGTGGAGTCCAATCGTGGCCTTGAGCCCATCAGTAGCCGCCGGTTCCACAGGCGATCTTGTGTCTGCAGGGTGGGAAGAATGTCTAGGAGGGGAGAGTAGTGGAAAGGCCAGAAACCCCACTGAAGAGGGACCCTGGCATTAAGTCCCAAGGTGACTAATGGATGCAACGTGACCATTGTGACATCACCCCATCCAGTCCTCGGTTAGTTCTAGGTCATGCAGCTCTGTCTCCACTTCTCTCTGGGTTGTTTTCCCAGCATCTGTGACAAAGGAGATTTCCCTAAGGAAAATTACCTCCAGAGGAAGACAAATTGCAATTTTCTCCCCTTGCAGAGTCTCTGACATCCCTTGATCTGTTTCCAAACCACCAGAGACAAAGTGAGAGAAAACAGCCCGTCTGTGCCAGGAGCCCTCCTCCACTGCAGGGCGGCTGCATACTCCTGGAAGAGCCGCTGGACTCGGGGGGCTAACTACCAGGCCTACCCGAGCCTGCATCTAAGACACCTCCTTCCACCAGCCTGCCATGCGGTTGTTTCTCAAGCACAGGGAGTATTTGTGTGAGTGAAAGAAATATTTTTTAAACTAATATTTAGCAGAAGGAAGGGACGGCAAAGGCCTTACCCCAGTCCCTCATCCATTGCATCAGCTCCCAGCTGACCTGGGGACCCCACTGGACCTCCTGGGGTAACTCCTCAGCCAGTGACGAGGGGGGTTGGGTTGTGAACAGCTGCGTTCAAAATGGGAAGCCCCAGGTTTGGGGTGCACTGTCCTCCTGTCTCCCCACCACATCTCTGCCCCTGCCACACTCACACCTCATCCATACCCCCCCGCTCCTTGGGGAATCATGCCCCGACTTCTCTCTCTCTCTCTCTCTCTCTCTCTCTCTCTCTCTCTCTCTCTCTCTCTCTCTCTCTCTCTCTCTCTAGATCCTTTCTTCTCTGGGGAGCTTTTCTTCTCCCCAATTGAATCAGCTTCTTCAGCTTCTGAAATCTTCATTGAGATCTACGTTTCCCATGCTATGAGCCTCGGCACCTCTGCTTCAGCCAGGACCCACCTGGCTTGTCAGCAGCATCTCCTAACCTTAGGCTGGAAGACCCAAGAAATGACAGCCCCTCCCACCACCCCCCGGGGGCTCCTCTCACCAAGGCCTCAGGTCAGGAGCCAATGCCCTCACCCATTGGCCTCTTTCTTTCAAGTCCTCCCAGGAACATGGCTGCTGTCACATGGAAGACTCAGGTCTGTGGCTTTCTGCTATTCTCCTTCCTGGCTCCAGTTCAGACCCATCCAGACTCTGCTGCTAGTGCCAAGATGCATTCATGTTTTAGATAAGATAAGTTAAAAAGAGCATTTATTAAAATTCAATTCATCAACTTTTATATCAATTTTCAACATCTTGACAATAGCCAATAAAGAAGTCACTCTCAAAGATAAAGATCGTTTTGTCAGCTCTTTCCCCAAAAAAGGTTCTAAAAATATTACTTATGTATTTGGTTTTGAAAACTAGTCAATAAAGACTAATTCTAGTGAAAGAAAATGCACGCTCCATAATTCATTAAACCCACAGACTCCCTGGGCTCTGCCACTCAGGATCCTGTTAACGTGCAGGGAAAATGATTTCCAGGGTTATTAAGGACTGGGATTGTACCTGGGGCCCGGAGAGCTCTGCCAGCCAAGGAACCGCTCAGCCGCCTCTCACCCTCCATTGTCCTCAGCTCTGCTGGCTTGGGGAAAAGCAGCAAGTCTCCACCTGCAGGTTAGCAGGTTAAGTTGAAGTAACCTGCGTGTCTCAGGAGTGTGTCTGGAGAGCGGTGGACAGGGCACACCACAGAACCAGGTTTGGGAAGGCAAGCTCCCATGATGCCCTGGGACTGGCCATATAAATGGGCGGTAAAATATGAAAACATGAGCCCAATTTGAAAGGTCCCATGTCTAAGAGGATTTCAGAAGGTAATTCCTCTCTCTTTATACCATTTTGCCTCTGCAGACTATCTGAAACAAGTTGGAAAATGTAATGTTAGATAAGTTGTAGTCCCGGATCCCTGGGTCTCTTTCACATTTTTTTCTATGATTTTCTTTATATTAACTTTCGTATAATCAAAGGGACACAATTTTTTGTCTTTGCTAACAAAAGAAGGAATCTAGTTGACCTTTCTCTAGCTCTTTGGAATAAAGTAATATAAAGTTGAGCCACAAGTAAGCATATAAATCAATTCTCATCTGGGATTTTTCCTCACAAACGTTCAGAGGTCATGGGTTGGGGACAGGGTTGCACAAAAGGAGAGCTCTGACACATCACACAGTTGTTCTTCGATAATTTATAACAATGGGTTTTACTGTAATTTCTTTTTAAAACAAGTTTTTGCTTTAATGAAAACTATTTTTTCAGTGCCACAAATGGGGGAAAGTATTATATTTTCTGTTTTTAATTTTTTTTGCCAGTTGTGGGGCTTGAGCTCAGGGCCTGTCCTTGGACTTTCTCAAGGCTAGAGCTCTACCACTTGAGCCTCAGCACCACTTCCGGCTTTTTTCTATGTATGTGGTACCAAGGAATCGAACCCGGGCCTTCATGCATGCTAGGTAAGCACTCTACCACTAGGCCAAATTCCCAGTCCATATTTTTTTGTCTATGTTTGGTTATGCAACATGATGTGCACGTATGTACATAGTTTTCTGCCCTAGCTGCACAGGCTACATTCCCTCAAGCAATGTGAAAACTACTCCTTTCTGTCCATAACTTCATTAATACCCAACATCTCTATATATAGAGATATACATCATTATATAGAGAGACATACATATACATACACATACATATTTGTGTGTACGTGCATACATACATATGCATATGTAAATGTATATATAATATTCATCCTAATCAAAAAGCCTTTAAAAAGAGCCTATTTATTTTCCTTCCCACATGGGCAGTTCTGATCCTCTCTAGAAAAAGGGAATCTCTATCCTATCCTGTGCCTTTTAGAGAGATTACTATTTGTCTACCTCTTTTGCCATTAATATATGATTGCATTTTACACTTTGAATACCCATTTAACAGATATGTGGCTCACAATTATTCTCAATCTAAAGGACACCTTTTCATTTGGTTGATTCTTTCCTTTACCATATACAAATCTTCCAGTCTGATAGTCTTGAGTCTGCTGCTCTTCTTTTCTCTTTCCTTTTTGTGCTGAATCTATGGAGAAGAAAAACTGAAGATACAGACAAGATGGAAGATGGCCTAAAACTCTAGAAATGAATGTTAGAACTAATAAGTGACCTTCACAAAATAGAAAAATGCCTCTTGTGACCTTGGGACCTCCGATGAAGTGACCCCTGGTTCTGCCCAGCTCCTGCCTGAGGCTGCACCTTCGCTTTCTGTTGGTAGGACTCTTAGCTCTCCTATTCATGGTAAATTATTATTATTAATTGTTATTACTATTACTATTTGGCAGTATTGGGTTTGGAACTCTGGTGTTTGCTGCAGATTGTCTACTGTCAAGCCAAATCTTCCATCATCCAAAGAAAAAAATTTCCACTGGTTATTTTGACAGAGTTTCTCACTTTTCTCTATTAATTGTTTCTTGCATTTTCCCCCGGGCAGATGAGACCATAACTTTCCACTGTGGACTTCCTTTTCCAGTGGGATGGGAGAAGCACACCTCCCCCTCTCTGTCATCCCCGTGGGTCAGCTCAGCTGGTTTTGCTGACCTGGATCGCTGGTCTTCCTGATTTTTACCTCCCCCGTGGGTCACTGTGCTCAGGTGAGAAGGGATCTCCTAAGCTTTTTACCTCAACTGACCTCAAACCATGATCCTCCGAATCTCAGCCTCTCCCATAACCAGGAGTGCAAGTGTGGGCCATGGTGTCCAGAAAGTTTTCACCTGACCATGACGGGACAGCCATGCAGGAAGATGTCCTAACACTGTCGTCTCCCCCGCCAAGGCGCTTGTTTCTCCAGTAAAATAAGAAGATTGATTTCTCTGAGCACACGAACCCCACAGCCTCTGGAGTGCAGTGAGCATTCAATACACAGTGGGGGAATGAGTGAGAGGATGAATCAATGGTGAGGGGATGCTGCCTGGTAAGCTGGATTGGGCTGGTCCCTGACACTCAGCTCTCCCTTAACTCCCTCCCACACGTGGGAGAGCTATGTGTACTCAACTGCCCTCTGCAGCTTACAAGCCTTTGTTCCTGAGTTCAACACACAAGCAATGATCAGTATTTGTGGAATTGATTTGCATCACATACGAATTAACATATGACTCCCTTAGGACAGGGTTCCTAGCTTAGGATTCCCAGAGCCCCCACATCTTCTGGCCCTCGGCTCAGGGGCACAGGCTCACAGGTATTCAGAGGCGTGGGCTCTCAGGTGTTCAGAGGCCTGGGCTCACAGATGTTCAGAGGCCTGGGCTCACAGCTGTTCAGACGCCTGGGCTCACAGGTGTTCAGAGGCGCAGGCTCACAGGTGTTCAGAGACGCGGGCTCACAGGTATTCAGAGGCGTGGGCTCACAGCTGTTCAGAGGCACGGGCTCACAGGTGTTCAGAGGTACAGGCTCACAGCTGTTCAGAGGCATGGGCTCACAGGTGTTCAGAGGCCTGGGCTCACAGGTGTTCAGAGGTACAGGCTCACAGCTGTTCAGAGGCATGGGCTCACAGGTGTTCAGAAGCCTGGGCTCACAGGTGTTCAGAGGCCTGGGCTCTCAGGTGTTCAGAGACCTGGGCTCCCAGGTGTTCAGAGGCCTGGGCTCTCAGGTGTTCAGAGGCCTGGGCTCCCAGGTGTTCAGAGGCCTGGGCTCCCAGGTGTTCAGAGGCCTGGGCTCTCAGGTGTTCAGAGGCCTGGGCTCACAGGTGTTCAGAGGCCTGGGCTCTCAGGTGTTCAGAGGCCTGGGCTCTCAGGTGTTCAGAGGCCTGGGCTCCCAGGTGTTCAGAGGCCTGGGCTCTCAGGTGTTCAGAGGCATGGGCTCACAGGTGTCCAGAATCGTGGGCACACAGGTGTTCAGAGGCATGCTGTGAGGGAAACAATTGCAGGAATCCAGTGCTCAACTTCCCCACTATCTCCTCCACCCCTGAGCACCCGCTGAGCACACAGCAAAGGGGGATTTTGTTTTCCTTCAAGCCTTTCTTTCCTTAGGACTGGATTTCTGTTACAGGGCCCATTCAAGTGAGGCTTGAATGCCGCCCATGCTGCCAGCTCCAATTCCCTGCCAGAACGTGACAATTCATCAAAAGCCAATTTGTGCTAAATAACCAAATGATGAACTGCAATTAGTGAAAAGGCAGTTTCTGACTGTGCATACACACGTCCACCTATTCAGAGCAAATCTCGCCTGCAGTGGTGTGTGCACGTAGTTCTCCACACAAATCTTGCCTGCAGGTGTGTGTACACGTAGTTTTCCACACAGATCTTGCCTGCAGGGGTGTATACAGGTAGTACTCCACACAGATCTCAGCTGCAGGGGTGTGTACACATAGTACGGCACACAGATCTCACTTGCAGGGGTGTGTACACATAGTATTCCACACAGATCTCACCTGCAGGGGTGTGTGCACGTAGTACTGCATACAGATCTCACCTGCAGGGGTGTGTGCAGGTAGTACTCCACACAGATCTCACCTGCAGGGGTGTGTGCACGTAGTACTGCACACAGATCTCACCTGCAGGCGTGTGTGCACGTAGTACTGCACACAGATCTCACCTGCAGAGGTGTGTACACGTAGTACTGCACACAGATCTCACCTGCAGGGGTGTGTGCACGTAGTACTGCATACAGATCTCACCTGCAGGGGTGTGTGCAGGTAGTACTCCACACAGATCTCTCCTGCAGGGGTGTGTGCACGTAGTACTGCACACAGATCTCACCTGCAGGCGTGTGTGCACGTAGTACTGCACACAGATCTCACCTGCAGAGGTGTGTACACGTAGTACTGCACACAGATCTCACCTGCAGGGGTGTGTGCACGTAGTACTGCACACAGATCTCACCTGCAGGGGTGTGTACACGTAGTACTGCACACAGATCTCACCTGCAGAGGTGTGTACACGTAGTACTGCACACAGATCTCACCTGCAGGGGTGTGTGCACGTAGTACTCCACACAGATCTCACCTGCAGGGGTGTGTACACGTAGTACTGCACACAAATCTCACCTGCAGGGGTGTGTGCACGTAGTACTGCACACAGATCTCACCTGCAGGGGTGTGTGCACGTAGTACTGCACACAGATCTCACCTGCAGGGGTGTGTACACGTAGTACTGCACACAGATCTCACATGCTGGGGTGTGTGCATGTAGTACTCCACACAGATCTCACCTGCAGGGGTGTGTGCACGTAGTACTCCACACATATCTCAACTGCAGGGGTGTGTACACGTAGTACTCCACACAGATCTCACCTGCAGGGGTGTGTGCACGTCGTACTCCACACATATCTCACCTGCAGGGGTGTGTACACGTAGTACTCCACACAGATCTCACCTGCAGGGGTGTGTGCACGTACTACTCCACACAGATCTCACTTACAGGGGTGTGTACACGTAGTACTCCACACAGATCTCACCTCCAGGGGTGTGTGCACGTCGTACTCCACACAGATCTCACCTGCAAGGGGTGTACACGTAGTACTGCACACAGATCTCACCTACAGGGGTGTGTGCACATAGTACTCCACACAGATCTCACCTGCAGGGGTGTGTACACGTAGTACTCCACACAGATCTCACCTGCAGGGGTGTGTGCACGTAGTACTGCACACAGATCTCACCTACAGGGGTGTGTGCACATAGTACTCCACACATATCTCACCTGCAGGGATGTGTACACGTAGTACTCCACACAGATCTCACCTGCAGGGGGTGTACACGTAGTACTGCACACAGATCTCACCTGCAGGGGTGTGTGCACATAGTACTCCACACATATCTCACCTGCAGGGGTGTGTACACGTAGTACTCCACACAGATCTCACCTGCAGGGGTGTGTGCACGTACTACTCCACACAGATCTCACTTACAGGGGTGTGTACACGTAGTTCTCCACACAGATCTCACCTGCAGGGGTGTGTGCACGTAGTACTCCACACAGATCTCACCTGCAGGGGTGTGTACACGTAGTACTCCACACAGATCTCACCTGCAGGGGTGTGTGCACGTAGTACTGCACACAGATCTCACCTACAGGGGTGTGTGCACATAGTACTCCACACAGATCTCACCTGCAGGGGTGTGTACACGTAGTACTCCACACAGATCTCACCTGCAGGGGTGTGTGCACGTAGTACTGCACACAGATCTCACCTGCTGGGGTGTGTACACGTAGTACTGCACACAGATCTCACCTGCAGGGGTGTGTGCACGTAGTACTGCACACAGATCTCACCTGCAGGGGTGTGTGCACGTAGTACTGCACACAGATCTCACCTGCAGGGGTGTGTGCACATAGTACTCCACACAGATCTCACCTGCAGGGGTGTGTGCACGTAGTACTGCACACAGATCTCACCTGCAGGGGTGTGTACACGTAGTACTCCACACAGATCTCGACTTCAGGGTGTGTGCACGTAGTACTCCACACAGATCTCACCTGCAGGGGTGTGTGCACATAGTACTCCACACAGATCTCACCTGCAGGGGTGTGTACACGTAGTACTCCACACAGATCTCACCTGCAGGGGTGTGTGCACGTAGTACTCCACACAGATCTCTCCTGCAGGGGTGTGTGCACGTAGTACTCCACACAGATCTCACCTGCAGGGGTGTGTACACGTAGTACTCCACACAGATCTCTCCTGCAGGGGTGTGTGCACATAGTACTGCACACAGATCTCACCTGCAGGGGTGTGTGCACGTAGTACTCCACACAGATCTCTCCTGCAGCGGTGTGTGCAGGTAGTACTCCACACAGATCTCGACTGCAGGGGTGTGTGCACGTAGTACTGCACACAGATCTCACCTGCAGGGGTGTGTGCACGTAGTACTCCACACAGATCTCTCCTGCAGCGGTGTGTGCAGGTAGTACTCCACACAGATCTCACCTGCAGGGTGTGTACATGTAGTACTGCACACAGATCTCACCTGCAGGGGTGTGTGCACGTAGTACTCCACACAGATCTCACCTGCAGGGGTGTGTGCACGTCGTACTCCACACAGATCTCACCTGCAGGGGTGTACACGTAGTACTGCACACAGATCTCACCTGCAGGGGTGTGTGCACATAGTACTCCACACAGATCTCACCTGCAGGGGTGTGTACACGTAGTACTCCACACAGATCTCACCTGCAGGGGTGTGTGCACGTAGTACTCCACACAGATCTCACCTGCAGGGGTGTGTACACGTAGTTCTCTACACAGATCTCACCTACAGGGGTGTGTGCACGTAGTACTCCACACACATCCCACCTGCAGGGGTGTGTGCACATAGTACTGCACACAGATCTCACCTGCAGGGGTGTGTGCACCTAGTACTGCACACAGATCTCACCTGCAGGGGTGTGTGCACGTAGTACTCCACACAGATCTCACCTGCAGGGGTGTGTGCACGTAGTACTGCACACAGATCTCACCTGCTGGGGTGTGTGCACGTAGTACTGCACACAGATCTCACCTGCAGGGGTGTGTGCACGTAGTACTGCACACAGATCTCACCTGCAGGGGTGTGTACACGTAGTACTCCACACAGATCTCGACTTCAGGGTGTGTGCACGTAGTACTCCACACAGATCTCACCTGCAGGGGTGTGTGCACATAGTACTCCACACAGATCTCACCTGCAGGGGTGTGTGCACGTAGTACTGCACACAGATCTCACCTGCAGGGGTGTGTACACGTAGTACTCCACACAGATCTCACCTGCAGGGGTGTGTGCACATAGTACTCCACACAGATCTCACCTGCAGGGGTGTGTACACGTAGTACTCCACACAGATCTCACCTGCAGGGGTGTGTGCACGTAGTACTGCACACAGATCTCACCTGCAAGGGTGTGTGCACATAGTACTCCACACAGATCTCACCTGCAGGGGTGTGTACACGTAGTACTCCACACAGATCTCACCTTCAGGGGGGTGTGCACGTAGTACTGAACACAGATCTCACCTACAGGGGTGTGTGCACATAGTACTCCACACAGATCTCACCTGCAGGGGTGTGTACACGTAGTACTCCACACAGATCTCACCTGCAGGGGTGTGTGCACGTAGTACTCCACACAGATCTCTCCTGCAGGGGTGTGTGCACGTAGTACTCCACACAGATCTCACCTGCAGGGGTGTGTGCACGTAGTTCTCCACACACATCTCACCTGCAGGGATGTGTACAGGTAGTACTGCACACAGATCTCACCTGCAGGGGTGTGTGCACGTAGTACTCCACACAGATCTCTCCTGCAGGGGTGTGTGCACGTAGTACTCCACACAGATCTCTCCTGCAGGGGTGTGTACACATAGTACTCCACACAGATCTAACCTGCAGGGGTGTGTACACATAGTACTCCACACAGATCTAACCTGCAGGGGTGTGTGCACGTAGTACTCCACACAGATCTCACCTGCAGGGTGTGTACATGTAGTACTGCACACAGATCTCACCTGCAGGGGTGTGTGCACGTAGTACTCCACACAGATCTCACCTGCAGGGGTGTGTGCACGTCGTACTCCACACAGATCTCACCTGCAGGGGTGTACACGTAGTACTGCACACAGATCTCACCTGCAGGGGTGTGTGCACATAGTACTCCACACAGATCTCACCTGCAGGGGTGTGTGCACATAGTACTCCACACAGATCTCACCTGCAGGGGTGTGTGCACGTAGTACTCCACACAGATCTCACCTGCTGGGGTGTGTACACGTAGTTCTCCACACAGATCTCACCTACAGGGGTGTGTGCACGTAGGACTCCACACACATCTCACCTGCAGGGGTGTGTGCACATAGTACTGCACACAGATCTCACCTGCAGGGGTGTGTGCACGTAGTACTGCACACAGATCTCACCTGCAGGGGTGTGTGCACGTAGTACTCCACACAGATCTCACCTGCAGGGGTGTGTGCACGTAGTACTGCACACAGATCTCACCTGCTGGGGTGTGTACACGTAGTACTACACACAGATCTCACCTGCAGGGGTGTGTGCACGTAGTACTGCACACAGATCTCACCTGCAGGGGTGTGTGCACGTAGTACTGCACACAGATCTCACCTGCAGGGGTGTGTGCACGTAGTACTGCACACAGATCTCACCTGCAGGGGTGTGTGCACGTAGTACTGCACACAGATCTCACCTGCAGGGGTGTGTACACGTAGTACTCCACACAGATCTCGACTTCAGGGTGTGTGCACGTAGTACTCCACACAGATCTCACCTGCAGGGGTGTGTGCTCATAGTACTCCACACAGATCTCACCTGCAGGGGTGTGTACACGTAGTACTACACACAGATCTCACCTGCAGGGGTGTGTGCACGTAGTACTGCACACAGATCTCACCTGCAGGGGTGTGTGCACGTAGTACTGCACACAGATCTCACCTGCAGGGGTGTGTGCACGTAGTACTGCACACAGATCTCACCTGCAGGGGTGTGTGCACGTAGTACTGCACACAGATCTCACCTGCAGGGGTGTGTGCACGTAGTACTGCACACAGATCTCACCTGCAGGGGTGTGTGCACGTAGTACTCCACACAGATCTCACCTGCAGGGGTGTGTGCATGTAGTACTGCACACAGATCTCACCTGCAGGGGTGTGTGCACGTAGTACTCCACACAGATCTCGTCTGCAGGGGTGTGTGCAGGTAGTACTCCACACAGATCTCGACTGCAGGGGTGTGTACACGTCGTACTCCACACACATACAGGGAGGCATCGCCTTGCGACAGGTGGTCCCCTAGTGCCGCTTGGCTCCGTAGCACATGGTCACCCCGTCCCTCTCTGTTCCACCCTGCTGTGATTTAGGGATTCCTGGAGGCTGTGTTGGCCTCTGCACACAGGCTGCAGTCCATGCTCTCAGTGTGGACAAGGAGGCCAATGTTCTGAGGTGAGCCAGGGTGCACCCCAGCCACAGCCCATCTCCTCAGGAAGGTGGATCTGCCTCTGCCTTTCAAATGTGAGTCCCCCTTCACAAAGTCACATGTGAGCCTGGCACATGTACAGGGACAGTATAGAGACCAGCATGCTCACCACCAAGAGTAAGAGAACGTGCCATTGTCGTACCGGTCCTCATCTCGAGTGGTCAGCTGACCACATGTGCATGCAGGCATGACAGTGTCCACGCGGTGACGTCTTCTGCCTTCCCCTCACTCAGTACACATCTAACACCTCCACAGCTGATGCATACTGTTGACTCGTGTGGATATTTTCATTTTCCCAGTGCACAGCATCCAACTGTAAATAAATTCCCTGTTGATTTATATAATCCTTTCCTGAACCTCAAGTCATTTTCCTTGTATGTCTTTGTCTTCTGTGGTTCCAGTGTCGTCTCCTTCATTCTGTGTGTGTCCGTAAGTGGACCTCATAGATAAAGCACTCACAGTGGAATTGTGCTCACACGTCTCAAGTCACACAGTAATGACAGATCACCCTCAGAATAGACAGCGCTGAGGACAGTGAACAGGAATTGCTGGTGTCAGATGCCTCTCCACGCTTTAGCTGGTTAGCCTCACAGTCCCACCGACTCCATCTCTCTGGTTAGATGTGTAGAGTGCGGCCTTGCACGTCAGCAGTGGTGTGGACACTGTGGCATCGTTGATCTTGATGAGAATCCTGGTCTCGATGGTCTCAACGAGTAGGGTCCTTGGTCCCCATGGGAAAGCAGAAGTCTGTGCAGGGTGTGCAAAGACCCGGCGCAGCAATGATGGAGGCCAGGAGAGACAGGGAGACCATGCTGCTGGCTCTGCACGTGGAGCTCCTGCGACAGGCCCTGCAGGGGAAACCTTGCCCCCAGCTGATGTGGGCTAGGATTCTCCCCAGTCTCTCCACCCTCTGGCGTTCACTCAGTGAGATCGGTGTTCCAACTTCTGAATCCCAGAACTCTAAAAAGAATGAATTTGCATTGGTTGAAGCAACTAAACTCATGGTGATGTCACTGCAACACAAAAAAGCTAATGCAGGGCAGTGAGCGAGGCCGAATGGTAGAGTGCTTGCCTAGCATGCACAAAGACCCGGGTTCAATTCCTGGGTATCCCATACACAGGAAAAGCAGGAAGTGGTGCTGTGGGTCAAGTGGTAGAGGTCTAGCCTTGAGAAAGCCCAAGGACAGTGCCCAGGCCCTGAGTTCCCAGGACTGGCAAAAAAAAAAGGTGAAAGCTAATGCAGTTTGCTATTAACCTTATTTTCTATTGTCAGGCTGGTGGGAAATGCTAGGCTAATACTGTAGTGGGTGTCTTCCTTTCTCTCCAGACCACGTGGTCATTGTTCATTTAAGTTTCCTCCTCTGTGGATTTCCAGATTTTTCTTTCCTCTTACCACCCTCCAAAATTATTTTCTTACTCTGCATATTGTAGATATGAAACTTTGCCTCTAGTGTATGTCATCAATACCACCTCCTAATTTGTAAAGATGGCTTTCATCATTGAGATTTTAAATTTTGTAGGGTTCAAATGTTACTAATCTTTTTTGCTTGAGATATTCTTTTCAACTTCCCCGACCCCAGATAAAGATATTCTCCTATGTTCTCCTTTAAGCATTTGCTTTTCACAGGCAGGCCTTTAATTCATCTGGAAAATGTGTGCGTGTGTGTGTGTGTGTGTGTGTGTGTGTGTGTGTGTGTGTGTGATGTACAACCTAACTATATCTATGTCCATATGCCTTGCCAATTTGTCACTGCACCAGCTACTAAACAGTGCAGCCCTGCTCTCAACATAAACCTCTTCCTGCTCCTGTGATTTCCACAGAGCTTAATCCTGCTCACTTCTCTCTCACAAGGCCTTATCCATCTTTGGCCTTTACTCTGCAGTATGACTTTTAGAGTCTGCTGTCAAGCTCTGTTAACTTCTGAGATTTTGTTTGGGATTGCATTAAATCTGTGCGTTTGTCCGGGGAGAATTTCCATCTTCCCAGCATCCTTTGCTTGCTCTCCTTCTCCATCTCCTGGGCTATTTTTCCCACTGTGTCCTCTGCTCAATGCCTCAGCTATTACCAGGCCTCACTGCTCAGGCTTTCCACTCTACCCACATGGACCCTGAGGTGGGAGACTTACACAGGCTTCGGAACCCAGGAGAAATCCTTAAACACAGGTTTCAGGCCATACCTGGTGTTTCTAACTCAGTAGGCCTGTGGTCAGGCAATGAATTCACATTGATTTTGTTTTTCAAAGGTATTTATTGGTCTGTATTAAATAGTACCTAGTGTGGGATTTCGTCATAACACTTTCACGCATGTGTATCATATAGTTCATGTTCTCTGATAAATGATGATGTGGGACTCAGTTTTGAGAAGAGCTTCCCTGGATTCCATAAGTCTCTTTATGAAACCTTTCTCCATGCTAATACATTCCCAATTTTTGCGTTTATCCAAGACCCAATGTCCTTCCACTCCAGAATGCCATCGGTAGCTAATGAGGAAGTGGCTCTAACGAGCATCTGCAGCTTCTCAGATCGGAAGGCTGGCTGCCCTCCCGCATCAGCTCTCAGCTTCCACCTCCCACTCCACGCGCTGGAATGACACATCTCACCCAGTGGTTTGACTCAGAAGCCGTCCAGTGGGCTGACATTCCCTGCTTCTCTTTCACAGTGCTTCCAGAGTCTTGCTGACTGTCCCCGAGGGCGCCGTGACCACATCAAATGCCAGCTGCTGGGGTCACAGCAGCGGCACCAAGTTTCTATTCCATGTTCAATTTGATTTCTTGGCCCGAAGACACCAAGCAAACATTCAGAATCTAAGTTCACCTCGCTCTTCTGTTTAAACACAGTCCAATGCATCACATCTCACCAGTGTTAAGAGCCAATCTCCTTCCCAGTACACAGTCAGAGCCTTATCCTAGGAGGCTTCTCCTCCCCGCTCCTCCTGCTGCACCCCCCACACCCAACGCAGCCATCTTCAGCTCAGGACACCTGCGCCAGCCCAGGACCTTGACATGTCCTTACCGCCTGCCTGGCTGGGTCTTTGCCTGCAGCTCTCCCTCACGCCACCTTGTGTCCATTCAGTCTCCGCTGATGGCCAGAAGGTCAGGGCCACCCCATAGAGCTCCTCCCCGAGACCCTGTGCCAAGAGCAGCCTCTCCCTCCCACACCCACAACCTCCTTACTGTGTGTCCTCTACTTTCTGAATGAATTACCAAATACAATGCATTTATCATTATAAATAATCATTATAATAAGTAATTGAATGTGCATGTTATTTAAATAGTAATTACAATAAATTTATAGTTATTTATTATAATCTTCATCAAGTAGAAGGCTTTTCTCACAAGAGGATAACCACTGGTAATTGTTAAATATACCTTTGTTGAATGAATTAAAATGTTGAGCCTTTGTCCATGAACATGGTATATCTTGTGGTATATTTAATTCGGTTGTTTCTTTATTAGAGTTGCATTACTTTTTTTTACATAGGACACATTTATCTTTCATTAGAGTCTTAACTGCCTTTGTTATGTCTTCCCGTATTTTTAATTTTTTCAAGTCCACACAGTAATTCTAATTTTAATCTAACTTTTACCTAACTTTAGGTTTCTATATAGACTATAATACCATCTGCCCTTAATGAATAGCAATTTCTTCTCTTTTTAATTCTCTTTCTTCTTTCTCCCTTGGCTTCCTCTGCTGCTAAGGTGTCTGGGGTGATATTGAATAAGGTGGTATGAGCATCTATGATTTGCTTCTGAAATTACTAGAGGAAATAAAAACCCAAGATCCCCAAGCAACCCGTCTACAGATTAGAATTGTTAGGGGAAGATATAAATTGCAGATGGCTGAGCCCCATTCACACAGTTACTTATTTAATGGGTCATGGGGGAGACGGAACGTTAATGTGGCTGACATCTCCCTGCCGTGATTATTTGCAGCTGGAATAAAGACCCTGACACTGGAGTAGAGGAGTGTGGCTTTTTTTCTTATTTATTACTGTACCCTAGATTTTATTTTACTTCATTTGGCAAGTCGAGGCACGATGTTGAAAAACACATTCGTTTTGCTTCTTCCACTTCTTGATTTTTGTATAAGAAGGGCTGGAAAATAATCCATGCTATCAGGCATTCCAAATCCCAAATTCTCCTCTCCATGGCTCATAGCAGGCTACAGGCAAGCTCCATCTGAGCTGCCATGTCTTCAAAGATCTCAACCCCTGCTGGCCTTGCCCTGCGCCCCTAACAGGAGCTGTCGTGTTTCTCCTCATTAAAGTCACCCAGAAAGCTTGAGCCACGCTGCTGTCCATGCTGGAGCACATTCCCGCGAGTGAGAGATGGATATGATTCTGTGATGCCAAGATGTGGCTGACAAAGTCAGCCTCCTAGCAGACTTCTCTCACCCCACTTCCACGCACGCCAGGCCCAGGTCCAGATATGCCGGGGTGGGGCAGAGACTGCCCTGGGAACAGAAAGCAGGGTCCCTGAACCAGCACCCTCTCCTGCCACTGCACCCTGCCAGGCGACTCCTCGACTGCTGGATCAAATCAGCGGAAAACCCAGAATTCACACCGGGAAGCCCACGCGTGCTTCCTGCTCGGGGCTCACTCATCCAGCCTTTCATTCACAGAGCTTGCACCGAGCTCCAGCTACGCGTCGTAAGTTGCTCCTTTATTGTGTTTTCAGAGGATTTGCCTCACATCAGAATAGTTGAATTATTAATTTCCTGCCTCTCTCTCTCTGAAGCTTTCAGATCTGTAGCAGAAAAACAAAACCAGTTCACTTTCAAGCCAGACTGGAATTTTTCAGCTATCCTGAGCAAATGGAAACGTCAGGAATCCATTCTCCTCTTTTATACGGCAATGGCTTCTGAGTTTTAATTAAATAAATGGTGTTGCCCTCCGCTGATCTCACTGCCTCTACACAAGGGCAAGATAGAAACTAAACGGTCTTATAAATACAGCAGCAGCCCCTCAGGCAGCCGGGAGGCGCCTGCGTGGACAGGCCACACGCGTCCTGTGCACAGCCGCCCCAAGCTCCTATCTAGTGACCACTTTCCCACAGACGGTTGGCCTCAGGAGGAGATCTCAGGAATGTGTGCCCCCCACACTCCAAAAGGTGTGGGCCTCTTGTGAAGCGTGGTGTGCCCTCAGAATGGCACAGTGGGTGGGAATCCTCTTGTCTACTACATCTGCCACGGGAGACGAAGCAGTCCATTTTCAGGAAGACAAGAAACCAAATTAGGGTGCCATATGACAAGTGGCAAAACTCAGACAAGGCCTGAACCCTGCTCCTCATTCCACCGCCCTGTCTGTCAAACTTGTGATGCTCTCACATCAGTGCTGAGAGGAAGACAACTCAGTAGTCTCTAAAAGATGTCCGAGCCTAGCCAAAACAAAACAAAACAAAATAACATATGTGTAATCCAATCCCTCACCCCCACCCCACCCCCCAAAAACACCAACCTAGAATGCAAGCTGGGGAATGAGGTCCTGAGTGCCAGCCATGTTTTCATGTGTGTAAACATGACCTGTGCTGCTGGACTGCAGAGGAGCTACTGGCCCCGGTGAATCCCTAGTTTAAGATGGAAAACACATTCATTTTCCAGGACACAAGACCTATGTTTGATTCCCGGCAGGAAGGAGGAAAGGATCCTACCAAGAGAAGGAGGAAAGGAGGAAAAAGGCTAAACAAGAACTCACAACACACTTCCACCTGTCTGAATCATTCAGAAATTAATTTGAGATGCAGAGGAAAGCTCGGTTCGTGGGGTGAGTTACCAGACACGGCTGCAGTGCATGGTGGGAAATGGACTGTACCCACAGGCGGTCACGACAAGGACAGGCTGGGAGGAGAGCTGGGCAGGAAGAAGCCAATCCCACGACATCACCTCTCCATGCCTCAGCTGGCAGGCGTGCTCGGGGGAGCGGGGGCAGCCCTCGGGCAGGGCAGCTCTTCCACCCCAGCCCCCCATGCTGCTCAAGGATGGGTGTCCTGTCTGACCTATCCCACACTCCTTATCACTCCTTATCTCACAGTCAGCCCACGCTCCACTCTGGAGGAGCTCATGCGCTTCAGGGCGTTGCAGTGCAGTGCAGAACCAGGGAGAGAGGAGAGGTCCATCTTGATATACCTGCTGCATCCAGCGTGGAGAGAACCAGCGAAGCCAACCCACACAGGGAAGAAAGCTGCAGAGAAACCAGGACATCAATGCCTAGTCCCCTGCTAGGTCCTCATTTTATTCCTCACCCAGCTCCCGTCTCTCTAGGAAGCCCAAGAAGGAGTTTTATGAAGACACACACATAATTAATGGGGATAACTCATTAATTTACAAGCCAGCTAATCAATGAGCAGGTTAATCTATTTAGGCATCTGAAAGAATCCTGGTGTATCTCTATTTGCATTGCTATTCCGATGTGTTCCACTCCATCAGCTTTCTGGTGGCTATTAAGCTGGCCGAGCTGGTCACCAAGGAGAAAGCTGAGACGTTAATTCCTGCAATCCTGATATTCCTCTCGTCTACAAATGGCATGTTAATGGCCCACAAGCAGGTGACAGCAGGAAAGCTGCATTTCTCTACACTTCAGACTTGGTAATCCATCTTCCACTGCTCATCTGCTTCATATCTGGAAATACAAGGAGAAAACTGCAAACTTGTTTGTTTTTAATAATGAATTATGCCATTAGGAAACTGCTAAAGTTTCTTGGTCCAGAAAGGTAAAAACAAGAAAGAAAGAGAGGTCTCTGTGGTGGTCACGTGCCGTGAGTGGGGGTCTGCAGGCCACGACAGACTCAGCTGCCAGTGGCCGAGACAAGGGACGGGTGGTAAGGTGAGTAAACCAGACAGAGGATGAGGGGGCCCCACCGGCCAGGACTGGGGCCACGTCCACTCTGCTCGGGGAGGGCTCGCTGCTGTAGGAAGAACCACCCCGCTCCTACATCTTCCACTGCTCTAGGTCCAGAGGCCTTCACTGCAGAAAACACCCCCCCCCGGCCAGTTCCTAAGGGACACTTAGGTAGAGGTCAGCGTTCCCAGGAAGGCCTCACCACCACGCACGGACACCAAGAACAGAGCGCTGCACTCAGGGACCAACTCAGTCAAGCCAGCAGCAGCGTCCCCTCCCCTCATCCCTCCCTCCCCGCCCTCCCCCCCAGTACCAGGACACCAAGGCCTGACACAGAGGCTCACATCTTCTCTGCACAGAGTCTATGGCTGCTGCATCTCCATTCTCTCACCACATCCTGGGCTCTTTTCCCTTTTGCCTCCAGGACTTGGAGACTGCACTGGGTCCTATAATATAAAGCATGGACTGCAGAAGAATCTAGAAAATCTGTGCTCTTCTTCCCAGGAAGAATTTCTGCAAGGCGCTTACCTCGAGTGAGATGATGACCAGAATCCATGAACACAAACAAGCAAAGGCAAAACTGCAGCAGAAACAAAACACCGCTCTAAGCACCTTGCTTACATGCGGGGTGGGTGTTTGTTGCTTGTTCAGCAAACTATTTGCGAGCAGAGGTCTCCCTCCCTCCTCCCAGCTCCTGGCAGCACCTGGCCTGGGGCCAGGGAAGCAAACCAAACACCCTTCTGGAGGCAGCCAGGCTTCCATTCTTGCCTAAGAACCCCGGCTCCTCCTTCCACCCCCAGCCATTCTACATGGAAACTCCCTCCACGCTCAGAAGCTCTGTTGATCTGAAAAGAGCAAGTCGACACAGAGCTGGTTCAGTTGTTAAGATGTTCAGGGAAGAAGGTGTGCTGATTAATCTGGTATCTGGCAGAATTAAGAAGCAGAAATGGCCAAAATCTCGAGGCACTGAGGCGGAAGACGGATGCCAGCCGTTTCTGGAGTCTTCCCGACTCCAGGCTCACCCAGGGCTCCTTCACCCTTCCACCCCCAGCAGTGGCCTGCTGCCTTGAAATGGCTGATCATGGGGCTAAGTGCAGGAGGAGGACAGCTGCACGCCCTGCACAACCCTCCCTTTCATCCCCTCCGTTCTCTTCTCCCCTTTCATTTCTTCATTTGTGGCACTGGGGGTCAAACTCGGGCTTCCTACTTGCCAGGCAGGCCTTCTGCTCCTCCAGTCACGTCCCCAGCCGTTTTCCCACCGTGGTTTCTTCCCAGTAGAGTTGGACAGCCATCTCTTGAGGCTTCCCACCACCTCTGGGTGGACCAGCACTGGCCACCTCGCCCAGCCCTGGTCTTTATCTCAGGTTTAATAACTACGAACACCATAAACTAAGACCAGCCGGCAGAAAGAACACAGGTACACAAGAGAGGCACCTTCCCTCCTTCCCTCCATCGCTCTGCCAAGCTCCCATCTGTGCAGGCATGGAAATGTGCAGGCACGGAAAGGCTGCCTTCCAGTTTGGTCCTGCTCTGACCCAGCCTGGGACTCTACTTGAGACCCCTCTATTAGAGGAGAGGAGACACTGTTGCTCCTGATATCATGGCTCCCCCCGCCCCCAAGCTGCTGTGCTCAGCTGTCTTGACTTTTCAGAGAGTCCAGCATGACACAGGAGACCCCAGGGTTGATGCCAGCTGGGCTCTGGTAGCCCAGGAAAAAGCCTCCATTGCTTCACAGACTCTCCCCCCCCCTCTCTCCCTCCCTCCCTCCCTCCCCCCTCCCCCACCTCCCACCCCCCTCTCTCATGGCCCTCTGGACTCTCCTGGGATAACTGGAACCAGTGGCCTCAGCTTTGCCCATGCCCATGTCTGGGCCACCCAGACAAATGAATCCATGGTGGACTCAAATGCAGCCACAGATAGACCCAGAAAACCCATGGGACAGAACACTTGAATCAGGCCAGTGGGCCAGAAAGGCTGGCGGCTGCATCAGCTTGGGTGGCAGGGGAAGAAGCTCAGAGAGACGGCAGCCTAGCAGACAGGAAGGAAACGGAGGGAAGGAAGAGGAAGATGGAGACCGTGAGCTTTGAAGGCCCATGGGGCGGGGAATTGGCGTGGTGGACTTCACTTCAGGTGGGAAGAGAAGCCATTGAAGAGCTGGAGGCTGAGGGGTGGCAGGCTTTTGAGATACTTAAAGACACTTCTGCATACAATGAAATGATGGGTCTTAAGAATCCAGCTTCACAAGCCTTGACAAATTCACCCCTCTGATCAGAGACAGCCTCACTTCAAATCATTTCCCACGGGCCTCTGTGGTCATCTCCTGACCCGCTCCGCCCGGCAGCCCGTGATCCGGTTTGTCACCACACACTGCCTTTTCCGTTCTCAGACTTTATCTGAAGTGTATCGAGTACTTACTTGCCAGAGCCAAGCAGCCTCTGCTCAGTGCTGTTGGACTCCAGCCACGATCGCACACATACCAGTGCTTCATTCTCTTCACAGCTGAAGATATTTCCCTCGGATGAATACACCATAATTTGTTTAGCTCACACCTGTTGTATAGTTTTTCTTCATTCTTAGACTGTTATGAATAAAGCTGTGAATCTTTGTGTGCAAGCCCTTGTTACAGATAGATATTTTTATGTTGCCTAGGTAAATATCTGCAAATGGAGTGCTGGGGCCAGGAACAGGATTGTGTAACCAACAATGAACCATCTGCTTTCCCAAGCACCTCACCCTTTCCCCCACCAGCAGGGAGTGAGTGTCTGGTGATGGACTGACAGCAGAGAGTGTTTGCTGATTGACAGCAGGGAGTGAGTGTCTGGTGATTGATTGACAGCAGAGAGTGTCTGGTGATTGACAGCAGGGAGTGAGTGTCTGGTGATGATTGACAGCCGTGGCTGGTCCATCGGAGCTGCAGGCTGTCCTCTGGACTGCCTGCCCGATCACAGACAGGGTCAGAACAATCCCCTTGGGCTCCCTTAGTCCATCTGTGTGCTCCTGAACCCATTTCCCCCAGCGCACGACGTGCACCCTTGTTCATCCCCCAGGGACCTCACCATGTGCACAGCGCTGGCTGCAGCCCCATGGAGCTGCACTGCAGCGTTCAGGGCTGTCAGGCTCCAGAGCACGAAGACTGAGCTACGCCCTGCAGCATTTGCTAATTCACATTGGCAGGGCCGTAGATCAGCATGGCATTGTCAGAAGTGTGTGTGTGGGGAGGGTGTCCCCTGTGTCCTTTGCCCGGTTTCCCCATGCTTGCTCATCTCGCACCACTGTGTTAGAGAGTCACACCTACGCTCTACAACAAGGGCTCCAGCCACACACCCGGGATTTTTGCTGTGCAGCCAGAACCTAAACAGCCGTGCTTTATTCTATTGTAGTCAGTTTCGAGGATTACGTTCTATTTATTGTACATAGGGGTGGGGAATCCATTTTGTTGTCCCCCCATGTACAATAATGATAAAAGTTTTATTACTGAATAAATTGATTTATGTTTAAAATTGAGTTATTTTAAGGAATGTGTTCTGTAAATGGTTGTGCTTCTGGTATGTAGATGCGGAAATTTATGAAAATGAATGATACATAATTGAATTTTTGGAAAACACGGAAACTATATTATCAAGCAGCATATTTCTCAAGTCCTATTTTCCCTACACTGAGTAACTAAGCACATGACATGTCCTGAATACACTGGTCTATCTGTCCCGTCCTCTCACTGATGAGCACTTGGGGATGTGAAGAGGATCTGGGCCATCTAGGAGAGGCACTGGGAAGACGAGCTGGACAGACTTGAATGACTGTTGCTATGGCAACACTTATGAATATGTATGAGCACCTGTCAGGGGGTGGGGGCTGGCCTAAGAGTGAGGAGGCAGCAGTGAGTGAGGCCAGGGTCTCTTCCTTTGTTAATGAGACGGAGCAGGAGTAACAGTACTGTTTGCATGGGGGTGGGAAAAGTATGAAAGAAACAGACAAACAGTCGAGAAAGACTAGTTGGAGAAGCGCTGTGGAGGGTCATCTCACAGGAGCCACGTGGATGGCCTTGCTCCTGAGACACTTCAGCACAGCAGCTGGAACAACAAGAAGGAGTTAAACCTGCAAAGAGACGGAGGGAAAAAATATCCAGCCCATTGCATGGCACAGGAAGAGACAGACGGGGATCCTTCTCCTGTGCTCGCCTCACTCACGGTCGGGCCGTGAGGGAGGCTGTAAACGGCCAAATGGCCTCTCCAAGAAAATGAATCCGAGGCTCTCTGTGCCTGGAAACAAACCCTCCGGGCAGAGGCCCAGTGCTCAGGGCTCAGGCTGCTGGCACCCTAGCGCTCCCCTGGCAGCCATCATGGATCTTGGCCTGCAGCAGCAGCGCCTGGCAGAAGCAGGTGATGCTTACCCAGCAGCTGGATGTGGCAGTTTCTCCTCGGCTGTCCCCTCCGCCTCTGCCCCTGTCCCAGCCCCTCCCTTGCTAGGACTCCTTACCCACCTTCTCACGGCCTCGGCCACCGCCTGCTACTCCCCATGCCGTTACCCCTTCAGGCCAACCCAAATGATATGATCAAACGTAGACGCTTTCCAACAGGCCTGCTGTTGGGATCATGATGTCCTGGCTGACCGGAACAGTGCGCAGACCCTCAGAGAGAGGGCGTGGCCAGAGCTTGTACCAGTCAGGGAGCGAAGCCAAGAAAATGCATCAGTCACAGCTAATTCCCGGCCAAGGATGGGCCGAGTTTATCCTCGCTACAGGTGAGGTGGGGCGCTGTCCCTGCTCTGGCTGTGAAAACGGCTGCTGGGTCTGCTGAGGCCCGAGAGGGTGGAAAGAGCCACACTGGGACGTGGTCACGGCTGCCTGTGCTCATTGGAGCCAGAATGGTGCTTTAGTGATGGCCTGGCCTCCTTGTGCTGTGCAGGAAAAATACGCCCCCCTCCAAGCAAGGAAAAGTCATGGCACTGCCCTCAGGCCAGAAAAAGCACAGGCACTCTCTGCAGTTTTGTGGAAAGTGGAAATCTTTGATGTGCTGGGAGGCGGCATGTCCCCAGCAGGCCAGGGGCATTGTGGGAGAAATCAGTCAGGCTCTGCCACACGGCCCCGGGCTCTCGCATCCTCAGCCCCCCACGCTTTCCATGGAGAAGCTGAGGGGGTGTTCTCCAGTGCCAAGCGTCTGTGGATCTCCATTCCTCATGAGAGTTGACAAGATGCCCATATCTTTAGAAACCTATGGCTGGGCTCTTAGGAACATCGGTCGAATATCTCAAGCCTTGCAGGAGCAGCACTGCGGGGGGATAGCGAAAGGACTGTGGCCCCTTTTCTTGGTGTGCTCACGTTGTTTCTGCTGAAAACATCCATGCACGTCAGTGTGCAGTCCACACATCGACATGTGGTGGAGGCAGGGGCTGAGGAAGAGGTGAGGGTGGCAGAAGCAGATCTCCCTCATCCTTAAAAATAGAACCAGAAACAGGAGAGGGGGCGATGGAACAGAGTGTGTTGTAAACGTGCGAAGAAATGTCACAGTGAAATCCCCCTCGTGCAATTAATATAGCTGATAATAAGTTTCTAGGAAGAAATTTGCTACTTATTATCTGAGCGTATTGCCATCGCTGGTGAAGTCATAGCTGCAGCGCAGAGGTTTGAGAGCAGAACTGAGACCCCCCCCCTCCAACCTGAACGGAGAGGGAGGGAAGCACGTGGCACAGAAAATAAATGTATTTCTCCTTACTGTCACACTAGGAAAACCAGCTGAGAGGAGAGCCAGCAAAAAATCTCCATACATCCATGAGTAAGTAAGAAAAGAAAAGAACTTACTTTGGCAAACACAGTGTCATTTTCCACCTGTATTTGTTTGAGGATCTCAAGTTAAAAGCTCCTTAAGTACAATCCATAAGCAAAATGAAGACAAACTTAAGAAACAAGCATCTGTTTCATCTACTCTACCGTACGTTCTAAGAGAAAATGTTAAGATTCCACCCAGGCTGAGGTGCAGGCCAGCTGGCTCATCAGCGCCATCTCTCTCCATGTTCCTTTGGGGAAGGAGCTGGTTTCACAAGGGAACTGGGGACACTCCGTAGAGCCCCAATACTGAGTGACCCTCAACCACACCACCCTGTGAGCCAGGCAAGCCTCGCCCTTGGCTCAGAGAAGGGGGGGGGGCGGGCAAGGCAGGCCAGGAAGATGGGATGATTGAAGTTTAAAAAATGACCCTAATGGACAAATGAGAACAACAGGACGTTGACAACAGCCAGTGCGGAAATCGACACTGTAAGAGAAGCATCGCTTCCCCTCCTGTGCTACCTGTCGGCTGTGATCCCGTCACCCTCGCCTGTGAACATACATGAACAACCCTGAGACTGAACCAGGAAAATGACAGAGCAAGCACAGAGGAATTCCACCTCGGTGTCACCTGTGAGTGAGGAGCAAATGCTCTTCTTAAGCGTCCACTCTCACCGTAAGCATTAAATATATACAATACACATGAAGCCACAGACTTCAGATCAAACAATCACATGTTTTAGGTCATCTCCAAGTGCAAGCTGTTGAAAATCGCTATATTAATAAGCGATTGTGATAGTGAAAAAGAAAGCAACTTGACAATATTCAGCACCCTTCTAGTAGCAGCATCTACTAGATCCATCTCAGAAATATCCATCTCAGAATGTCTCCAGAATCCCGCCTGCCTCCTGCACACAAGCAGGGTGACAAATTCCAGAAAAAAACGCAAAGACTTCTCTGCCAGCCTTGGTTGTCACCCATTCCTGAGAGGAAAGGTAGTTGTGGTTTGAAATAAGGAAGATGCCTCTGTGTAAACATTGTAGCTACGTGGCTATTGGCATCAACTTTCAAGCCTCAGTCATCATTAAAGAAGTCTGGGCAAGTGGATTCCACTCCGGGTGGCTGGCGTGACGTGTGCTTTGGCATGGGCGTACACATGCAGATGTGGGAGTGCCGGTGACAGCCTCAGCTCCCCCTGGAGGAGTGGACAGCAACCACTGCCTGGCCCTGCCTGTCTGGATTTCCGGATGTCCCTGACAGCCCATGGCTGACTCTGGCCTCCCTGGGGAGGAGGCAGGTCTGTCTGTCCCTAGCTAGACTCCTTCAAAAGCCATGACTTCTCCAGGATACCGCCAGCCCTGAACACAGCCCATCCTAGCCAGTGTTCCTGCTAGAGTCCCACAGGTACCAGGCCCTCCAGACCCCGGTGTGGGGGAGAGAGGGGGGAACTGTGCCCTGTGCATGGGTTCACTGCCATGTTGGTGGAAGGCCTGCTTGGACCTCACGTTGGTCCCTCACCCCAGGCCAGGAGATCCAGGCTCCTTCACAGGAGCCTCTGAGGAAAGGGAGCTGGCCTTGCCCTTTGAACTAGAACCAGTGTTGGGGAGGGAGGGAAGGAGAGAGGGAAGGAGGAATAGAGCTCTGCTTCTGTGGCCCTCAGCACCTCTGGTTCACAGGCATTGCACACCCAGCTGCACTCTGCACGCCCCCCAGCTTGTCACACCCTGGCCTGGCCCACTTCACCAGATCACCGCTGTATGCCTGTGCCCCCACTTACCCATGATCCAGAGAGCCCAGAGCAGTGTCCCACACCAAGTGGACAGCTTGCAAGTATCCGTTGAATGAATGAATGAATGAATGGGCAGGTGAACAAATGAATGAGTGAAGGATTGGCAGCAAATAAAAGAGTGAAAACTTAGGATGGGTGAAAGAATGAATGTAATGACTGGGTTCTTTCAGTCTGTCAATTCTCTTCAGCATTGTCCTTGGAAATAAGAAAGGCAGCGTGGTTAGAACTTTTAGAGGTTACCAGCCCTTCTCCGAGGTCCAAATCCTATTGGTAAAGCTGGGATTCCTCTCCACACCTCTTGTTCACACACAAGTCTTCGTGCCATTGGATCACTGAGCACAAAGACATGTGCTATCCATGTGTACTGCCAGCATACTCTCCCATTAAGATATGAAATTTGTGTCACATTGTGACGATTCAGTCATCATCAAAACAGAGGGAAAGGTGATCAAATATAGTCACTGTATAAAAAGCGAGATGAGAAAATTCTCTTCTGCTCTTGCCTGACCTTCAACCTGTAGAGAGGTGTAAGGTTTGAACGCAATAAATCAAGACAGCGAAGGAAGGCTGTGCCCTTGAACGATCGTGATAACAACAAACAAGCCACTCTGCTGCACTGGGCGCCCGCACAGCGCTTAGCCATGGGCCATATTAATTCACCTCACCTTTATCCTCATCCAGAGAGACAGAATCTACGAATAACGGCGCAAACATGAAAATTCAATTCCAGCAGCCCTGCCTCCTGCTCTTCTCTATTGCAATACAGAAAGCACACTAAAGGCTTCCGGAACGCAGAAGACAAGGGAAAGTTCTACCGAGTATTTTGAGAGTAGAAACACCGCTTGGAAAAGCTCAGGAGGCTGTGGGGTTCTTTTCTTGCCAAACACCAGGATGACGAGGAAGAAATGAGCGTTTGCCACAGGGACACACGGGAACAGTTATCTAAACATCTGCATTTTATGAAGGCAGATAAATTTTATGAAAGCTCCATGCGTTGTGGAGGACAGATTTAAGAGCAGCCCTGTCCCTTGGCTGAATCCAAAAAACGGCCCCAAAGTCACTGTCTCCCCAAGGCCGGCCATCTGCTGAGCTGCCTGGGAGTGGTGGGGAAAAGGCTACCAACATCACGCTTGATGTAGGAAACGGCTCTGATTTCTCCAAGTTGAAAACAAATTAAACTTTCTCCGGTCCGTAGACATCTAAAGCAGAGTTTTGGAAAGTCAGGTGCGGGGTTGGCAATCTGACTTGAAAGATGTAAGAATTGTATGTATCGGAGTTTAATGAGAAATCAGTTCTTCTAACAGGGAACTTCGAGACCCTGCACCTCTCAGCGTCACCGATGCCGCGTGATGCTTTTACAGGTGGGGATTCTAAGGGCTGGCAGGAGTTCGAACACTGAACTGTTCATCTAGGAAGATCAAACTGATGTCGTCTGACTTTTCACTAATGTACCGCTGAAATATGATTTATCAGGCTGTCATTTTGTTATTTCTGGAAGGCATTTCCCAACACCCAGCGAGAAGCCGCAGTAATTCGGTCATGATGAGATCCTATCAGAATCTGGATTGAGTATTTCAGGCAGCACTCTCCAGGGCCACCTGTGTGTGGTGGCTTCAGCTCATGCCACACACGTGTCCCCCCTCTTCCTCTCCAGCTTAGGACCATTTTTATTGTAGTGGATATTGGCCATAGCTTTGATTCCAAAACAAGAAGTGAAAGTGAATTCTTTCTTCCCTACCCCTGTTTTTCATTTCCTTTTTCTTTGCTGGGAAATCTGCTTAAATCTCTCTCTGTCTCTCTTTTTTTTTTTGAAAGTCTTTTCCCAAGAGGTCTCATTTACTCCTAAGAAAATTTGTCTTGGTTTCAGAGCTGAAGGAAATGTCAACACAAGCAAGATTTTAATGATCACCTGGCTGCATTTAACACACACCCAACATGGTCTCCTGTTTGGGGCACTCACAGCAATTGAAAATATATGGTCTTTAAATCATGCATGAGTTTTCAACGCCAGTGCTGCGAGAATGAAAATCATCTTCTGAAATGCTTTTCTGCTCCATGAAACCTTGAGACCTTCACAGAACTATAGCAGAGCCCGCGTGCACAGACACCTGTGTCTCAAGCTGCAGGCAGCTGGCTGGACCCCTGAGGGGCCGGACACAGGAGGACACCGGGGGAGCCCAGGGATGCAATCTGACAACACTATCCACCCAAAGGTTCTCCGAGCAGGACCAGAGGTCAGGCGGCAAGAATGATGAAACCACCCAACATGGTTTGCAAGACAACAAAGTGCAGATTGCATGGTCATGCGATCCCAGTTCTTGGCCATTCGTGCACTCAGCCTCAGTGAGAATGAACTGAAGCACAGGGGGAGGTAGGGAGAGGAGGAGGCCACAACTGTAGGTTTTAAAATGCTTTCAGATGTTACTTTATTCTTTTTGGGTAAATATGTAGAGCTTTTACAGTAGCAAAGATGGAAACCCAAAATAGAAGTCCTGTTTTCCCTTCTACAATCTATTTAGGAATACAGCAACCTGAACATCCATCTGTTCTCTTCACAAATTAGCATGTGTTCCCACAGTCACCTCGACTCAAGACTCACGTGCTGAGCAACCTTGCAAGGATCAAGACACCTTTCTAGGTATGGCACCCTGGGTGCACACGAGTCCCAGAAACAGAATCAGGCAGGGAGCTCCTGCACTTTGCTTCTCTGCCCGTCTGCCTTCTTCTCAGCTTATACCCTTCTCCACATGAGACAGAAAGATACCTCTTGGGGACATGTCACCAAGTCATGTCTAACCATCATCATCTAGTCTCTCCAGGACACCGTGCGAGCCCTCGTGACTCCAGGGAAGCATGGGCCTTGTCCAGCCTGAGTTACTTCAGCATCCGCATGCTGGATCTCTTGAGGGAGACGCTTTGGGATCTGATGCACTCCCTGGCACTTCCCAGGCAAGCACCACCTCCTCAGAAAGGAGGCTTGGACACAGAGGAGGAGAATTTCAACTGTAAGTGCAAAATTGGACAGCAAAAACTCAGTGGCATGAGCTTGCCAGGCAGGAGTGAGGTAAAAACTGAAACGAGGATACTGGAAGAGGGGGTGGGAGAATGCAGTCAAAAATTCAATGCATGTCCTATAAAATTAAGAAACATAAGGGGAGGGGCGGGTGGGTTGAGGGAGGGGGGTGAGAATGTTGGAAGGGGTGACATTGCTCAGGAAGAACCATATTCATAAACTGCTTCGTTGCAAGTGAGTGCAACTCTTTGTACGACTACTTCAAGATGATAAAAGTATAGCACAGAATAAACTTAATAAAATAAAGACTAATGAATGGCTGAATGTGCAGTGGACGAGGACTGGTGGTCAGCTGAGACCCTGCTCTCCTGAGGGCCAGGCCTCATATACCCACAGGAGGCCCTAAAAGCCATCTCCATCTCTGTGATATCCAAGGACTGGTGAAGCAGCTTTGCCACAGCCTTTGCTGGGCTCGTTCCTCATTCCCGTGTCCACACAGGCATCACTGGTGTTCATTTTGCTCACATCCAAGGCCAAGTCCATATGAGCGGGGCTCAAAGACCCGAGCAGAAATTCTTTAGGGGGAAGACTTTTCTGCCCACTACAGTGTACCTCTGGTCTAATGACTTCTTCAGAGAAGGCATGCCACTGTGCTAGTGTTCCAGGACTGGACAGCTTGGAAAGGTCACAAAGACATGACCACCTGCAGCTCCTGGGGCCAGCGCAGGGTGAGAACCAGGCCTTCCTCGGACTGCTCTCCAGAGGACGACAGCAGTTACAACCTGAGCCAGTCCTGTGGGCTCAGGCCCACACACCCAGCCTCCAGGCAGCGGCTACCAGGGCCAGCACTGAGTGACCCACTGGCTCTTCCACCAGGGAAGGAAGAGAAGCCAGAACTCAGGTGGGGCCAGCTCTTATTGGCCGTCAGCGTCTCTGGCATCTCCAGCACATTGTAAGTGCCTCTTGGCTCCTGGAACTCAGTTCCTTTATCAATCCCGATGATAAAGGGCATTGCTAAAGGGAAAGAAGGCTCTGGTTTAATTTTTCATGAGGGCAAACATAAAAAATTCAAGCTAATAGAACCCAAAGTGACAGTCAGGGCACCAGCAGACCCTGACACCTGCCTCTCAAGCAAACTCCAGCGCTTCCTGAATGTGCTGCTTAAACTACCCAGCCCTAATTGGAGCCGGGACTGCGGTGGCCGGGAGTCCCGGGCTGTCAGGGGCCAGGCACAGACAGCCCCTGCTCGGGGGCTGGCAGGCCCAGGCGTTGGTTTATCACGAGGTCACTCCTCATAGTTTTAATTTAAATTTTTTATGTTTTTCTTCATGAAAAATTAAAGAAGTTTGTATTAGAAGTCACATTAAAGACATTCAGAAGATTAAGGGAGGGCCTGCTCCTGACTTGAAAACCTGCGTGGCCTCAGTAGTGGTCCTGGCCCAGTGGCATCGGGGCAGGAACGTGCTACCATTTCATGCCCGGGGGGATCTGCAGAGGCCGCCTGCCCGCCAGCCACCTGTCCCCCGGTCGCCTGCGCCTGGCTGCTCTGCTCTGCCCATCCTCCCGAACTGAAGTGTTCAGACTCCACTTCCTGTACAGCCGGGGTCCTTCTGAGCCTCTGTAGGCCCCGGGAGGTTAAGCCAGTCACCCTCCTCCCACTAGCCTACAGACTTGCCTGTCCCCTGGCCTAGGACCTGGCCCGTCAGAGTGGGCCCCGGGTCGGTGTCGCCCTACTGGCTGGTCAGAATGCTGGTTCCTCACGAGGACACGGCCATGACAGGCAGGCAGGTAGGTCTGAGTGTGGAGATCTTGGAAGTGTCTCCACCGAGGCAGGATCTCTGGCCCAGGGTTTGGTGAAGGAGCAGACAATCTCAGAGCTTCTGCTAACAGATGCTGAAACCTCCATCCTCGCATTCATTCAGTCATTCAGTCATTCAGCACCAACGTCACACAGGCCTTCCAGCTCAGCCAAGCTCTGGAGCAAGTTGTGGGCTCTGGGTTTTCATCGTCCTCTTCTCAGAGATAGAAGTGAGCATGATTTATTCATTTCAAGACCTGGGAGAGAGTGTATGGCTGAGATGAAAGACAGACAAAGCTCCGATGCACTTCAAAGAGGAAAACTCCCAGGACCACGGATGGAAAACAGCAAGACAACAGCAAGCAGCACGACCCTGCCTGTCCACCACGCAGCAGCCAGGCCGCGTGCGCAGAGGCCACCGGCAAACACAGGGAACGCTGCCGACTGAACAAAGGAGGCCGAAGGAAAGTGCAGTGAGAACGGGGCTTCCAGAACGCCAAGCTGGCTCTCCCTCCTCCTCACAAATCAACTTCATGCATCCGAAGGGCTCTGTGGAGGCGCCTCCCGCCTCTGAGGATTTCTTTACAATGGATCTCAGGATGTATTTGCTCCTTCTCCTCACAGCCACCCTCAGGGCAGAACTTCTGGCCCAGAAGGGTCCTCACCTAGTCTCTTGCTGCTTTACTGCCACTGTCTTGGCCGTTTCAGGAAGGGGAGCCACATTTTGCAGTTCCCCACAAGTTACCTCATTGGCTCTGTTGGGCTCCATCACTGAATATTCCCTAAGGCTGCACAACGCTGTTACCAAGGAGTAATTCCAAAGGTGTCGTCTGTCATGATAGCCAGACCCCCTGTCCAAACTCTTGCCTTTGGTATCTCAGAATTTATTGGGAAATTGGGTCATCGCAGATGTACTTCATGAAGGTAAAATGAGGGCCTTGGCCCTGCTGGCACCTTGCTCTTGCATTTCTGAGCCTCGGAATGTTGAGACAGTAAATCTCCTTGTCCAGATGAGAGGAGAACTGGGTCAGAAGGAGAGTCATCACTTGCTGTTCACGTCATCTCACTCTGGAGTGAGGGGTGGCAGCTTGGACACCGCTGCACACGAGTGCTGTGAAGGAGTCATTGAATGATGGAGAGAACAATTGGAAGGGACAAAGGATTTGTCTTACCTCCTGTTTTCTGCATCTTTGTGCCATGAGCATGGTGGCGTGTTTCTGGGTCTGTGAGATAGCAAGGCTGAAATGTCTTCATGTCATGGAAGAAGAGAGAAACTTGGAGCCAGTGAGATCCAGAAGACTGAGGCTTGAGGCCAGCACAGCCAAAAGAATCCACAACTCCAAAATAACCAGTAAAAAAAAATGTAGTTTTAGGTGTGACTCAAGTGGTAGAGCCTCAGCCCAGCAGGCAAACTGAACAAGCAAGAGGTCTCAAGTTTAACCTTGGCAAGAGCAGCTAGAAAGAAGAGGAGAAGGAGAGGAACAGGAAGAGAGGAGAAGAAGGAAGAGGTGGAAGAATAAGAACAGAAACAGGAGCAGAGAGGGAGGGAGAGACAAGACAAGGGGGCTCAGAAAAACATAACCATGGCCCTCAGCCACCAAGACTTTCCTAGCTAAGCAGTATACAAGCCTGGAGCAATGGCAGGGTGGAAACGGGAAGGAATACGGACCTGTGAGGGATCAAATCCAGCCCTGGGAACTGCTCGTGGGCCCGTGGATTCATCACACCTGAAGCAAGCATGCCTAACAACACGGTCACAGAGACATCCCTGCTTCAGCCCCTGCCCTGGCCAATCGGCACCTCCCCGCTTTGTCCAGAGAATCTCTTGAAGTGATTCCAGGAGAACTGCCGCTCTTCTAGCCTACTTAACAAGAGTAAGATACTCTATTACGCTGCCAAATAATTGAATAAGCAGTAAACTGAAAGACACATCCCAATAATTGTCTCCAAAAGTATCAGGGAAAAAAACGAACCCTAGGGCAACCCTAATCAGATAAACCTGCTCCCTTCGTGTGAACCATGAGCTGAGGAAAGCACAGAGAGGCGTTTTCCCCACTCACACTCCTTCCCCTGCCCCAAGTCCTCACCTTCGGGGAGTGATTTCCATTCCCGCATCTGTTTGACCCTGTCCGCCCATCTCCAGGCAGCTGCTTTCCACTGCCTGCTGGATGTGGAGCTTGAGAACACGGGGGTCCCAAGTCACTGTGGAATGTTCAGAAATGTCTGGAATACTGCCTTGCCCATACAGACCCCTAATCTGTCCCCAGGGAGCAGGGGAGCAGACGTGGGAAGAACTGAGTCGACACTGCCAATCAAAAACGTCCGTTGGCCTACCAGAGAAAGGAGAAGCATCCCCACTCCCGCCTCCCCACACGACATCAGCGCATTCTTCTCCTTAGATACACATCTGTTGAGCCGTTGTTAAACCTTCAGTGACAATATCCAAGAAGGCTGCGGAAGAAAGGCGACCTAATCTTTCCAGAGTGGAGAAGGCACAGTTGGCCGATCCCGTGGTGAACAGGAATAATTTCCTGTTTGGGAGCCGCGTTGCTGGGTGACAGAGGAACGAACGTGGTGCGGGTGAGGAGAGGCATGGCTGAGTGATTCTGAGTCTGGTATAAGACCTAGGTCTTTGTCATGAAAGTTTCCAGGAGGTTCATTCCATTATTTGTAAATCCGGGCATTTCTGCTCACTGCTGTGGCTGTTTTCTGGCAGGCCATAGCCACACTCCATGCCTTGATTTTTCTCTAGGAGCAGTGCCCACTGCATGCAGTGGGACTAAATGAGTAAATACAGACAAAGACCAAGCCCAGAGGATACAAGTCATAAATGCACAGAGCACTGACAGAGACGCATGCCGCCTGGCAGAGCTGAGTTTGGCTGATCCCGACTCTCGGGATCCAGTTTCTGGAAGGCTCTTGGGGGTAGTGAGGCTAGTGGTGGAATCTGCTCCAGGCATCCCGCGCTGGGAGGCAGTGGCATCGAGGGAGGGGGGCAGGCCGCAGGGAAAGCCCCCTCCTATTCATGACATCACAGCACACCACCTCCAGCCAAAACCCAGCCACGGGTCCTGCTGCTGACCGACTCCTGTCACACTCAAGAAGGCAGAGGAGCCAGGGCCTGGGGAGAAGGCCCGACGTCCTCCTGCGCTCCATGATTGAAGCTGACCGTGCTAGCTGATAGAATTTACAGGATTGCATCACTGAATCGAAAATTTGGTTTTGTACTTGCAAACCTGGACCCCACAGTCACACTGCGAAATCCTCCCCCAAATCTTGAATGGCCACAATGTGAAGGAAAGATGGCGCCAGCCCTCTCTCTCTCTCTGCCTCTGCTTGGCTGCCCCCAGCCCGGGTCATTGTGGCCCTTGGGATCTGATCACAGTCTTATCTTGACCAGTGAACAGTGAACTGGGAGGTGGGAGGCCAGGGTCTCTGTGGGTTTAAGGTTTCTCCTCTGTTCTTGGACTGGAGCCACTAGCAGCTCCAATCTCCTCTGTCATCCAGAATGGCGGTGGGGATCGGAGCGGGGGGATGAGTTCACACGGATCGAAATCATTGGTATTTGAAGCTCCATGTGTGTCTCTGGGATGAGTGGTTGTTTATTTGGAAGAATAAAGTCTCCTCTCTCCACCAGGAACCTGTTGATGGCTTTCTGAGCTGCACGTGCTTCCCACACAGCCCCTCTCCTTTGCTGAGCTGAGAGAAAACCCCATGCAGGCAAGAACTCATGGAGAAAGAGGCTGTGCTAAGGATCAGTTCTACTCCTTTTGAAGTTTTCTGGGGGTAAAACAAATTACATTCCAATAGAAACTTCATTCTCTCTATATTTTTCTAGAAGTTTCTCAGCAGACTCGGGGACTGTCCTGAGATAGGATCAGGCACAGCAGCACAGGTTAAACCTACCTAAATAGAACCTGATTTGTAATTCTGAACCCAAACACCACAGCGCATATTAATAAACCATCTCAGGGGGGTGGGGGAGCAGAAACCAACGTTAGCATTCCCAAACTTATCCCAGGTTGAATCTCCCTCCATCTATCACTGGACATTAAAATTCCCCACAGCACTTGGAAGTGAGAACTTGTTTTGCAGAGCATGGGTTGTGCAGAACAGACAGGTTCATTTCTCAGTGGGGAAATGCAGGCACCAGAAGATATTTCTGAGCTGAGAAGCCAGGAAGAATGGCTTCTGGGTTCCATGTTGGTGTTGACTAAGACCCAGTTGGGGGTCATCCTTCCTCTTTCCACAGCTGTCCTGGGAGACCTGGGCAGGATGCATGGTCACCTGCCAAAATGTATGTGTGACATGCTCAGGTGCTCTGCTTCAAACACCTTCCTGGACACATGTAGTAATAATGTGCAAGGTAACTTTCATGATTGTTCAATGCAATCATCCTCCAGTATTTAATCGGGATGCAGTAAGATGTGCCAAAAAAGAACAGGGCTCAAAAATCAAAACAACAATGAGATTCCACCTCACTCCTGTTAGAACGGCCATTATCAAGAAAACTAACAATAACAGATGCTGACAGTGATGTGACTAAAAGGGACCACTACTACACGGTTGGTTCAACCACTCTGGAAAGCAGTATGGGGAACACTCAACACAGAGCTTCTCTCGGCCCAGCAATTTCACTCCTGGGTATTTATCCAATTGGCCATAAACAAGGCCACGCTAAAGCTACCAGCACAACCATGTTCATTGCAACATTGGTTACCACAGTCAAGATACGGAATCAACCCAGATGCCCTTCTGTGGACAAATGGATCAAGAAAATGTGATATATATACACAATGAAATGCTTCTCTTCCATCAGAAAAAATGATACCGTAATATTCATAAGGAAATAGAAAGACTTGGAGAAAAATTATATTAAGTGAAGTAAGCCAGACAAAGAAAGATAGGTTGCATGTTTTCCATCACTTGTGGTAACTAGAATGTGCCTAAAAATCTACAAGTAAGCAAACTGAATGGTAAGAGACAAAAAGTATACTGAGTTATAAAAATTATGTGGTTCTCTAGGCATTCATGCAGTGAGACCAACAATGGATATTCATGGAAGCCGATCACAAAGGTTCAGTAGTTATATGCATATGCATGTGCATATGCTGTTTTTGTTGTCTTTGCCTTTTGTCCTGTTTGTTAGTTTAGTTGTCATTGGGAGGATAGGAGGGACACAGAAGGGGTGGGATGAAGAATGAACAACACAGCAGTGGATCTCACTGGACAGTCTGAAAATGAACTCTATAACTTGTGGGTAGGGATGGGAGGGAAAACCTGCAAGAGAGCCAGGGAAGGGGTGGCAGGGTTCAAGAAGAAATGTACTCAACTCCACTTATGTAACTGTAGCCACCTTCACAATAACAACAAAATACATTTAAACCAACAAGGCTCAAAACCCAGTGTGCAACCATGCTTAGCTATTGTCATGCAGCAAAGCTGAGAGAAAATACCTCTTAGTAGAAGCCAGAATCTGCAGGGAAGGGGAGGGAGAGGAGAAGAAAGGGGAGGGAAAAGAGGGGAAGGAAGACACACACCTTTATTTATCTTCTTTCTTCATCCTCTGCATCAAAGGGGAATGCATTAACCCAATCAGCCTAAGTGACAGAGCAAGCAGATTCACTCTATTTTCTCATCATTTCCTCAAGAAGTTCAAGATGAGAGCAGCCTTGACCAGGCCAATGGGCTGAGAGCAGCCTCAACGTCACCCTCTGTTATGTGGACATCAGAACGATAATCGCACACTGGGCTGGGCATTCTCTACAATCCACCTTGCTGGCTCTCCTTGCCTCCAAAGGAGCATTGTTTCAAAGCAGGGAAGGTGATTTACTCAGGGCGTAGGCACTGGTGGAGAAGAGATATACTCCACTAAATTAAAAACGCTAATCACAGAATGTAAGATGTGGTATACGTGAAATCTTTGCACCATCTTCGTAATATTTCTGTAAAGCTCAGGGCTGATTTATAAACGTGCTGTAGCCCGCACTTCCTAACAGAAACATGATGCCCCCTCTGGTCACTGCCAGACAATCTTACTTCTTGCTCCAGTCCCGGGGTTGGCTGTTCCCCAAAGAGTCCTGGAGACCCATAGTGGGAATCTTTGACAAATTACATTTGCAGCCAATTTGTACTTTGTGCTAGACAAAGTCTCGCAATTAATTTCCAGGCTGATTCTCACAGAGGCTGGGGTGGGGGAGGGCTTGAGGTGGTGGAGGGGATCGGGGAGGTATGTGGAGAAGAGAATTGGGCCTGGATGTGTGTCCTTCCTCAGTGCCCCAGGGCAAGGAAAATGTCCTTGCTCCTGTGCTCTTGGCAACTTACTGAGCCACCTGTGTCAGCTGTGACGTTGCGACTGGACACGTCTGAACGTTCTGTGTAGCAGCCACGCACTGTCCAGGTTGCCTGCCCTGCCTGACTCGGTCTCTGCACCCTGGGATGTACTCTGCTCACCCTCCGCTCTCTGAGTGAGAGCTTCTGCTCTCTGGCTGTCTGCCTGCCCTGCAGATATTCACGCTCCTAGGACCTGACTTTGTGGAAGCCTGGGCTAGATTTGCTTTTATCCATGTGCGGTTAAATTAACTCGGCTGATGACAGGGCAGGCACTCGACACTCTAGGGAGGCCGAGTTCTCTCCATTAGCCCTAAATGAGAACCGAAAGGAAATTTAATTCTCGTGCCAAACCCTCTACACACTGAACTCTGAGAACTGATGCTTTAAAAATAAGTCCAGGTCCTCCTGCGTTAAGTGACTAGTCTCTGCCTTTGAACTTGAACTTCCCCCGGAAGCACCTTCGTAGGGAAGCCCTGACTTCAGCATAAACACACCAAAGAGTTAAATCACCCCAAGGCCCCCATGGCGACACTGAGGTGGTGGCTTCTCTTGACTCTGCTCAGCTCCCATCTCTCCAAGCAGAAGCTGGAGACACTCAGCACTCTTGGGGAAGATGGTACTGGAGAGAATGCAGCCACTCTCTCTCCAGATGCCCAGGCTCCTAGAATGCCCTTTGTCATTGCTTTTGTCCTTTCTGAACACAGAACACATTGTAGAATCCTGGACAGCTTTCAGGTGTCCTGGTGAGAGGACAATCAGGCCTTCCTGAGATTCCGTTCTCCCTCTCCTGCGGCTGAGCAAAGCATGCGGCTTCAGGGCGCCCTGGGCGGCTTCATGAAGCTATCTGGGGTGAGCTGGAGAGAAGAAAATGAGATGTGGTCTATCAGTCCAGACCTCCCTTCCTGTTAGAAGAGGGCATTTGCAGCAGGCAGGGGCAACCTAAATCCAAGTGCTCCCAGATGTGAGTGCTCCCAGATGTGAGTGCTCCCGGATGTCAGTGCTCCTGGATGTCAGTGCTCCTGGATCCCAGTGCTCCTGGATCCCAGTGCTCCTAGATCCCAGTGCTCCTGGATGTCAGTGCTCCTGGATCCCAGTGCTCCTGGATCCCAGTGCTCCTGGATCTCAGTGCTCCTGGATGTCAGTGCTCCTGGATCCCAGTGCTCCTGGATCTCAGTGCTCCTGGATCTCAGTGCTCCAGGTCTCAGTGCTCCTGGATCTCAGTACTCCTGCATCCCAGTGCTTCTGGATCTCAGTGCTCCTGGATCCCAGTGCTCCTGGATCTCAGTACTCCTGGATCCTAGTGCTCCTAGATCTCAGTACTCCTGGATCCCAGTGCTTCTGGATCTCAGTGCTCCTGGATCTCAGTGCTCCTGGATCCCAGTGCTCCTAGATCTCAGTACTCCTGGATCCCAGTGCTTCTGGATCTCAGTGCTTCTGGATCTCAGTGCTCCAGGATCTCAGTGCTTCTGGATCTCAGTGCTCTAGGATCTCAATGCTCTCCGTGCTCCAGTGCCTCTCCCACCCTCATCCCCACATGGGGGATGGGTGCTTCAGTCACCTTTCAAGACCAGTGCACAGCCACCTGCAAGTGAAAGTCCTGCAGCACCGACCATGGGAGGACCTCGCACTCACAACACACGGAAGACACAGCCATGCTCTGAAATCCACCTTGACACCGAGTCCCGCTGAGCCCCAGGCCTGCTTTCCCCGATTCCTTCAGAAAGATTAGGAGGATGCAGGAAAGCAGCAGACTCAGAAGACTTGAGGAAGACGTGAAGAGAGCTTCTCTGTCAGGACCAGGCAGGGACGACGGCTCCTTCTCCTCTCATCCATACGAGTTTGCTCCCTACTTGGTGCAAGCTTGAAATTATGATGGATTTCCTGTAGCAAGTCATAACAAATACACAGGCATACATTAAAAAATAGATGTGTGCATCACCATGAAGAATAAAGCAGAAAGCACGGATGATCACTCTACTGGACGGAGGAGTGAATGCCTTTGACCTAATGCCACAACCCTTCAAGGTACACACAGCAAAGTAGAGATAGAAGGAACTGGAACAACATTAGAAAAAGAAACTGTAAAATCCCAAGGTGAATATCACACCCCATAGTGAAAGGCTGGGAGGTTTTCTTCCCAATGGCAGGCAAGACAAGGACTTCCGCTTTCTCATTTGCACCTCTCCTGCCCATTCCAGACAGAGCAATTAGTGAGAACTAAGGAGCAGCAAAGACATGCAAACTGGAAAGCAGGAAGCTCACAGACGGCATGGCACTGTACGAAGTGACCCTTTAAAATCCTACTCGCAAACTATTGAAACTAATCAGTGTATTCAGCAAAACAGCAAGACACAAAGAACACCCCAAGCTCAAGCACATGCTGGGAATGAAAAAACCCAGGGAAGAAATTACAAAAGCAAGTCCACCTTAAATAGAACCCAAAGGAATCAAAAATACTCAAGAATTTAACCTAACCAAAGAGGAGAAAGGCATGCGATGAAACCCATAAAACATCACTGAACGCCTTTTCTGTTGGGACAGAATACGTTCACCATGTACCGTCTTAGCCATTTTAGATACCTTTTAGTCTAAGGTTTACCAGCTTAGCCGCTGCACAGGCCGGTGTGGGGAGGATATTACCGCAGCCCTCCAGACGCCTGTAGAAAGCACCTACCATCTCTGAACCCGCCTCTCCTGCTGCTCCCTGTCCCTCCTAGCCTCCTGCTTTAAGCATGATGGAGACAGTGGTCTCTTCTTAATTCTGCCAACTGTACTTTAGAGACAGTCAGACCCAGACAGGGTGGCGGTGCACACTGGAAGGAATGGTTTTATCACTCCTTGTTCTTTAGGTCAAACGGGTCCATCTAGTGATCACTCTGAGCTCAGAGCTGAGCCACCAAATCCTCTGCAGTCCAGCTCTCCCTTTGTAGATGCTGCTTGCTGTCTGGCAGGCGCTGGGCTCCCATTTTCTTTGCTCTGCACATAGCCCGCACTTGCCCTGCTCTCCTCACTGGCCACTCCATGGGCCTGGCTTCCTGTTCCTCTCTTAAGGCACCGCCCAGAACCTGCAATGGCCTGTGAGACATCAGTGACAGTCCCTGTCCCTGGGTCCCAGGGGCAGAGACCCATGAGGATCTCACTGTGGTGGCCTCAGTGGGGACCCTTTGCCAAAGCAGTCACATGGAAGCTCTTTAGTGGCGCCACCAAGTTCTGCCTGCTGGGAAAATGGGCTCAGCCCAGACCTGGGGAGTCCAGCTTTGTCCTCCACTAAGGCAGAAGACCTTGCACCACCACATATGGGTCCAGCTCTGAATCAGCCAGTGTAGGGGCCTCTATAAACCTGACCTTGACGGCCATTCATGGGCAAAACCAGCAGTCCAGCCTCCAGCTTTCACATCTCCCTCCCTGCTTGGGGCCTGGACCAAGGAAGGTTTTCTAGATGAGTGGACACTCAGGCCCTGCTGTGACATGAGGTCAGAGGCCACAGCTCCAGGCTGCAGGTCGCTGAGATCACATCTACTGTTGGTCACGTGGCGGTGCGTGGCAGGCCCTCACTGGCCAGCCTTCCCCAGGCATTGGCACAGCACGGGGCTCGGGCCCTGCGCAGACAGGCAGGATACTTGAGGGAAGAATGGGGTCACGTCCGTCGTTCAGCTCTGCTGCCAGTGTGCTCAGAGGTTGCCGAGGGGTCTCTCTGCCCTTGGCTTTCTAGAGGATAACAGAAGATGGAGAGAGGGAAAGAACCAGGTTCCAAGGAAAACAACGAACTGCTGGTGATCTGAGCTACGTATACATGGCCTCGTAAGTCCTGGGCCAACAGTGGGACCCTGGCTTGGAGCCCCAGTCCTCGCCGTGTTCATGGGGTCCTCCAGCCCCCTCTGCCGCTGTTACAGTCCCTCCTTCTGGCCCAGGGATCCACATCAGCTCCCAGCAGACAGCCACTGCTCCCGAGCAGGAGGGCAAGCGTGCAGGGCTCACACAAAGAGACCTGTGTGGTTTCTGTCCATATATCATGGCTCAAACAAGAGAGAAAATAAACTCATTATCACTCCTCCTCCAGGCCTGCAATAAAGCACTGCCAAGGCAAGGTGGAGCCCTCAAGGCATAACTACTTAAATCAGATTTCAGCTCATTCACATCATTTTTCCTTAGAGCATGCTGGGAAGAGGGCTGTGCTCCCGATCATCCCATTATCTCGAGCTGTGCTAAAACACGCTTCGCTCCATCCGCTGGTGCTGGTCTGGTGACTGGGTAAGGTCAGGAAACCTAAGGAAGGGCAAAGAAGACGCTGCAGGCCTGGAAAGCAGTGTGTGGACCCTGCGCCCGTGTCGTCTATGTACACGGGGTGGGAGAGTGCGGAAACGAGGAATGAGGAGGAATAGTGGGATCATTTTCCTTATTGCTTTTGTCTTCAAGAATATCAAATTCTCTTCCTGACCAAGAGAAAAATAACCCTGCTTTGTCACAAGAGACCTGAATCCTAAACTGGTTTTTATCATTAAATCAATGCTTAGCCTTAAGCCAGTCGCGTAATTGGTCTGAACTCTTGTCAAATAAGCACTCAACAACTTCTTCCTTTTTATAGATGGACTGAAATACACTTGTTAATTTAGGATGAAAATGTCATTACTATTCCATTAGAGAAAATGTTTCATTACTCAGAGTAACTACTTTCAAGAGTAAAAAATATTAACAAGGAGGTCAGTATTTCTCTGTGAACCCTGAACGCTCACTCTGGTCGATCTTACACACAAAAGACTTGTAATAGTTATCCCTAGAAATTGGTTTTGAGCATTATATTTTGGATGTGTGTCTTCTGGCCAAGGACAAATTCTAACAACCTTCCCCGTTTGCGGTGTGAGGCAATGGTTAACAATGCAGAGCCGTTGTTGAAAGCACTGTGGCTTGACCTATTGTGAGGTATTAGAAAGACACCCTGGGTGGAAGTAACAATTATTCAATTTAAGTAAATGGGCTTCAATCCAGGACCTCCTTCTGGATGATAATGGATTGCTAACATAAATTCCCAGAAGAAAAGCCATCACTAACATGGGACTTCAACACACGCACGCCTGCACGCACGCCTGCACGCACGCACGCACGCACGCACGCACGCACACACCACCACCACCACCAGCACACGTCATGTAGGCTCTCCAGTTTTCTTCTTGGAGTATTGATAGCCTCACTCCTCTGCGACGCCATCACTTCTCATTCATTCATGACGAGTCATCTGGGAAGAGTCTCCCTCCTCCCTCTCCCCAACAATTGCTCGTTTGTAAGAGGTCAAGAAATCGCATGCGTGCCCTTTGAGTGTTCCTTTCCATGGCACTGTGCTGAGAGGAAAGCAAGAGAAGGAAGAGGCCTGACCCTGCTGCCCAGTTGTGGGGTTCGACAGCCTGGAGTCTCCTGAGGGTGCCTAGACATGAGTCACCTTCTCCTTGGAACCAGCAGCAGGGAAGGGCTCAGCAGGGACAGCCCTGGTGTGCTGTCTGCTGGATCAGTGCTACAAAGGCTTCATCTCCCTATCTCCCCCCGCCCCGCCCCTGCTGCCTGCCTCCTGCCCGAAGCCTCCACATTGAGAATTCTGTTTTGTGCTGGGCTCCAGGAGTAGAGGAAACCTGTGGTACCTCACTCACTGGCTCTCCTCCTGTTCTTTGCAATTTTACAACACACACACCAGTGCGTGTCAAGTCCCCATAATCACCATCTCTACTTGTGGAAAGGACAAAAACCAAGAGCCAGATCTCACTCAAGCCTGACTCCATCTTGGTGGCTAATACATTTACAGCAAAGAGCGGCGCCACTCCCCACACACTGGGCAAGCTGAGGGCAGTCGCTCCTCTCCTCAAGACCCCCCAGAATCCACCGGCCACTGGCCATTTTGACAGCCAGGTTGGGAGTGTTTCGCACGTGCCTAGAGGAAGGACGGCTCTCTGGGGCACAGTCTGGGCTGGAGGCTGGGTAGGTGTCCCGTGCTTCTGGACTGGGAGCTGTCCAGTCGGAAGAGGGGAAGGAGAGGATCCGACCGTCCCCCGTCTGGAGCATGGCCTGAGGCCTTCACTTCTCCCGGAAGCCGTCACCAGCCACCTTGCTGCATCTTCCATTCGTTCCCTGTTCCACACTCGTTCTCTCCACTCGCCCTTCATTCCATCACCATGGGGTGAGCATCTCCTTTGGGCTAGCTATGGAGCCAGGCTCTGGACACACTGGAGAGACAGGGATCTCAGAAGAGCAAAGAAGACACGTGAAGCAGCGGTAAGCGAGCTGCAGAAACTCGTTGCTATGGAAATGATGGAAGTCACTACGAAGCCATCAGACACAGAGAATTTGCTCCCTCTCACCTGGCTGCACAGAAGTCCAGGGGCAGGCGGTGATGTGATGATGATGATGGTGGTGGTGATGGTGATGGTGATGATGGTGATGATGATGATGGTGGTGGTGATGGTGATGATGGTGATGATGATGATGGTGGTGGTGATGGTGGTGATGATAATGGTGGTGGTAGTGATGGTGGTGATGGTAGTGGTGGTGGTGGTGATGATGATGATGATGATGATGGTGGTGGTGATGATGATGATGATAGTAGTGATGATGATGATGATGATGATGATGATGATGGTGGTGATGATGATGATGATGATGATGATGGTGGTGATGATGATGATGATGATGATGATGGTGGTGATGATGATGATGGTAGTAGTGATGATGATGATGATGATGATGGTGATGATGACGATGATGATGATGATGATGGTGGTGATGATGATGATGATAGTAGTGATGATGATGATGATGATGATGATGATGATGGTGGTGATGATGATGGTGATGATGGTGATGATGATGATGATGATGGTGATGGTGATGATGGTGATGATGATGATGGTGATGGTGATGATGATGATGGTGATGATGATGATGGTGATGATGATGGTGATGATGATGATGGTGGTGATGATGATGATGACGATGATGATGGTGATGATGATGATGATGATGATGGTGATGGTGATGATGATGATGATGGTGGTGATGATGATGGTGATGATGGTGATGATGGTGATGATGATGATGATGATGATGATGGTGGTGATGATGATGGTGATGATGGTAATGATGGTGGTGATGGTGGTGATGATGATGATGATGATGGTGATGATGGTGGTGATGATGATGATGATGATGGTGGTGATGATGATGATGATGATGGTGATGATGGTGGTGATGGTGGTGATGATGATGATGATGATGGTGATGATGATGATGATGGTGGTGATGATGATGATGATGATGGTGATGATGGTGGTGATGGTGGTGATGATGATGATGGTGGTGATGATGATGACGATGATGATGATGGTGATGATGGTGATGATGGTGGTGATGGTGGTGATGATGATGATGATGATGGTGATGATGGTGGTGATGATGGTGATGATGGTGATGATGATGATGATGATGGTGATGATGATGATGATGCTGATGACGATGATGATGATGGTGATGATGGTGATGATGGTGGTGATGGTGGTGATGATGGTGATGGTGGTGGTGGTGGTGGTGGTGATGGTAGGAGTGTGTCCACAGTCTGTCTGGAGGCACAATTGCTGCCTCCTCAAACCCTCCCTTAGGACTAAGCTGTAGAGTCATGGCTTGAAGCTTTAGCTCAATTTTAAAGCTCAGATTCCACGCGGCTCTGTCCTGGGAGTTTACTTTGAGAGGAACGAGACGATGTAAAGATGTCTCTTCTTTTTTTGAGGATGTAAAGACTTCTAACGAGGTCTTTCTCCCCATTACCCCATTCCTTTACCCTGTTCAGTTTTTCCTAAGAACAAAAGAGGCGGATCATGTGCCACTACGTGAACCGTGTCCATCTCCGCACAGTAAGGATTTGCAGTATTGCCTGGGCAAAGGCTGATCCCATCACCTTCGCACAGTGGCTCTCAGCTGAAGCAGGATGAGTGGCGAGGACTGGAGGTGGACACGGGGGCTGCCTACGTGCAGACCCTCCCCAGGACAGCTGTCCTCTGACCAAAGGTTAATTCACATTTAGAGGTGTCCCCATCGCTCCCACATCAGTGCACAAATCAAATGATTGTGATGCGGCACTATGTGTGTGTGTGGAAGGGTAACGCATGGGGATGTGTATATACACATATGCATATTATGGAGCATTTTAATTGGTGCCCAAAGGATGAATTCTTTAGGATAATTGTTCATGCATAAAGAACTCTTGAAGCTCAACAATAAAAATAATTCATGAACCAATTAGGAAGTAGGTAAAAAGTCTGAAGAGATGTATTATCAAAGATAGACAGATGGAAACCGAATACATGGAAAGATGTTAAAAAATCATTAGTCATTAGTGAAATGCAAATTATAACCACAAAGAGCCACTGTACACGCGCACACACACACGTGAGCCCGCAGGTGCTGAGGTTGACAGAGACCTCGTAGGTGTTGAGAAGGAGCACGCTTGGATGTCATCACAACGTGACGAGACCCACTCACAGCTCCTCCTCAGTGCAGCCTGTCTGTGGCCCCTGAGCAGATTTCCCTGCCCTTTTCTGCTTTGTGTGAGGCAGCCCCTCACCCAAGCTATTTTCCCTGAACAAAGAGTTCACTTGTGTGTTCACATTTCCAAGTGTAAGTCTTCAACTCAGGATTCCTGCAGTGTCCTCACAGCCCCCGCTCAGCCCCCTAAACTCCGGGTCCCAGTCCATCGACCCAGAGCGAAACAATGCATCTCTCGAAGTACAATTAAAGAGATTGACTGCCTATTAGCAGAAGGCACCCTGGTATCGGCTCATCGGAAATTAAGCGGGTGATATTTGTGAAGCCTGTTTTGTTAAGCAAGCAAAATGTAAAACTTCCCCTCTTTAGTGATTGATTAATGACCTTTTAAAGGACCCCACTAAAAGGAACAATTGAGAAAGTGGAAGCAATTAGGGAGCTCCTGCACGGCCGTCCACTTATCAAAATGGCTCAGACAAGACTGTGGCTGGTCACGCCCGTATGCCTGGCCGCTGTCAGATCGCCTCCAGCAGCTGCAGGAAGCCTGCTTTGCGCACGTCATCAAAATACCACCCTGAACTTTCCGTTGTAATTACAGGCCCAGCAGATATTGGCCGCATCGAGCTTCGGCCTAACTTCCTGAATTTCGATCTGCACACCCAAAGCCCAGCTGTCCCAGCTCTTGCGCACTCTTGAGCGCGGCCCTTGCTCTTCCTATGAGCATTTTCCAGATAAAAGCAACGACTGGAAAGGGTAGAAGCTAAGCTAGCTCAAGTGATACCGCACTCTGCCCCTGTAAAGTTTCCATTGAAACAGCAATTAGGGCGACCCGCCAGAAGACGGAATGCCAAGTGTGGCCATTTCGCTTGTTAAGCTGGGTGTCTGCCCCAGCCCCGCGTTTGCTGTCCTCTCCTCTTTGCTCCCAGGGCCTTTCTATGCATTTCTTTCCTGCTCCTCTTTCTTCCTGGGGCTTTTCTGTTGCATGGAGAGGAAATGTCCCTTTCAGGTGGCCCTGACCCCTCCCCTTTCTAGCTTCGTCTGAACCTATGTGAATGTTCTCATTGCTGAGACAAAATACAGAAATTAACCATTTTCCCAAGGAAGGGTTTACTTTGGTTTACAGTTTTGGATACTTCAGTGCCCTGGGGAAAGCTGGGAACACATCGGAAGTGGAGGCTGCTACAGAAACCAGAAGTGCACACAGCCAGGGCCCAGGGCGAAACACCCTCCAGGACTCATCCCCATGACCAAATGCCTCCCGCTGGACCCCACCTCCTGAAGTCTCCAGAATCTCCCACATACCTATCGATTGACTCTTAGAGATTGAACTTGCCTTGCATTTCAAGGGCTAGCCCAGCCTTGGTGGCGCCGAGTGACACATCTCTATGCTCTGTTGTCCTCGCACTAGGAGTGCTCCGGTCCACAGGCCAAGGGATATGGTCTGTGGAAATTCTTGGCTGCAATGCCATGGGGTGTTTGCTGCCCAAGTCCTGCCTGAGCAGAAGGGAGATGAGTGGATCGCCTGGCACCAAAGCTGGCAGGCTACTGTCTGCACTGTCAGCAGTCTAACAGTTGCCCCCCAGCTAACTGAGTATCCTTTTGCTGGCCCTGAGGCTGGCATGCTGGACTTACTTTGGGGTTTCTAATGATCATATTTATTGCACAGATTAGCCACTAGGGCTATGCCAAGCTTAATGATGGAAGATAAACCATGAGCAAAAAACAACAGGCTGCTTTCCTGGGTCTTGCTTGCCTTGTCCCTGAACCCATCAAGTCAACCGCCTGTGTATCCGTTTTTCCATCCTTAGGTCACTGTTAGTTTTGCTCTTCCTAGCATCTTAAATTAAGTGTTTGGAGAGAGTAATTGCCACGGGTGTATTCTCAAAAAAACACAAAAAACTAACTTCTCTTCCCAATTCCAATCTTTTAAACTGTAAAGGAGAGTTATTTTAGAACCTCAAGATCTATGGCATTAATATGCCAGCTATTCTGCTTCCGTGGTTAGAAATGATAAAGGAAATTCAATACATGCCATTGAGTGAGGGCTGTATTTTTATTGAAAAGAGTGTTAAAGAGCCCTCAGCCAGCCGGGGCTATCCTTTCTGAGGAGCCATAACATCCGAATCATGTCACTTAGGAAAGCAGAGGAAATAAACCCTTCTTAAACCTGTCTTCAGAGCTGAAGACACTCAGCATGGGTCACTGGGGTTCTACCTTCTTACAAGATGATATGAATTAAAGATATGATGCATAATTAAAACACAAATCAGAGCTCACATACGGCCAAAACACCACTCGGTATAAAGTGTCTTGTCACCGTGACACAGCTGCCCAGAGGATACATAAAAGTGACTCTCATAAGCAAACGTGACCAGTCGGGGAGGCGGAGAAGGCTATCGGGCCTGAATGCAAGAAAACAGATGATCTCAATCCCAGGTTTCCAAAGTCTTCATTGCTGGCAATGGATCAATTATTGCTTGATATAACGTCCCTAACCTAAAGCATGCCCGCGTTCACACAGATACTTAGAAAAATCTGTTCAAAGCCAGACATTTCTAAATAGCATGTTCACAACAAGGAGAGTGTGGTGATTATTCACGTAATTGAACCATTCAATAGATAATAAAAAGCAATTAACCACCAAAGACAAATAAGCCCACACTGAGCACAGGACCTTGAAGCTTCCTCCAACTGAGAACATTTCAAAGCTAGATGAGATTTAAAAACAGAACAGATTTTTGAAAAAAAATTTAAGTGGACATTTGAAACCTCTGCTGTCCTAATAGCGTCTTCTATCTGCCAGCGGTAGAAGCATCACCAAAGAAAGTCATGGTGTGGCTCTGTTCTTCAGGGAAAGAACATTTAAATTCTTTGGCACACTAGAAAAATACAAACACAAAATATGCATAGACAGACATTGCTGTGTTGCTATTCCATAGCAAGCATTCCAACAAAGTTATCAATTCATAAAAAAGTAGTTATCCCACTTCATTGTGTCTGAAATTTTTGTCTACATGTACAAAATTATTCTATTTATAATAAAGAATATACTAAAAGTATTAGATGAGTCTTGGGGAAATAGATATTTTATTTGACAGAGAGATCTACCTGCCTCCCCAGAGGAAGGAAAGCTGCCTAGCAACCAGCTAGAACGGCCAGAATGCTTCACTTTCAAGTTCTAATGAAGGTCAACAACGGACCCAAAATCTAGGAGCTGGTCTGGTATCCTGGGAGATCCTGGTTATCTCTCTTTCAAGTATCCAGAACTATTACTTTATTTAAGCAACTCAAAACAAGGGATGTGAGCCTAGAATGTGGCTCATACCTATAATCCTAGCTACCCAAGAGACTGAGGTCTGAGGATTGAAGTTCAAAGCCAGCCTGAGCAGGTAAATCTCTGACACTTTAATCTCCAACTAACCACCCAAAATCCTGAAGTGGAGCTATTGCTACAGTGGTAGAGCACTAGCCTTGTCCAAAAGAGAATGAGGGAGAGAGAGAGAGAGACAGAGAGAGAGAGAGAGAGAGAGAGAGAGAGAGAGAGAGAGAGAGAGAGAGAAGAAAAGCTCAAGGACAACACCCAGTACACAGTCCCAAAGTTTAAGCCCCAGGACTGACAAATCAAAGTGGCAATGATTTAATTCCCATTTTTGTTCTCATTGAAATTGTTCATTTTTCTAGGCATACGAAAATAATGTCTTTTTCTTTTCCCAAGTCACATGATATTATTCAACATCATTTCTGTAATGGCATAGTTTCCTTTTTACATTTAGGCTGGAGCCAATATTCAGCCAATATCAAACCTCTTAATGTATGATTGAGAACTCAAGACGGCTTTTCTCTTCCTTTCCTTCTTTCCATTTTTCTTGTTGTCTTCTTTATTGCTTCCTTCTTTTCTTCCTTCCTCCTTCCTTCTTGTTCTCTCTCTTTAATTTAGATTTTATTTTCAGTACTGTGAATTACTTTTCTCAATACCGCTCATTAAGCATTGCTGAAACTTGTCAGTTCTTTACATTCCAGAAGCATCTCATTTTTTGACAAATTAATAAAATTATCCACTCAGTTCACAAGTGTGAACAAATCCAGTAAAATAAGTAAGTAGAGAAACTGGCGTTATTCTCTTTGAATTCCTGTTGTAAAATCCCATGAAGTTATGAAAACTATGAAAATGGACATGTGACTATTCACCACAATCTACATGTAATTTTTGTAAATTCAGTGTTTTCCAACCCAGCTGTATTTTGGTCTTCTCATTAAAGCTCCAGAATAACACCAAAGAATCCATGCATCTGTCCATTCATCCAGTCGCACATCTACCCATCCATCCACCCCTAGAAACGAGATTTATCTCCTTCTCTACTTTAGGTTTAGAATACAGAAAAAGATGGAAACACAATAATTAATAATAGCAATAGCTAAACAGGTCCTGGCTCTTTACTATCTGGAAAATATTTTACTAAACACTCAAAATCCATTATCTTGCCTTTGGGAAATTCTTTGGAGGTTTCTTTTTGTAACTGTGGTTAAGAAAGTGATATCAGAAATTTCCTTTCTTCCCTAAACAATGACACAAGCAGCCTGATTACCCGAGGCTGTCTTTCTTGGGTGGCAGGCAACAAAGCCTGCCCCACTGCCCTGGTGGAGGCAGAGAGACTGACAGACTCTCGCCCGCCCGGCTTCCCAAGCCCTGGGCCAGGTGTGGGCCACAGCACTGGGAGGTGAAACCCGTGAGGAGGCAACTCTGTGGCTGAGTGAGGAGCAGGATCTGGAGAGAGACCCGGGCAGCTAAGGTGGCTGCACCTAGCAAACGAGACGAGAGGCAGCTGGCTTGCCAAGAGGATGAAGAACTGTTTGCCAGCCAAAGCGCATCAGCATCTACAGATGCCACTCCTCAGGGAGAAAGCTGGCGTCACATTCCTGCCGGAGGGCTCAGGGGACAAAGAAGATGCCGTCTCTAAATTACCACCAAACAACTCGTGATACGTGTGTGTGTGTGTGTGTGTGTATATATATGTGTGTGTGTGTGTGCATGTGTGTGTGTGTATGTGTGTGCGCGCACGCGCACTTCCCAATGGTGTAAAAGTAGCATTACTGAAGAAAACTCCATCTTGAATTTCCAGCTCTGCTCATGGCAGTCAACAGACAGCACATCAGTACGCAGAGCGGCTACGCTGTGGTGCGTGGATGGTGGATACGTGCAGTACACGCTTTATTCAATGGGCTTATCGGGACATAACACGCAATGAGAAATCTCCTCACCCTGCACTGGGCAAAGCCCAAGTGAGGAGCTCACAGACAGAGCCAGACATCATTGTGCCATCCTTCTCTGCTTAACAACCACAGACACAGAAAACCCACACTCAACAACTCACACACAGAAAAAACAGTCATATAAACTCCTGTCGGAAACCACAGAGCCCAGAAGGCAACGAAATGACCCCTTTGTGTGTTGATGGGAACATTTCAGTCCTGAATGCAGTCGTGCCTGGCATCAGGACCCTTAAGATGCCCATTAAACATTAAATACAGCCGCTTTCATCCACATGGAAGCTGAGGGAAATCTTTGCCAGCTAACTACCATGGAAGGACCGTGGGAACCGTTCCCTGGGCTGAGGAGAGAGAACACCAAATGAGAAACCCGGCCTGCAAAGGGGAACAAAAAGAAATGGAGCTAATAAATATTTGAGTTAATATACAAGATATAAAAGCTCATTTTTTCTTATTCTCTCATTTTCTTCCAAACAAACTGGGAGTTTCTTATAAAATGAAACAGGCATTTACTGTAAGACTCAGCAGTTCTCATCCTAGCTATTTACCCCCAAAGACATGTAAATGAATGTGCACAAGAAAGTTATGTACGAATAATTTTACAGCAGCTCTGTTCAGAATAGCCAGAGCCTGGCACTAACTTTGGGGTCTGTCACATTCGCACAGGCGGAGCCCTGAGCCCCTGTCCGAACTCCTCTCGGCCTTCAACGCCCCACTTCCAGCGACTGCACCCCTTTTCCTCCTCCTTGGTGATCACTGTGCAGGTGATTGCTTATCCTGGGCCCACAACTGGCTCCCCACCCCTCTAATGGCGCGCTGTGGTAATACTTATTCATGAGCCCCGCCGCGGTGCAGGGCATCTCCAGCCCCGAGCCGAGCAGAGCGACCCATCTGTAGTAAATCCTCCAGACGGAATCGATCCCTGCTCACCACCTGTCTCCCCTGCCCACCATTCCACAGACCTCCACCCAGCGTGGCCCCAAGGTTCAGAGCTCAGCTCTGGTCTCCTCCCCACTGCTCCTGGAGAGAACTTTGCTTCACAACCTAGACAGGAACAACTCCTAAAATTTCTTCACTAAACTGGACCCGCTTCCCCGGCTCCACACTCCACTCTCCACCATCTAATTCCCGCTTCCCTTGACAGCCAGGCACCGTCTTGGCTGCAGGCCTCTCCTCTCCACGGCCTCTCCCAGAGCTGGCGGATTACAAACCACCCACCTGCATCCTGCCGGCATCCTTCCACAGCCCACTTCCTGCTGGTCATGGCGGCTGGTCTGGACAGGCCCGGTGCCCCTGCCAGCCCCCGGGCCATCCCCTGCCTCAGCAGAAGGAATGGCTTTGCAGTTCCCTCCTCATCTCACACACGTGCAGCCTGCCCTCCCGAGTCTGACCACGCCTCCGCCCTCTCCACGACTCACCTTCTACCACATTCCCCTCCCCACTTCATCCCCCACGCTTCCTGAAAGTTCTGCCAAAACAGAAGCCGGGCAGTTGTTCCTCAATCTCTCCGTGACACCCGTCGTGCCTGGCGCATGGCCACCAGCAATGAATGGGCCCCAGGGATCAAACGCCCCTCGAGAGGCGGGCTGATCAAGGCCTGTCAGAACTATCACTGTCACAATCCAGTCATCTGCGACAACGCGGGACTGGGAAGACGGGAAAGATCCCCCCACTGGCTGCACAGGGGGCAGGCCGGCCCGGTCCTACCCCACGCACACCGCCAAGATGACATGTTATCATTATCCACTGTGCACTTCTACAAAGAAGATGCAGGTGGGTGATGCGAAGAGAAAACTCTTTAACTAAAGACTCCACAGGTGTCACGCCGCAGTGTCTTAGCAGGCCACTGCCGAAATAACATGTTGGCCCCCAGGCAAGTATTCAGACTAACAATCCTTCATCAGGACGCCCCCCCCACCCCCAGCTCCCCATCTCATCTCATCTCCAAACCGGGAATGTTACAATTAGCAATTCAAAAACTCTTTTACATCTTAGTAACCATGCATAAAAATTAATTCAAGCAAAACCTAATTTAGAATAATAATAACATGCTTTCCTAATGTTTCCTACATTAATCATGGTTAAGACAGTTACTATAGCAGCACTGCTGGAATTTATGGAGAATAATGTTGCTCTCGGTAGCTCTGGTTCTGTTCCTTGCAGAAGGCTACTATTTGTTTCAGTAAGAAAGAAGTGAGCAAGGATTCTGCCTTTCCCTTCAACTAACGTGAAGTCCAGTGGAACACCCTGGCAGAAGATAAACGTGCAGTTTGCTCTGACTGTTGGGAGCAGTGACCTTTGTTTTTTTATCCTCAGATTGGTGTGAACTGTGCCCTCTGCCTCATCTTTTTGCTCATGTGCAAGGAGAAATGTGGGCAGATTCAAAGAGGAGACACTGGATGTGTGCTGGAATCCGTCCATCTCTGATTATGTTTTCTGGAGAGATTGGCAGTGTCAGGACTTGAACTCAGGGCCTGGATGTTGTCCCTGAGCTTCTTTGTTCAAGGCTAGCTTGAGTCACAGCTTTACTATTAGGTTTTTTTGTGAATTGGACATGAGGGTCTCTGGACTTACCTGCCCAAGCTGGCTCCTGGGTAGTAGGGTGACAGGCGTGAGCCATGGTGCCCAGACCCTGGGTCACTCTTCATGAAATCATGCCTCCCGCCTCCCAAGGATGAGTCAAAGCCGGCTGCCAAGCCAGGGCAAGGGGTCCATGGCTGGCAAAACCAGCCCTCTGCAAGGACAGGACAAGGGCATGGCCAGCAAACCAGTACAAAGACACAGCAAAGCTCTCTCACACACCCAACCAAAGCCCAGAGGCTCTGGCATTCACCTCTACCACCTAGGGACTCTGTGTGTCTGGTGTGCAGGTGTCCCCACTGGGCCAGCCAGCGTCAACCCAGCCAACAACGGTGAAGGAAGTTCCCCCTCAACAGAAGCTAGGGAGCCCATGTTCTCAGCCCTGGGTTCAAGTCTCTGCTCTGCCATGACAGCTGCCTCCCCTCCAGTCAATGGCTGACTTCACACAGCTCCTTCTCCTCTCCTACCGGCCGCCCCATCCTGGCCCCTCCCACACAGGGGACAGGAGGTCGTGTGTGACCAGCCCACCCTTGCCACCCCGACTTCCACAGCACCCTGCCCTCTCCTTGCTGCAGTACCTGCAGCTGGGGCCACTCCACACACCCAGGGGCATTTCTCCTGTCACCCCAGTGGAGAACCACACAACTCGAAGCTCGTGGTTCCATTGTCAAGCGGAAGTGAGGCATGGTGCCCTGGGTGGCATGTGGGCACCAGGGTGAGGTGGAGTGAGGGTGGAGGAGCACCAGGCCCAGAGCAGGCCCTCTGACGCAGACAATGTTTCTCCATGATTTCTCCCAGTGCACAAGCACCACAAACCCGTAGCTGATCCAAAACAGGGCTGTGTTTCAAGCCCGGCTCACCAGCTCCAGAGCAAGTGAGGCTGTCTGGAGTGAGACCATGAGAAGAGCTGGGAGGCCGACCTCCCCAGTGTGCCCGGCTCTCAGCATCCTGGAAGAGCTCTCCACAAGGCCTGCTCCCAGGTTACCCCGCCTGGTAGACAGCCCTGTCCAGTTCCTTTGCGTCCCTCTGCCCATCGCCTTGCTTCTGTTGGTACCACCATCTCGATGGAGAGTGCATTCCCTGAAGGTACCCTCACTGGCGAATCACACTCACTTCGGATGACCACAGGCCATGGGGAAATACCCAATTTCACCCCTCTTGGGCTGTGTTACTGTGAGGGTTCCACCTTCATGGGGTCCTCATGGGTCTTAGTTCACATGTGTTTTAGGTATCAGCTATGTGGGTAAAAACAACCTATCCTCTAATTTGTTTAAAGTTTTATTTTAATGCAACTGTAGATTTCCATGTGAAACTCCCGGGAGATCGAGATCCCCTGAGGGCAGTGCCACGCCATGCCCCTGCCCCCGGACAGACACCTTTCCACGGCGTCTCACAGCCAGGTTCAACATAACAGCACTTGCACCACTACAAGAAACCTAGTCACAAGCATGTACGGCCCCCGGCCACGCACAACGCGACTGCACCCGTGTCCATACGTTAGTGCCCCTTCCTGAATCACCGTGGCTACTTTTACAGGTCAGTTTGGTTAAGCCAAGCTATGCCCAGAAAATAGGTGGCCCACTTTTCCTTCCTCATGAGGTGAGGAAAACAAGATGGCTCTCCACTGGCCCACCACTGAAGGGAATGAACAGAACCCAGAGAGCAAGGATTTGCCATGAGAACAGGGTCTCCTCCTGAGAGTGGCTTTCCGGGCCCCGTCTCCACACAGAGCCACAGCTCGCACCGCAGGCTCTCCTGGCTCTCAGCCCTCCCAGCAGGACGAGAACTTGTACGGAGGTTTCCTGGGGTGACCACAGCACCCTCACAGAGCTCCAGGTGGTGAGGGCAGATTGTAGGACTTCTCCAGTGGCCCTGGCAGACCCTGTGAATGTGTGTACACATGGGCACGTACATGCATGTGCACGTGTGTGTGAGTCCTGCTGGCTGTTCTCTCTGGGATCCTGATTCATACTCAAAACATGCATACGTAGAATCATCGAGTCTGTAAACTTTGAGACTGGTTTCTTTCACCGTGCACAGTGCTCTAGAGATTTCTCCATAGTACTGAAAGTATTCCAGGATGTTAGAGTACCACTAAGTAGTATTCCATCCCATGTATGTACTGTAGTTGGTTTAACCACCCATCCACTTAAAAGACAAGATTGTTTTTCTCAACCAGTTGGGGATGTTATAAATTAAGTTCTAGTGAGTTTAGTGTTCTGGTTTTGTATAAACGTGGGTTTCATTTTTCTGAAATAAAATGCCCAGGAATGCCTGGGTCATACAGGAATTGCAGTGCACCCTACAGACAATGCCAAACAGTTTCCAGGTTAGTTTCACCGGCTCTCACAGGGGTGCATGGTTCCTGGGAGGGGGGGAGCTTCACCTCCTGCTCTTGCTGAGTAACGATGCCTCATCTCTCCACGTGCTGATTCCACGTCTCCACCCTCTCCAGTTACACACTTCTTGACTTTTTCTCATTTTCTACCTGAATCACTTTTTGTCTTACACATGAATTTGGGAGTATTTTATATACTCTATATGCTCCTTCATCAGGCACACGGTTTGGAAATATTTTCTCCTATTCCATAACTTGTTTTATTCCTTTTTGCAGAGATCTTTTAGAGTGAAAGGTGTTTTCTGCTTGTGTTGTTAATGTTATTTATTTATTTATTATGTTGCTTTTATTGTCTTATCGATTGACTTAAGTCCCTGGTACACTCTGAGTTAGATTTTGCACAAGGTGTGAGACCTGATGCTGGCACACACCATTTCATGTAAAAATTCTCTGAAAACATTTTATCTCCTCCAGTGCATTGTCCATACCGACATGAAGAATCAGTAGAGCATGCAGTTGAGAGCCTGATTCTGGCATCTCTGTTCTGTTCAATTGATCTGTGTTTTTATTTCTTCCTCTTCCTCAGCACACTTCTTGATGCCTTTTTAGGTTCAAAATAGAGTGTAAAGCAGATAGACTGAATCCTCCTTGCATGGGAAAGCAGATAAACAGACTTCTTCTCCCCACAGACACGCCAGGCCGTCCTTTCCCTCTCCGTACTCACTTTTGTGTGTGTGCCCATTCTGGGGCTTGAAATCAGGGCCTGAACACTGTCCCTGAGCTATTTTGCTCAAGGCTAGTGCTCTACCCTTGAGCCACAGCATCACTTCTCACTTTCTTGGTTCTTAATTGGAGGTGAGTCCCACAGGCTTTCCTGTTCAAGCTGGTTTTGAACTGGAACCCTCAAATCTCAGCCTCCTACATAGCTAAGGTTGGAGGCAGGAAGCAGCAGCACCTGGCCCTACGTACAGTTTTTCATAATCTCATCCACATGAGATGAAATATAAACTAAAATCTTGCTATGATTTTTAGAATAGTTAAATCTGCATGTCAACCGGGACAAAATGATGGTTTGTCAGTGACAAAATGATCGTATTTCAGTTGCACAATTTGATAAGCTTTTATATAAATACATCACATATGACATAAGCTATATTTAATGTAAGTATCTTCCATAAATATGTTTATTTATAAAACCATAACCATGATTAACATCATATCTATTTCCTCCCAAAGTTTCTTTGCATTCTTTTATAAAACTTTTATCATCTTTGAGTAGTTGTACCAAGGAGGTACCACTGAACACAGCAGTCTAGGAATACAATGCATCTTGGTCCACGTCACTCCTTTCAACTTTGTCCCCCTCCTTTAACCCACACCCTCCCTTTCGTTTCTTAGTTTTGCGGTATATTCTGTGAGTTCTTAACTGCATTACGTTGCTTGGGCTCCTCAGAGAACCTGCTGTTACTTAGAGCTGTTCATAGTACTCTTTCATTATCCTTTTGAGGCCTGCACAGTCTGTGTCACTATTCTCAGTCTCCATTTGGATATTCATAATTTGTTCCTTCCTTTCATTTCCTAATTCTCACTAGGTATTTGTCAGTTGTATTGATATTTTTCAAAGGCCTTCCTTTTTGTTTCATTAATTAGCCTATTGATTTTCTGATTTCATTTATTCATTTTCTGCACTTATTTTTATTGCATTCTTATTTCTGCTTGCTTGGGGTATATTTTGTCTCCTTTTCAAGAGAGAAAATATTGAAATCGGAACGTAAATTATTGACTTCAGATCAGCTAGAGTAGTCTGCACAGCACTGCTCCAGCCACGTTTCGCACGTGTAGGGACTGCGGTGTTTCCACTTTCATTCCACCAGGGTGACTTCTCGTTTCATCTCAGGCTTCCTCTTCCAGCCTGCTGTGGTTAGGACAGGTTGTCCCCAGAAGGTGTAGCCAGCAGGAGTTTGGTCTCCAGTGTGCACGTTAGCGGTGGTGCAGCCTCTGAGCGGTGGGGGCTGGTGGCCATTTGTGGGAGAGATGCAGGACGTTCTCATGGTCCTAGAACAGATTCATGAAAAGATCGTGGCTGACTCCCCTGCTCCTTCCTTGTCTCCCCCTGCCATGTCTCCCTGGAGTGTGTATACCACGGCAGCACCATCCACAGAAGCCTCTGTGGCTGGGGAGGTGGCTTTGTTAGCGACACGTTCTCTTAGTTGTCTTTACTCTTGAAGGCTATTTGCTCTGGATATGATTTATATTCAAGGATAACCGTATATTTACATCTTTTGTACATGTAAATCCTCTATCATAGACCTCCACTTCCTTTCAGTCACTGAAACAGACGGCACCATTTTCCCCTGACTTCCATGGGCTCTCGTGAAAACTCTGTTGTCTTTCTTGTGGTTTTTGTTTTTGCTTTGTTTTGGTCATCCCCTTGAAGGGGGTGGAGAGTGTCTTCCTTTGGCTGACTTCAATATTTCCTTGAGTTTAGTTCTCAGAAGCTTAATTGTGTTGTATTTCAGGATGGGTTTCTTTGCGTTTGTCCTACTTGAAGGTCACTCAGCTTCTTGAATTTGAAGTTTTTGTGTGTTGCCGCTTGGGGAGGAAGGTTAGCCAATGACTCCTGAATCACAACCTCTTCCTGGTCCTCGCTCCTCTATACACGGACTCCTCAAGCACAACCGTGTCTCTACCATTATCAAGAGCCTGGTTTGGCCCTTGAATCTTCAAGCGCCATCTTGTCTTTGCTCTCTCCTCTCCAACCATTGGCTCCTCAAGCAATTCAAGTCTCCACCCTTGCTTCTCTATCCATTGATCTTGAAGCACAATCTCTTCTTCGTCCTCTCTCCTCTAGCCACTGGCTTTTCAGGCACAATCTCATCTCTGCTCTCTCTCCTCTAGCCCTTGGCTCTCAAAGCACAATAAGATCTCCACTCTACTTCTCCAGCCATTGATTCCTTGAGCAATCACATCTCCACCTCCTTTCTTCCTGTAGTGCTTCCAGTTCCATAAATGTCACTTTCGCTCCTTTAAAAAAGCACACAGGTGTCTGGGGATCTGCTGGTTACTTCCTGACTTTATTTCTTTCCATTGCTCCTGTGCCCTTCCCTTGCCTCCTCCATTCTGCTCTTTAGACCAATCACTGAGTATTTTACTTTGGCTGCAGCATATTTTCAGCTCTAAATGTCCCAGGTGTTCTTTCTGTAGTGTCTATTTCTCTTTGAGGTGTTTTATTTCTTTTCTGAAGCAAAACAGAAACTGTTTTCTGAAAGTCTTCTGTCTTGCTAAGCCTCCTATTTCTTGGTCTCAGCCTGGAAAAAGCAGGATCTTGGCTGAATAGTTTATGGGCCTTCTTGGATGATTTCTCCAAAATCCAGTCTGAAATACATAAGGCCTTGAAAAAATGCAAAGAACTCTTCAAAAGTATCGTGGGGCTCCTAGGTATATGACCATGCTCTTAATCTTCAGAGTCTTTCTTGTACATGACGTGTACATGCATGTGTGTATAGCATTGAGACAGAATGCCTAAGGTAATATAAATATAATATGCATAGTACCTAATTACCTATGCCATAGAAAGTTATATGTGTACTACATAGTTTGTGTGTGTGTGTGTGTGTGTGTGTGTGTGTGTGTGTGTGTGTGTATGTATGAGCACATGTAGAGTCTAGTACACACCCTTTACTGTCATGCTTTGCAACCACACTAGAATGGAGGAACAGGAAAAAGCATGCTCTCTCCATCCACATAGAAGTAGAAGCCTGGCTATGTCTTGGCAACACACTTCACCAAAGGAAAGACTGGCTCTGCCATGAGGCAAAAAGCTGGCCAACCCCTGTGGACCTTGGTTCCCACATTTATTAAATGGGATTTTGAGCCCCTTCCTCTAATAATTCATAGTGTCATATGCCTGGACCTGACACTAGATTCATCACGGAAGGTCCTGCGGTCTTGTGTTTGTCCTTTCCCAATGTGCTCGTGGGCAGGAGAGGTGCAGGAGGGGGCTCACGAGGGGGTGCTCACAGCAAGGGACGGTGGCTGTCCCGGGACCAGCATGATCGTTAGCGCCCAGGTCTGGTCGGCGGACAGGAGACTCCACACCATCTGAAGCTGGAAAGTGGAGAAACGTGGGAAGCAAGGTACACAGGCACCCCGTGTCCACTGAACGAAAGCCCACATTTAACAAGACCCTGGTGACGCAGTGCGCACTACAGCTTGAAAAGCAAGCACAGACAGGGGAGCAGGGCTGGCCACCACACACAGCCACAGTGTCCCTGGAGCCAGCAGCAGTGTCCTGGGTGACCGGGGAGGCAACTGCCAAGACAGAGGACGAGGGCAGACAGGTGGGGGAGAGGTGAGGAACGGCATGAGTCAACCAGAGAGTGCAGAGACGGAGACGGCAGCGCAGGAGGCTTGGACAGACAGACTCCGCAGGTTCACCGGGACTGCCCACTTCTCAGGCTCCAGGACACGTTCTCATTCTCTCTCGTCAGTGCCATGGTCTGAAGTGGACTTTTCAGCCTTTACTGGAGCAAAAGCCCACGGTGCGCTTTCCCTTGTCCTCCTCTCGCCAGATGCTTGCAGAAGCAGGGCTCTCGTGGGAGGCAGGTGGGTCCCAGACTCGCAAACCCTCACTGGCTCCTCATCAGGTCTGTCTAGCTCGAAAACAGAGACAGGAAAACAGCCACGCACTCCGGAGAGGCCTTACTAGCAAAGCTGCTTTCCCAAGTACAAAAGAAACCAAGTCCTCTGCCCCCTAAACCCACGGCCTCTCAGAACACAAGACACGGGACTTTGTTGGCAACAAGAAGAAAACCGAGGGGATTCTGCGCCCTGGGGTGGGGGAGCACCCTGCTTGTCTGAGTGAGGAAGAATCTGGGCTCGTTAAATGGAAGCCCCCACTGAAAGTCAGTGTCCTGGCAAGCGGTGTGCATGTGGGCTTCCTGATAAACCAACTTCACCTCCGGGACAGGGTTGAGAACTTGCCTTCCTTCCTGGTTTGCGACCAGCAACCCAACCAGAGACCAGGCCAGAGTGGCTGGGCCCCACTGCCCGGCACCAAATGCCAATTCTCCTTTCTCTAAAAAGCATAAAGGTCCTGGCAATGGCTCCTGGTCCTGGCTTGGTGACCTGCCTCCTGTCTTTTCTCTGCTATGACGGTGGCTGTGCCATGGAAGAGACTGCTTGGGGCTTGAGCGGCGGTAGTCACTATTTCCGGTGACTTAATACGAAATATGTGGCCAAGAACAAAGAAAGCCTTCAAAGAACGTTTCGTCCTGTGCAGAAGGCGGAGAAAGCCCTCAGGTCCACGCTGGACAAGCTGCCTCAGAGTCCTGATGCCGGGAGTGAGGCCCGAGAGGCGTGTGGTCCTGCAGATGCCCCAGGGGCTCCTGCCTGGCTTCCTCGAGGCAGAGCTCTGGTCCCAAGGCTTTCCCTCAGCCGTTTCTCCTGGGCGCCGTCTCAGCAAGCTTGCTCCAGCAATCCGGGAGCAGGCACTTTCCCACAGCAAGCTGTGGCCAAATGACTGTGCTGCTAGGGTTGGGACCAGGGACGGGAGCCTAGACGGACCTGGGCTCTCCCCAGAGCGCCTTTAGGGACGGCCACGTGAGAAGGAGCTGCAATGCCTCTCCTTTTTTGATTTTCATATCAGAATTCAGGAAAATGAACCCTCACTCTTCCCCCAGAACCAAGCCTAGAGCCATGTGCAGGACGGGGTCCGAGGATGTGGCAAGCTGAGTCGGCAGCAAGGGGAGGTGCAGGCAGGCAGGGGCTGCAGACCTGACCAGGGAGCCCACAGCCGCCACCCTGCACACTTCCACCCGCATCCCACCTGCTCTTCTCGCAGTCAGCGGGCACACTGCCCCCAGTGCTTGGCTGGGGCCTGGGGTACTCCAGAGAAGGGGCTCAGCCCTTCACAATCACCCTTGAAATGCAGGGGCAAGAGAACCCCCAGACAAATGAATGCATGCTGTTTGGTTATTTTTATGTTCACTAACACAAAACTGGGTCAGAAAACCTGGAAGCTGGATAAGGGAGAGCAGAGAAGGAAGATGAAGTGAGAGAAGAAGAGGTACCTCGAAGCTGCAGAATCAAATTGCTAGGGAAATGAAATGGAGGGAGGCCTAGCAAGCCATTGAGAATTGTGGGATTCTCTCTACACTTGATGGATGGCTAAATGGGCGGTACACAAACAGAGATAGATACCAACCAGAGAGGTGGATGATAGCTGGGCCAATAGATGATAGGGAGACAAATAGACCATAGACAGATGATAGATAATAGATGGATGGATAGATAGATAGATAGATAGATAGATAGATAGATAGATAGATAGATAGATGGATAGATAGATACATAGATAGATAGATACAAAAATAGATAGATAATAGATAGATAGATATTATAGATAGATAGATAGATAGATAGATAGATAATATATAGATATATAGATAGATAATAGATAGATAGATAGATAGATAATAGATAGATAGATAGATCATGAATTAGACAGTCATTCAGACCAAGCTCAGTTCCTACACAAATGACATCCCCCTGCAGAGTCACTTGCTTTGATTGTTTGTCAGGGCTGCTGCCGTGGCTTCAGTCCCCGTGGGGGCCACGTTCGAGGCTGACACATATGTGGACATGCGTCAGGTTTTGCTCATGAATCTCACAATCTCCTGTCGCCTGCTCTCCCATCCTCTGCTTGCTCAGGTGAAACTCGGAAATTGGCAAGGGAGTGATCACTTCCCGGAAGCCTTAGCCACCCTGGCTGGCTCTTCCCAGGAAGAGAAGAAGAAGCCAAAACCTGGAGCCTCTTCGCAGGTCACGGCCCTTGCCTTCTATGTTTCTCTTGCCGAAACAAGAAAAGCAAAGGTGAACCGCATTCCTCTGTATCGAGGAGATAAGAAATGAGAAAGGGGGCTGGGAATGTGGCTTGGTGGTTAGCATGCTTGCCTAGCATGCTTACCTCGCATGTACGAAGTCCTGGGTTCAATTCCTCAGTACCACATAAATGGAAAAGACAGAAGTGGTGCTTTGGCTCAAGTGGGAGAGCTCTAGCCTTGAGCAAAAAGAATCTCAGGGACACAGCCCAGGCCCTGAGTTCAAGCCCCAGGACTGGCAAAAGAAAAAAAAAGAAACGAGAAAAGACCTTCACTGTTCTCAGTTTGTACTTACAGGTGGTCGCCAAATCACCCACCCCCAGCCAAGTCCAGAGTACGTCTGTGGGGTCCGTGTCTATGGGACTCCATATCTGTGGGTCTCCGTGTCTGTGGGTCTCCGTGTCTGTGGGTCTCCGTGTCTGTGGGTCTCCGTGTCTGTGGGGCTCCGTGTCTGTGGGTCTCCGTGTCTGTGGGGCTCGGTGACTGTGGGGCTCCGTGTCTGTGGGGCTCCGTGTCTGTGGGGTTCTGTGTCTGTGGGGCTCCCTGTCTGTGGGGCTCCGTGTCTGTGAGTCTCCCTGTCTGTGGGGTTCTGTGTCTGTGGGGCTCTGTGTCTGTGGGGCTCCGTGTTTGTGGGGCTCCGTGTCTGTGGGGCTCCGTATCGTGGGGCTCTGTGTCTGTGGGGTTCCGTGTCTGTGCGGTCCGTGTCTATGGGACTCCATATCTGTGGGCTCTGTGTCTGTGGGGCTCTGTGTCTGTGAGGCTGCATGTCTGTGAGTCTCCCTGTCTGTGGGGCTCTGTGCCTGAGGGACTCCGTGTCTGTGGGGTTCTGAATCTGTGGGGCTCTGTGTCTGTGGGGCTCCGTGTCTGTGGGTCTCCGTGTCTGTGGGGCTCGGTGTCTGTGGGGCTCCGTGTCTGTGGGTCTCCGTGTCTGTGGGGCTCGGTGTCTGTGGGGCTCGGTGTCTGTGGGGCTCTGTGTATGTGAGTCTCTGTGTCTGTGGGGCTCGGTGTCTATGAGTCTCTGTGTCCGTGAGTCTCTGTGTCTGTGAGTCTCCATGACAGTGGGTCTCCATGCCTGAGGGACTCCGTGTCTGTGTTTGTGTCTCTGGAGTCTGTGTCTTTGGGATTCCGTGTCCTTGGCTCCATACGGATACTACAGAGGGTCCTCAGTATCCACCTTTGACTCAAGAGCCACCCCGACTCCGTTTCTCACCTTGAAGGGGACAACCTCGGCGTGGTTTGGGATAAGAAATCCAAGTCCTTTCCAACTGGTCGTGGGCTACAAAACTCCCTTTCATTGGTGTTCACAGTACCCACAGAAGGCCTGGTTCAGAATGCTATCACCCTTAAACGTGATTAGAAAAGACAAGCTCATGGCCCGGCAAGGGGGTGAGTGCTAAGTGTAACCCACCGCCTTCTCTGCCTGCTAAGCAGGGCTCCTTGGGCCCAGGTGTGGCCAACTCTGAGGCTCTTGCCTGTGCTCTGGTGGAGGTGACATGCCTGTTTGCTGTGCCACTCTTTCTTGCATGCTGTGCCTTTGACCTTACATTACCTGCCTTTCTCAGATAGTGGCTGAAAAGTTGAATCATCTGAGATTTATTTTGGGCATGTTATGTAACAGTTTTACATCTTACCCGTCAAATCCTCTCTTTCGATTGACAAACTCTAATCAGCTTTGAAAACAAACAAGGGCACACCTAGAACAATGCTGGGAGAATGATGCCGGCATTTCCCGCTGCTGAGGGAGTAAATTCCTCTCAGGTACGAGCAGGTAAAACAGCGGGCCCGTGAAATGTCCATTTCACACGGAGAAGAAAGTAGGAAACTCTTCTGGTGAGGCAGCGCCCTTCTCCGCTTCCCACCTGCGTGTTCAAGTCCTTTTTCCATGAAAGGCGGAGAAGGTGCATTAATAAATAACTATGCTTCTGGAATCTGTACACAGAGTGATGAAATCTTAAAATTCAGCTCTGGGGCAGAAACAGGGACATGAAGGAAAGAGGATGGCATTTGTTCTACCAGAGAAAAACGCCAGAGAAGACCATTGCTACAGCCGGGTGCAAGAGGTGTTCGCAAGGCAGGGAGCGAAGCAGAGGTCTGCCTGCGCCAGCCAGGCCAGGCGTCGACCTTGCCCAGAGCGGAGGGCGGAGGATCCACCTGAGCAGGCCTCACCTCCACGCCCCTTCCCCTCCACCCCTGCCATCAGGAGGATCTGCTACCCCATTGGGAATTAATCAGTGATTGCAAGTGGTATGCAAATAAGCATTATTCGCAGATACTAATGGAAGTGAGTCCTGCAGTCTGGGAGGCTGCGCTGTGCCTCTCCCCCTCCCTCTCCCTGGCACATCACATGACCTCCATCTACCCCACACTCAGCATGGAGATCCTGTTCCTAGCTGATTTGAACCCTACATGAACATTTGACCCAGGTCTTGGGGTACCTTCGGTGCTTGGGACTCCCTAGCTGTCACACTCTGTGCCCTGTGCCAGGCTTCTGTGTACAGGAGCTTAGGGGTCCTGGAGAGGGAACCACTTTCTAGACCAAAGCACAACCTCAAAACAAGATGTCAGTGCCCCGGGGATGGTGAGTCCTGTCACAACAACGCTTTGCTTTCCCAGGACATGCAAGTCGTGTTTATCCTACATGGTAGTCTATTAAATCTGTGATGGCACTGTGCCTAAAAAAGCAATACACACCTTATTAAAAAATACTTTATGGTGAAAAAACTGCTAACGATCCTCTAAGCCTTTGGTGGGCTGTAATCGTCTTGCCGCATCAATCAATAATCAACACTGAAGTGGTGAAATACAAAAAAGCTTTATTTAGAGTCTTGAAATTGCAATTTAGGAAGCAGAGGACTTAGTGAAATCCCAAGAGAGCTCTGAAGAAAGAACAAGAGCTGAGATTGAAGAGGGTGAAAGCTGCAGTGGTGCAGGTCATTTTGCAGTGGGAGGGAGGGGGGTTGAAGTCGGGAACTCAAGGCTGACTCTGCCGTGGCTTCTGGACCTGTCAGAGCAGTGACAGGTGGGAAGGAGCAGGGGCGCAGGAAGTCAGCCGCATACTGTCTGGACACCGGAGGTCCTGGGTTGTGTTCAGGGCCCTGTCTTGACCAGGTGTGGCCATCCTAAGCAGAATTCTCTGTGACAGCACCTCTACTGATCACGTGCCTCTGACTCTGTCAAACTGACCCTGGGGGTGGGGGGGGTCATGAAGGCCAAGGGTGCTGTGATAATTCTGAAAATAACGTGGCAAGCCAGGTGCCAGTGGTGCATGCTTGTAATCCTAGCTACACAGGAGGCTAAATTCTAAGGATCTGAGTTCAAAACCAACCCAGGTGCCATGTCCATGTGGTCAACCAGCAAAAAGCCATAAGCAGAGCTGTGGCTCAAGTGTTAGAGCACTGGCCTTGAGTGAAAAAGCTAAAGGACAGCACACAGGTCCTGAGTTCAAGTCCCAGTAGGAACACACACACGCCCCACACCAGATCACCTCACCTGAGTTTCCTCCATGTGCATGCAGTGACTCGGCTCTGCAGCGTGGGGGCCGTGGGAGAGCATTTGCCCCCTATAGGACGTCACTGCTGTCCATCAATCCTTGCTGCTTTGTAATCTCAGCGCCAGGCCAAGTTCAAGCCCCAAGACTCACAAAACAACAACAATAAGCACCAAACTCACCCCTGGCTCAGAGGCCATGCGTGGTGTGAGTGTTACGTCCACAAGTCAGACGCCCCACCTCCTTGTCCTCTCCACTGGGCTCTTGAATGGACGAGGTGATGCTGAAGAGCAGGAATCACTGAAAGGAAACCTTCTTTTCTGAGCAGGGACTCTGGACAGTGGACTCTGACCTCAGTAAAGCCTGCTGAGCGCAGAGGGGCTGCCTCTGGGCTCTGCCGGGCGTGCTTGCATTTCCAGGGATTTCTGGAGTAGTAGAGGAGCATCAGCTTTCCTTAAACACAAACAACAGATTCAGTCCTGTGAGGAAAGGAAGGCCTTGAGGGAGGAACACTGGCTCTGGAGAGTGACACCTCCAGGGCACCTCACAGGATAACCTCAGCCTCTCCACCACTACCGGTTCTTCCCTCCCCCCCTCCTTCCCTCCCCCCTCCCTCCCTCCCTCCCTCTCTCCCTCCCTCCCTCCCTCTCTCCCTTTCTCTCCTTCCTGCTATTCTCTTCATTTGCATGCTTACCTCATAGAGATACTTCTTTCCTTAAACCTGACACCGGCTCTGCTGCCATCTCACGTGTGTTCTGTGACTTCCTGGCCTCCTTCAGCCTGAAGAACTGAGATTTTAGAGACACCCTGGCTCTGGGTGAGGCTTTGGTTTAAGGGGATGTTGTGGCTGTCCGGTGTGTTTTTCCGTGATGATAAGCTCACAATCGACTAACTGGTGCCACAGGCTGGACCTTCAGTCCGTCTTAGCTTTCAATGTGCTTCTAACACTAAGCTGAACCATTCTGTGTTTCCTTCCTGTCTTTGAACTCTTGCAGGTCATTGTAGTGCTATCCGTTAGCCAAATTCCAGTATTATTATGTCTCAGACCTGAAGGCACAAAGCATGAAGAGAAACGGGGCTCTGGCTGCCCAGTGAAGCCATTTGTCAGTTAAGTCCTTCTTACATAGACTTACTTTGTCACATCCTTCAAAACCGTACAGTAACCACGTCAAGGATTACTGACCACGCACAGAACACCATAACAGACATCAGAAGGAAAAGGTTGGAGAGACCACAAGGCCACCCAAAGCAACACAGACTAAAAATAAGCAGGTGTGTCTGCACCCCACTTCCTGGTGTAACTATTTGTGGCCAGGCTTTCCGTGTCTTCATTCCCGAATGCACAGAAGCTTTGCTTTCAAAAAGGAAAGGTGACTCCTTCACAAAGAGTGCCTGGTCAAGGCAGGATGGGGTGAGGATCCAGCCAAGAGGAAAGGGACTTCTTGTCGCCATTTCCCCACTAGCTAAGAGAATCATTAAAAATGCATTTGGCCCTGATAGGTTGAATCCATTTTAAGTGGCATAAATAGGACAGATGAGCTATCGGAATGTCTGAAGAACGTCATATAATGAAATATTGATCATTTTCTCATAGATCATGGAGGAGGGGATCTATAATTTGTTTTCTCTCGGTGTTAGTACTTGGTGGCCCTGATAATGAATTATATATGCCAAGCTCATACCCTGCACCCGGTTTTATTTACCTATGCAATTGAAATCTCACTCATCAAAGCTTAGAGGGTGATAGGTAGAGGTTTAAATTCATCATCTTTAAAGAATCCTGAATTGATGATATAGACATTCTTCAGGTATGAGTGACTGACCATTTATTTTTGATAGTCTCCTAAGATTATTAAGTCATAATAGCTTATTTATTATAGTTAGTTAATGATGATAATTTATTCAGATCACTTTGTGTTCTTAATTCAGACATGTCTGGCAACTGGATGCTTCCATAATTTGCCTTGGTAATAGCGTGTGGAGACTCGCGTAGCGTCTGCTGAGCTGGGGCTGGGGAAGCAGCGTCTTGACGGAGTCCCGGCGTGGATTTCATCCACCAGATCCCTTCGGGGACTCCGAATCAGTGGGCTTTCCCTCTACTCCTGGGAAGCTCATCTTAGACGATGGCGCTCCAGACCCTGAAGCGTCATATGGGGATGTGGGCAGACGTGTTTCCTTTCTCTCCAGAGGGTTCTGAAGCTGTTCTTGAGCACTGGATCTCTGATTCCTGTAAAGATGAATTCTCAAGTGACAGGACTGGAATCCTACCTGGACTTCCTAGGCTCCCCCCCCCCCATAGTTCTTCTGTGCAGGCCGCATCCCGGTGTACCTGGGCTTCAGTCCTGACCCACAAGGCCACAGCACGTGTGAAGCACTCGAAGCCCTTGTCTTCTACACCAAGTGGGAGAGGAGGTAGGTAGGGGTTGTTGATTTGTTTACTTCTGTTCTTGCTGTTAGAGTCCCCTTTGAACAGATAAACATCAAAAGGGCAAGAACTGACCTCCCAGACACACTCTACCTAAGGCCCGCCGTTAGCCTGCACATGCCTCTCTTACCAGTCCTCCCGTGAAACGCCCTTCAGTGCTTTCTTTCAGTTCATTCTAATTTTTCAGGTCTGCATCCCAGCTCCTTCCCAGGTGAGCCTGAGTCTGCCTCAGGACCTCGGAGCTCTGGGCGTCCCAGGGCCTTCTGCTCACGTGCCTGGGCCTGCAGAGCTGGCCCATTCCCGAGCCCTGCTCACACGCAGCACCGAGCTGCGAACCAGCAGAGCAGATGACCTCATGGTCACCCCTCACACCATGAGCCCAGAAGAACCAGTGCAGGAGAAGGGGAGAAGGGGACAGTGACCGCAGGAGCGCCCCATGCCCCAGGGACATGGCCTGAGGGCTTGGAGGACCTGGAACTGGGTGAGGGAAGAGGGCTGTGCAGACTGGAATATGCAGAAAGGAGAGCTGAAATTTCCCGAGGTGCTGAGCCATGAGCAGAGTGAGAGCACCAAGGGCCGTGTGTTCGTAGCCTTGTCTCCTAAAGGCTAGTGTGGTCAAAAAGCAGAGAAGGACTCGAGAGATCAAAGCATGAAACCCATTGGGACCCTAGAGTTATTTCTGAAAGGAAGTTAGCGCGCGGGTGCTTGGGTTGGGGAAAGTATAGAGAGGAGGCCTGCTCAGGGGATCTCTGGGGGCGACATGGCGAGGAGGATAAAATCGTGCGTCATCAACCACGGCCCACATACCCGAGGAGTCAATGTGCTTCATGCTGCTTGAGATCCTGCGTGGTTTCCAGGCTCCTGGATCACACGACCAAGTGCATAGCCTCACTGGGCCCTATCAACTGTCCCAAGACAGCAGGGACATGAACATTTTGGAGGAAAAAGCACTTGCGCTTGGTTAGCGAGGTTAAGTCTAGACAGCTTGAACTTCAAACCTGGCTGGTTTAAAAACTGGAGGGCTTCAAGGTTATTACTGAGTAATATAGTACCTGATGTATGCTTGGTTTTAACAAAGGAACCAAGAAACGTGTACTGGAAAATAATTCAATTTTTTCAAGCAACCGTGCTGGGAGAATGGATTACCTACATGCAGGAGACTGGAATGAGTCCCATGCCTCACCCTGCACACACACAAAAATCAACTCCGTATGGATCGGAGGTGTTCATGTGAGAGCTGAAACTACCTCAGGAAGCACAGGGGAGATGCCAGGAGGTACAGAGACTGCTCATCGCTTTCTGAAAATGGCTCCAACTACCCAGGAAATACATGCAAGAATTGACACATGGGATCGCATCAAATTAAAAGGCCCAGCAAGTCAAAGAATTGCCAGAGTGGAGAGACAATTTTTTGCTGTGATTGTGGTTTTGAGATAGTCTCACTAAGTCTACTCACACTGACTGCACAAAGCCATAGTCCTCTCATTTCTGCCTCCTGCTTGGCTGGAGGATGCCCCCACATCAGATCAGAACTTTCTGTGCGTAGTGATATGTCAATCCCCAGTAACTCTGGGGGTCATGGACTCACATCCCCGATATCCATGTGAAAAAGTAAAGGCTCAGGATCGAGTCTGAGCCAAAACTTACACCTGACTATTCTCAATCACAGCCCAAGCCCAGCTGATCCAGACACCGTGTGAGATGCCCAGAACTCGTGCCAAACACAACCCAGCATCCATGGTCTTAATTTAAACACCTGCCTTGGCGGGTTGCTAAGAAGTTGGGAAAGGACATGCTGAGCACAATGCCAACGGCACAGTGAGTGTGTGGTAGCCGACAGTGTTCCAGACACAAAACCGGGCTTTTCAGCCTCTCAGGACAACATGGTGAGTGGACTGAGAAGGCATCACGGTGACAGAAAACCTTCAACCTCTCCCTGTCACGGGAGTGTTACCCTAGAGAGAACAAACTGTAGAAGCAGAGGTCTTTGCAATGGTAGGAAATCTCCAGGACTTGGCCTGAGGCAAAGGAAGGGAGGCCCTCAATGCCCACGGCCCGGCCAGGATGGGGCGAGCCCACACTAGATCCAGCAGGCTGTCGGGAGTAACAGCAGAGACAAGACATCCCAGGTTTTGTAAGCAGGCGAGCCAGAGCAGCGCAGAGGAAAGTGCTGGGGTTTCCTTCTGTGTGTGGGACCTGATCCTATCGGGGTTCCCATGAAGCCTGGCGAGCACGGGAATCACGGGGCAGCACGGGTGCAGAGGGGGGAGAGGGCAGCCCTGCTAGCTTGCCATGCCTGGGAGCTGCTCCAGCTGCATCTAATGCCCGCGTCTCTCAACAGCTCTACCAACTGCACTGCAAGTGGCATGACCCTGGCACGGGGCACCTTGTCTGCACACCTCGTTAGATGAGAAGAACCTCTCCCTATCCTTCCTCTTGTCTCCAAAACCACAGGGCAGGCAGACCATGTGCCAGGCGTTGGTCAGAAGTTCCTGTGACGTTCATCCATTCTCAGTGCCCTGAGGAAATGCCCTGGTCAGAAGCTCCCAAGTCAGTGACCACAACTGACGACGTCTACAAAGTCTCCGTGGAGAGCGAAGGCGCACACTGACAAAGCCCGCCTGGCTTCTCACAGGAGAACCCATGTGCATTCAGTACCTCGTGTCCCCTTTGTCTTGTTGGGATTATTAAAGGAGACACAGCCATCAACAAGACGTGTGGCCAACCAGTGGTCGGAAAGGATCACAGTCCATCTTCTGTGAGGGTAGGCGGGCCCCGCATCCCTAACCCAAAGCCGTCCACGCTGCCATTCTGTCTGTACAATGAGGCTCTCACAGGGTGGGAGAAGGTCTAGTTTGCCATGGTCAAAAAGTGTCCCTGGAAGGGGACACATCCCTCTCTGTGTCTGCAGTGGGGGAGCTGGGTCTCCCAGGCCGGGAGTTAGAGAAGGCACCTCGGGGAGGTGGCATGCTTTCACTCTCACTCTTTAGCATCCTTCTCCTGTCACTGGGCAGTGTCAGCTGTCCTCAAGTTAACTCTTCAGGTGACACATGTCCCAGGCCACAGGCTGAGCTCAGCCTGGTGTTGGGCCAGCATCCCAGCAGATGGCACCCTCCCTCTGGCCTCCCATCAGCCCAGGAGAGGGGTGCTTGGATGCATGGAGAGCGGGGGGGGGGTCTCTGGGATGCTCAAGCATGGGATAGACAGAAGTCATCTGGAAACCACATCAGAAGAACAAGCCAGGAAACACCTGCCAGTCCACAGGTGCCCACTACCTCCCTGCACTGCCAACAAAGGACTCTCCTAGCTTAAAAGCTCTGCACACGGGGCCATACAGGATGAGGCGAAGGGAAATGAACGCCAGGATATGGAGCAGGAGGCTTATCTTTGTGATTGTTGTTCTTAATGTACCATATGAAGCTATTTCTCCTCTCTTCTTTTCCCTTCATGGTTTATCACTTGCTATTGTATCTGAATGTGGTACCTGGTATATTGTATATAAGTTTGTTTATTTGAAAAAGGGAAGGGAAGGGAAAAATGATGGACGGGAGGGAGAGGGGGAGGGAAAGTGGGAGAAAAACATGGGAAGGAGCAGCGATATTGAAGAAGTGACGTAGCCACCACCTGAGGGTGTGACTACGACCCGCTGTGCAGCACTTGACAATAAAAGAAAAGGGGAAGAAAGAAATGTTGCTCGAGGGCATACACAGGGGTTTCTGCAAAATCCCTCGTTTTCCTGGAGAGTTTCCCCAGTGAGACGCAGAGTGGCCCTTCGGAGGCAGACTCCAGGAGGCTGAGCCTTACCCATGGTGGACGGGACAAAGCAGGTGACAGGAGGCCTCCATCTCCATTCTGGAGACTGATGTCTGACCTGGAGACCCAGAGACAGTGTGAGATGGAGCCTGTCACAGGAAACTTCAGCATCCCCGTAGCTGCCTTGCGGGCCACTCCAGGCCTTGCCAGACACCCCAGCCTTGCCATGAGGCCTGCGCCTTCTCCGGCAGGCTCCTCACCTGGCGCCGGATCTCGAGTATGCAGTGGGGAGTGACAGTCCCCCTGACGTGGACTCCAGCAAGCAATTCCCCAGAAGAGAAGTGAATAGAAGGAAAGCATCAAGATCACCCAAGGGGCTGATAAGTCAGGACGCCAAGCTGCTGCCTCGATGGTGAGGGCTAAAGACTCCAAGACCACACCACAAACAGGCCACATTTGTTTAAAATTTGTGGACTCGAAAGTGAGAAGAGCATTTGTGAGGTGGAAACAGACAAAGAGAAAGTGATGTGGGAAGACTGAAGACTGACCCAGGACCCTGAGACCCTCTGCGGTGAACCCCCAGGGACTGACCCAGGACCCCGGGACCCTCTGCCATGACCCCCCAGAGGCTGACCCAGGGCCCCGAGACCCTCTGCTGTGAACCCCAGAGACTGACCCAGGGCCCCGAGACCCTCTGCTGTGAACCCCCAGAGACTGACCCAGGACCCCGGGACCCTCTGCCATGACCCCCCAGAGGCTGACCCAGGGCCCCGAGACCCTCTGCTGTGAACCCCAGAGACTGACCCAGGGCCCCGAGACTCTGTGGTGAACCCCCAGAGACTGACCCAGGGCCCCGACACCCTCTGCTGTGAACCCCAGAGACTGACCCAGGGCCCCGAGACTCTCTGTGGTGAACCCCCAGAGACTGACCCAGGGCCCCGAGACTCTCTGTGGTGAACCCCCAGAGACTGACCTAGGGCCCCGAGACTCTCTGTGGTGAACCCCAGAGACTGACCCAGGGCCCCAAGACCCTTTGCTGTGAACCCCCAGAGACTGACCCAGGACCCCGGGACCCTCTGCCGTGAACCCCCAGAGACTGACCCAGGACCCCGAGACCCTCTGCTGTGAACCCCCAGAGACTGACCCAGGACCCCGAGACCCTCTGCTGTGAACCCCCAGAGACTGACCCAGGGCCCTGAGACTCTCTGTGGTGAACCCCCGGGGACTGACCCAGGGCCCCGAGACCCTCTGCTGTGAACCCCAGAGACTGACCCAGGGCCCCGAGACCCTCTGCGGTGAACCCCCAGAGACTGACCCAGGGCCCTGAGACTCTCTGTGGTGAACCCCCGGGGACTGACCCAGGGCCCCGAGACCCTCTGGTGAGGCCCCAGGGCCTCCTCCATGGCTGATCCTATGAGGGTGTCTACACCACCTTCCAGCTTGCAAAAATGCCTCCATCACATCCAGGCTCACTGTGAAGGGGGAAGGGGGGCGAGGAGGGGGGAGTGGACATCACCACTGCAGGGCTGGAAAAGGCCTTTCTGAGACTGGACAGAGGGTGGAGTGGATTCTGTGGATCCCCAGCAGTTCTGTCTCTGCCACTCTCATAGGGAATGCTTTGGACTGCATGCACAAGCAGAGGAGGCCATGGCAAGGAGGCCCAGGAGGAGGACGAGCAGAGGAGAGGAGGGATGGAGGAGGACAAGCAGAGGGGAGGAGGGATGGAGGAGGAGGAGCAGAGGAGAGGATGGACACAGGGGGCTCTCCAGGCAGGAGGACCAGGGAGGCCCAGGAGGCAATGCTGTCTTGCAGAGCAAGAGCAGAAACAGGAGGGAAGAGCAGATGGGCAGGGGAGAGTGCACAGAGTCCAGAGTCCAGAAATCCCCGGGGACCCCTGGGACATCCCCATTCCTCAGAGACTCTGCTTGCTGACTTCCGAGGGCAGGTGGCATGACAAAGCAGTTGTTGGGGTCCTGGCTGCCTGGAAGGCACGGAGCCCTGCAGTCCCTGCGTGGCTGCCCAGGCTCATCCTGGACCTCAGGCCAAGGCGTTACTGAAAGATGCGCCTCAGGTCAGCCTGATCTCACTCCTCTCCTAGAAGATTTACAGAGATTCACAAATCAGCATGTTAAGTCACTCCCTGCTTTTAAACATACAGCCTCGGCTTGATTAATAATACGCGTAAGATTATGAACCTGGTGACAGCAAGTACCTTTTCCTGAAAAACTTCATCATTGGTATCTGCGTCTTCATTCAGAACTTATCAGGAGACACACACAGAGAGGGAGAGACAGAGAGACTGCCCTCGGCCAACAGCCTGGAGTCCAGGAGGCTGTTTCAGGGGACGGCAGACGGGAGGTCTGCATCACTAAGAGCACAGCCTCCCTCCCGATGCTTTCCACTGGGGCCAGCTTTGGCCAGTTTGTGCTTCTGATGCCAGCGTGCTCCAGACTCACTGATTCCCAGCCAAGGCTGACTGCACTCGCTGGGCAGAGGGCCTGGCCTGCCATGCTCCGCTCAGGGCAGGGTGCGTGGAGCAGAGACACAGACCCTGCTCCTGTGATTGTCACACACAGCTCAGCCTACGCATGAACCAGCACATCCCCAGACGTCGAAAGCAGGAGAAGCCAGGCCCAGAGCACCCCCAAACAGACCGCACCCCCTCTTCCTGCTCACTTTGGTGTCAACGACACTGAAATCGCGTTGTAGGCAGACTCCAGTCTGTGAAGAAACTTACAGACGGTCTGGAACCTCTGCCTCCTTCGCCAGAGCTGTGCCTGAGGTCCCCACGCACACGCCAGCTCCCGTGCTCCACACTGAGTCATTCGAATTCTAGCCCTCAACCGCGGGCTTTATTATCCCCAGGCAGCCTGTGTTTAAAAACGGGAGGCCACCCAGTGACGCTGCAGTGAAGTTCACTCACGCCGTGCTGAGTCACTACTCTGTTGGAGTGTGTGTGTGTGTGTGTGTGTGTGTGTGTGTGTGTGATTCTGGTTATTCTGCGTTGCTCTCATCTCTGCATCAAGGCCATATAAAATATTATTGAAATAGACTGTCATGATAACATTTTCACAGCTGTTTATCTCTTAAAATATGTGCACACATAAAAATTCCAAAACTGGAAATGAAAATATTTGTGCCAAAGTAATGTTTTTGAAATTGGGAGTAAGGGATTAAATATTGCTTTTTAACTTGCATTTTTAATTAAAAATAAAAATAGATTCTATGCATTTTCTTCGTAGGAGTTCAGATGATGCATAAACATCATATGTGTGTACGTGTGAAATGAAGATAATTTCATTTGAATTGATAGAGTTAGGGATCTTCCTTCACAAACAGCCATCACACCATGGTGAAAACATTCTGAGCATGAGCAGCATAAATAAGCAAAATGGAAAAAAATATTATTGCACTGTTTACCAACAGATCTATAATTACAAAATAAATTAACCATGAAATGAAACACTTTGGGTTTTCTGCAATATTGCTAGGAGAGATTGGGTAATTTTTTTTCAAATTAGTTCTGGGAAGGTTTGAAAGTGAAATATTCGAAAAGGCACTGCAATATTTCTAAAATATCAGAGCACATCGGTGTGATTTGCAGACACACATTTCCTTTTGCGAAGTCAAGGCTATAGTCCCTGGGTCACCGTAAAGAAGAGCACACAGAAGGGCCTCTGGTGCGCGTGCCTGGTACATGTGCCTCCTACTCGCTCCTCCCTGCTGTCAGCAAGCGACAGAGCTGGGTCTGAAGCAGGCTGCTTGTTTTATTCTCTCGTGAAGCCACAACCTTGAGATATCACCTCAACTCCATGGAAACAAGAGCAGGAGGCCGACCTGCCCCCTCTTTAGTCACAGATACCCAGCGCCCAGCTGACCATGGCAGGATGGTCCCCCAGGCAGGTGCATCTGGTGAAAGCCTCCCTGTGGCTGGTCCAGCCCCTCTCATCAGCCTCCTCTGGGAGACCAGGGCGCCGCTGCGCTGGGCCTAGCTGGACACTGGAAACGTCCCTGTGGAATGAAGTCGCTCCTGGCTTCTTCACTTCTACGAAGAAAGCAAGGCGGGGCAGTAGGGCAGCCTCCCGACTTCACTCTGGTGTGGTTTGCACCCTCAGAAGTGACCATGCTTCTCCTCCTCCTCCTCCTCCCTGGCCCCCGTGCCCTGGCCAGCTCACCAAAGAACTATCACCAGAAGGTTCACTGTAAAGCCAGCGCCAATAGAAAAAAATCAAAACTGCCCATAATCCAGACACCCTCGTTTGAACTCACAACGAGCAAATGTCCATTTGTTTGCCAAGAACTGCAACGTCCATCGAGCCTTTTGGGCCCATAAACACCTTCCAGAAGCTTCTCACCACCACCATAGTGCAGTTACTTCACCCGTCCGCTGTGTCTTTGCCCCTGTGGAGTGGTGTGAAGCCACAGCTGCCTCATGTCGAGGGCGCAGCGCTGCAGACAGCCCCCCGCACCCTAGACAGGAGCAGGGACGCTTCCAGCAGGGAAGCAGGACTCGGCACTCTCACCACAAGCACCCTCTCTCTGGTCTCTGTGGTCAGTGTCTGATCGTAGTCCACGCGGCCCTTCCGTGATCGGGGACCGGGGAGGGGCAGTATCTGCTGCCAGCTTGTGCTGGCTGTGATGGAGAGGATGGGGCCTCCCCAGCAGGTCAGTGGAGAGGAGGAAGGGCCTTTGTCCCCCTCCGGTCACTGCAGCACCACCTGCACGGAGACCCAAGTGACCCAACACCCCTCCCCACCTTCCATGGCGTCCCTGCCCGTTTCAGGCCGCCTGAGGGGTCTCCTCCACCCGGCCCCCGCTCGCAGGCGCAGAGCCTCCCAAGCACCCCTGAATCAGTGGACAGTGGACAAATTGGCTCTCTGGCATCCAGAGGCTCAGGCCAAGCCTTTATTGCTGTGTGCTGACTGGTGCTACCCCCCAAATCCCACACGCTGGGGTGCTAACTGCAGGTCTTTAAAGAGTGGATGCGATTATATTGTTTAACTCCATAAAATTGAATTTTATCAAGAAGAAGATTAGAGGGCCAATTGATGGCATCATTATTCTCTGTGTTCTGACGCTGGTCGGTAGAGACAGGGGAAAGGATGAGCTGGGGTGACCTTGAGAACGCTGCCAGACAGCGCCCCACAGGTCAGCTTCCACAGGGGCTTGGAGAACTACGTACACCCAGAGAAGCTCCGAGCACGTCACTACCCGGGATTCCATGCAAAGTCCACTCTTGTCAGGGAATACCGCAAACCGGATGTCGCTGGACTTTCTGTCAGAACATTCACATCGCCATTTCACTGCATGAAAACTGTTTCTAGCTGCCATCCCCCGGGTTTGCACCGTCTCATCACTGTAGGTGATTTTAATGTGTGTGTTTTTTTCTTAAAGTCTTACCTGACTTTTCACAGGCTGTTCTAAAAGCCAATAGCAGATGCAAAGCAGAGCTCTTCCCTGTGTCTCCCGTGTGACATTCAAAACAGCCCTGCTCTGTGGGGGCAGAGGGGTCTGGACTGGCACAGTGCCCTCTCACCCAAATGCTGATTCAGGTACTCAAGCACCCTGGCTGTGCAATCACTGTGCTCTAAGGATAAAGTTTGTGCATTTTGCTGTCTGTGTATTTAAAAGTATTTAAAAGTTTCACCAAGACTGTATAAATGGATGACTATTCATTTGCACATAGATTCAAATTTCATAAAGGCAGAAGACAAGAAGGAACTACAAAGATAAAGAACTTTCCATCCTGTTCCTAAGCAACCTGCATGGGGACACAATCCAATTCTCTTGGGCTCTACATAAACAGATAATTATTTCGACATTTAAAAAATCAAAAACATTGGAAGGAACTTAAATGCCCCAAACTTGAAGAGCACTAAACAAAGGGTGGTAAAACATCTGGTAGAATGCCATGCTTCTTCTAAAACAATTTTATTAAAGGAGATTTAATCATACAGAAAAATTGCCATGGAGTAATATTAGGTTAGAAATATCAGTATATAAAATGCACACACACACACACACACACACACACACACACACCATACACCAGAATGGTAACTATGGTTATCTCTGAGTTGTAACATAATGGTTTTCAGTTTCCAAACACTCGGTTTTTCTTCACTTTCTACAATAATAATTCATCTACAGTCAGGATAAAGAAAGACACATACAGGTCATAAAGCTTTACCTTTATAACCTGTAAGAAAATCAACTCTCTTAATATGCTTTTCACAAAAATCTAATTTCAGAGCTAAATATGAACAGCCTTGTCTGCAGGGCCAGCTCCTTACCTCACCTCTCGTGGGTGACAGAGACAGAGGCCTTGAAGCCACAGAGCACCCGTGGGTCCTGGTGAAGACGCTGTGCACGGGAGTTCTTTCACGCCTCTGGTCCCCTTCTTGTGCTGGGCATTTTATGCCAACCATCATGCAGGAAGTCATGACTCGGAGAATTGGGCAGACTATAAAAACAGAACATATCACCAGAAAAAACACGCCCTCGCAAACACAAGACTCCCACTCTGATATGCACCACAAGTGAGAAGACACGGCTCCAGGCCACAAATCCATCTTGGTCATGGAGTGTCCTGCTGGGTCACCCCAGCAAACCCCACCCAGATGCTGACACCTGGCCAGTGTCTGCATTTCTGTCTGTGCTGCCCTGGGAACGCATTACCCATGCACACCTCGGTTCTGTGGAATCTAGAGAAGGACTCGGCACCTGCCAGCTGGACTATTTTCTTTTATCAGGAAAATGAGTGTCAGAGAACAGCTTCGGGCCACTGACATTTATTAGCACCTGTGTGAGATCAGGCAACTATCCAGACATACCTCTTTGATTTAATTAACTCATTCATGGAAATCTGCCAGGCATAATGCTAGAATACAGGGTGCACCCTCTGCATCCTGCAGTGCAGAGACAGAGCCATCGTGGCATGGCGTTGCTTTGAAGGAAGAGCTAGGTTCCGTGCAGCACAGAGAAGCTCCGGGCAGGCTAACCGGGAGCTCCTCTGCACAACTGTTAGGCGGGCACCATGCCCTCAAGAGGAGACCAGGAGTTCCCAAAAACCAAAGGAGGTGGTGACAAAGTGGGGGTCGTGGCCAGTGGCTGGCAGGAAGGCCCGGAGGTGGGGGCGTCCTCAGAGCCCACTCTCCCCATCGCGCCATGCGTGATCACCCACAGTATTGCCAACCCACGCATCTCCCCCAACCTCTCCCCTGCAGGGGCATCTCCGCACGCTCCCCTGTCACAGTGTGCCACGCGGCCTCCTTTGTCATCCGGCAGGCGTGGGTCTCCATGCTCTCTACTGGCAGGCTGCTGGGTCTCCCCGTCCCCGCCCCCCCCCCGGCAGGGGAAGGATGCCACCGCTGGATAGGAAACGCGAGTGCCAGCCTCACCTGCCCTGCATGTACTGAAAGTGGAGGCGTAGCTTGCCACCTTCCCAGGACTCAGTCTCATGGGGAACAGGGAACAGAAGGTGACAAAACTGGAGGTAAATTATTCAGTTTGGTGGCAGGCTGCTGAGAAGGCCTTTGTGCGATGTGAGCACCTCTCATTTGTCCTGCCTGGCTCGCCCGGGGCTGCCCCTGGGTTGAATGACAGCGATCTGACAGAGGCAGGGCTGGAGGAACAGGCTGTACCAGGCCCGCTGCACAGACAGCCAGCTTTGACTCTGATGTAGCTGGCACAGCCTGCCCTCCTCCCGCGTCAGCCACTGAGCCCTGGACTGGCGGCCGTGACACCCCCGTGGCTTGCAGTGGAGAGGTGGCATTCTGTGGCTGAGCCCACTACAAGGGCCTGATCACCAAGGTGTCTGCCAGGAAGCCAGGCAGTTGCAGCCCTGGAAGTGGGGGAGCAGAGAGCACATTCACTCCCCGCAACATCTTCAGACAGGTAGCCCAGTCCTCGCTGTGCCGACCATGGAAGCCACCCCCACAGAGCCCTGGGCACGAGGCTCGCTGCTCTGCGGAGAAGGCAGAGGCCGCAGCCCCTTCCACAGGAGCGCGGGCCCGACACAGGCCAGCAGAATCACACGCCCCACCCCCCTCATGCCAGAGCTCTTTTCTGAGGACTTGAACTCAGCTGTTGACCTCCTGGTGTCACTTGAGCTCTGTCTAAAGAGCAAGGGAGGACACTCTGGCTGAGATTTTGAAATTGCTCACGTGGCTCATTAAGAGATGTTTTGGGGATTTGGTTTTAGGTATTGTGATGGTACTGGGATTTGAACTCAGGGCCTTATACCTCTAACCACTGGGCAACCCTTCCAGTTCTTTCATTTTAGTTTTTCAGGCAGGGCCAGGACCCTCCCCCTCTGCAGGAATTACAGGTGTGAACCATCCCACTCAGACACATAGGGGTCTGATACAGATAAACTCTGGGGTTGTCTGGCAGCTGGAAGCACACCCCCATTCTCAAGGGCCACTTGCTTCCCATGCAGAGAGGAAAGGAGACCGAGTGCATGGCACTCCGGTGTCTGGGTAGATACTAATGGCAATTTCCTTGTCCTGAGCACCGAAGCCGGCTTCAGCCAGGTCAAGGCCGGGGTCCCCAGCCTGCTGGGAAATCCCACTTTCTTCCTTGCAATGTTTCTGCATAAAAGCACGAAGCTCTCACCATTATCCTGCACGCCCTCAGCCAGTCCTTGCTTTCTGTTTTGCCTTCTTGGGCCCACAGTTGGGAGCTCATATTCACTAGAGGGGTCGCCATAGAAACCTCTAGAAAAAGGAATTCGGAAGGATTTGCCCAGCATGGGCGGGTCACTTGATTTCCTGCTCTACCAGGCTCTCAGAGCAGCCCTTGGGTAAAGCCCACTTTGTATCCTGTGGAAGAGGAGACAAAGAGGAAGTCTAGGAGAGAGAGGGGGGGCCTTCAGGGACCACCTTCTCAGTGTGTCCCTAATATCCTGTTAGAAAACCAGACTATTCTCTGGTCGCTTTTCCAGTCAAGGGCACTGGGAAAAACCAAACAAAATGCCAGGCAAACAGCCCTGGCTTTTGCTCAGAGTGACAGAGACTGCGGGAGCAGCAGGTGTGAAAGATGAGACCTAGCTGGAGAGGGGCCAGCCTGGCGTGTGGCACCGTCCCTTCCAGAGACGCCTGGGAGAAAAGACTCCAACCTCCTCGAAAGCTGAGGAGACTGACCTGCAGATAGCCAGGAGAGCCCCGAGCCAGCAAGCCACATCAATGAACTTATCTAATCTGCACTGTTCATATCTGCCTTCCCAGATAAGGAAACGCAGGCAGAGGGAGACCTGCGACCTTGGTTAAGGTCATCGCCGGGGAGTTTGAGCCAAGGCTACTGGACACCAAAGCCTGGGGTCAGCATGAAGCTAGCCTTCCCCTGGAAACAGTGGGAGCTCTTGAGATAAACCTCACCATCTTCACACTTAGGCAGCACGGCGTGAGCTGCAGGCTCTGGAGGGCTTCTGAGGAGCCGTTTCCCCGCCGTTGCCAGACCAGGTGTTCTAATGTTTAAACTGAAAAATGTGATTGACATGAAAATTGCCCCTTGGACAAGCTGTTCCCTTGTCCGGGAAGCTAACTACAGCCCCACAATGGCTGGCTTTCATTTGAAGTCTTCAAGGCTGTCAGAAATTTCAGCCCGTGTCCCCACTCCTCCTTTACGACAGCTTTCTCCTTCTGAGCCTCGAAGACATTCTGGTCTTAAAATTCTTCCACATAAAGTTACAGGTATCCTGGAGATAAAGCACTGCTGGGGGCTCGGGCGGTCCTGGGGCTCTGGTAAATGTCTCAGGGAATCTGCCAAAGCCCGGAGCTGGTACACCAGACAGAGGCGGCCAGCTCCTGCCTCTCCCTTCCGGGCCCATCCTCCTGTCTCGAGGAGCATGGAATCCACGTGGCTGCCAGACACCTAGCCCCAAAGTTCAGGGCTGAGACCACACTGTCTCCCTGCCTTTGTGCTCATGGGCGAGCTAGCAGCCTCTGGCCCCCTCCCCGGAATGGGCCTCACTGCTCCTTCTCTACCCTGTGGAGGCTGCCACACCCCCCAATACCCCTCCTGTACATGAGGGCAGCAGTGCAGCCCCACTCTGCCCTCTGCACATCTCTGCTGCTATTGAAGGACTTGGGGGTGCCCTGGGTGCCTGAGCAACAGTGGAGGTGAAGACACCCCCCTCAGGAGTCAAATCCATCCTCAAAGTCCTTTAGCTGTGTGAGGCACAATTTCTAGATGGCCAGCATCTGACAGAGGCCTCTCGGGGTCCACTTTCCTGCCTCCCCAGGCCTGAGCTTATTTATTTTTATTTTATTATTTTATTTATATTATTATTATTTATCATTGGAGGTCTGAGCTTATTTATTGCCAGGATTTATATGTCACACATCTGGTGCAGCATCCTGAACATGAAGGAAAATCACGGCTCTGAGGGCGCAGACTTTGGGTCAAGCACCCAGGAGAGCGAGACCCAGAGGGGAGTTTGAGTTCAGCCCCCGGCTCTCACCTAACACACACGTTCCACACCCCTACTAGAAACTGCCAGGGAGCTGTGCCATCTGAGCTGAGACTGGAGTCTCCAAGGACTGGAGTCCTTCCTGGACGCAGGGCCCATGCCTGCCTGTCTAGTTGCCATGGTGGGAAGGGGGGACGTGGAGAGAGCCGCAGGTTCTCCTCTGAGGGTGTGGAACCTGAGCCCCAGGATCAACAACCCCAGAGTGACCCAGGATCTGTGGACGCGGCTCTGCCTGGACTGAAAGACGAGCAGCAGGATCTCAGAGAACCGCAGAGGCAGCGGGAGCCGTAGCGAATGCCAGACATTCACCAGGGTCCGCCCGGGCAGGACACTGTCGGTTAGTGGAGGTCACGGGAGGTGGCTAATGGTCACACAGCACAGAGCGAGCCCTTCTTCCTCAGCTAGGGCAAGACTTCAGGACCCCTGCACACCAGACACCCTTCCCAAAGTCGATTTGTATCCCAGAAGGCACCGCTGCAGTTCTCCCAGGCTCCTTGCTGTCTGGTGATCTGTCACGTCCAGCCCGGCTTTCTTCCAGCCAAAGAAGGGGCTCCATCAGCCTGATTTACGAAACGAGCACTTACTTACTTATTAAATAACTTGTGGAGACAGAAGTGGCGGCAGTCACTGCAGAAATAAATTAGCAGGACAGCGCCGTCCTCAAGGCCTTTGCTGCGAGCTCTCCTCCTGATCTCACTGCCACACTTACGATGACTCCAGGGCTGTCTTGGGCTCACTTCTTGTCATTGCCTGGGAATTTTATCCTGAAGCATACTCTTCACTGCTTCCTGTTGAATTACCTTCTAGATCACTGAAGCAAACAGTTCCTGGCTCTTGTTTCCCCAAAACTTCCTTCTTCACTGAGTTTTCCTACACTGCTATGGTTTATAAGGATTAAGTAATGATGTTGCAGAATTGATGTTTAAACCATTAGAATGGAGTTTGCCAATCACTCCAGGCTGATAAGATTCCATACAGAACGGAGCTGTTTAATTCCAGAACTATAGAAAGGAGCTATGATGATCTTGACAAAACCAATTCTCCAAGATAATCGCTCAAAAAAAAAAAAAAAAGAATTCTAAGAGGCCCTATATCCTGACAAGTTCCCCGGCGATAGAGTGCTGAAAGCATCGCTGACTCAATCCTAGTCCCACTAAATGAAAATCGTTTGCATAATGTCACAAAAAGTAATCATTTTAAATAATGAGCTAACATCAGTGATTCAGAATGCAACTAGCAACCAACGTGCTCTGTCCATCCTTCACCAAAATGCCTTTACTACTCCTCAGCTCAGGGCCTTGCCTGCACCCACCAGCCTGTACCACTGACTCCTCAGCTCAGGGCCTTGCCTGCACCCCACCAGCCTGTACCCCTGACTCCTCAGCTCAGAGCCTTGCCTGCACCCCACCAGTCTGTACCCCTGACTCCTTAGCTCAGGGCCTTGTCTACACCCAACAATCTGTACCCCTGACTCCTCAGCTCAGGGCCTTGCCTGCACCCCACCAGCCTGTACCCCTGACTCCTCAGCTCAGGGCCTTGCCTGCACCCCACCAGCCTGTACCCCTGACTCCTCTCCTCAGCTCAGGGCCTTGCCTGCACCCCACCAGCCTGTACCCCTGACTCCTCAGCTCAGGGCATTGTCTACACCCAACAATCTGTACCCCTGACTCCTCAGCTCAGGGCCTTGCCTGCACTCCACCAGCCTGTACCCCTGACTCCTCTCCTCAGCTCAGGGCCTTGTCTACACCCACCAGCCTGTACCCCTGACTCCTCTCCTCAGCTCAGGGCCTTGTCTACACCCACCAGCCTGTACCCCTGACTCCTCTCCTCAGGTCAGGGCCTTGTCTACACCCACCAGTCTGTACCCCTGACTCCTCTCTACAGCTCAGAGCCTTGCCTGCACCCCACCAGCCTGTACCCCTGACTCCTCAGCTCAGGGCCTTGCCTGCACCCCACCAGCCTGTACCCCTGACTCCTCAGCTCAGGGCTTTGCCTGCACTCCACCAGCCTGTACCCCTGACTCCTCTCCTCAGCTCAGGGCCTTGTCTGCACCCACCAGTCTGTGCCCCTGACCCCTCTCCACTCCTCCAGCTGATCTGCAATGGGGCCTCGAGTGTGCAAAGTGGTGGTGAGGCGACTGCTGGGAAGTTTTACCCCTGGCCTCTCTGAGCCCCCGGCCCATGCACTACCCAGGGTGTCTGTTAAAACGTAGCTCCCTACACACTCAGGAGGCCGAGATCTGCAGATTCCACTTAGACGCCAACCAGGGCGGGAAAGTCTGTGAGACTTTTATGCCAATGAACCACTCACAAAAAGCTGGAGTAGCACTGGGGCTCAAGCAGTAGTGTTCATCTTGAACACAGAGAGGCTTAGGGACAGAGTCCAGGTCCTGGGTTCAAGCCCCAGGACTGACAAAAACAGCACCAGGGTCTGGTCTGGATGGTGCTGTGGGGTCCACAGTGGGGCTGGCAAGGGGAGGGCTTGGGCCTCCTGCAGAACCCTGCCCTGCTCCTCTCCCGCATCTCCACTTGTCAATCTGCTTCTAACGCCTAACTCTGCCCAGGCTCTCTGAGTGACAACCAGGTTGTCACTGGCAGACAGAGCAGGACAGGAGTCCTCCCGCCCGCCCCGTCCCCACTCGCTAATCCGCTCTGCTGAGATTTCATGCTGAGCTCAGACAGGAGGTGTAAACCTCTTTACCTGAACCTTCCAGGCGCCCTGACGACCTCCCTGAGCTGTGCAGATTTCCCGTCCATTCCTCAGGCAGTCACGTGGAGCCTGCAGCTGCCGGTCCCCTGAGCACCATTCAAGCGCTGCATTTTACCAGCTGTGAATCCGAACCTGACCCAGATGCCATCTCTCTTTGGCCTGTGGGGACCGCTGTGTGGGCCTCTGGACTCATCACACTCCTGGCTGTGCTCCCATGAGACTGTGGGTGTGGTTCATCTCCTGTATGTCCCAGGAAATGCAGCTGGCATCAACAACAACGCCTCTGCCCCTTGTCTGTCCCTTCTCACCAGCTCCAGACCTGACCCTGTGCTTGAGGGTGGCACAGTCCTCCGGGGCCTCAGAATGGGAAAACCTGCCCATCCGAGCTGCCGGTGCACCGCCCCACACAGAGGTGACGTGATGGTGCTGGGGGCTGTTTGCTGCTGCACCTAACAGACTGGCACAGCTCTCCTGCACAGGACTCGGAGAGGCTGCAGAGAAGAGCCTGGCCCTCCTGCTACCCATACGAGAAGACAGGGTCTCCAGAGGGCCCAGCGGATAACAAGAGAGCTGCAGCAGGAGGCTCTGCCAGCTGACCCATGCTTTGCCAAGGGGATGGAGGATAGCAGAAAAGGAGACCTATTATGAAGTGACTCCAGTTAGAACAGACGCAGGACAAGCCCGAGAAACCACATGGCGCCCTTGGGAGGCATTTCATAGCCCCCCAGGAAATCAAGTTCGCTCCAGAGGTGAGGAAGACAGACAAACTTAAGGAGCCAGGTAATCACCTTGAGTAGAACTAAACGCTAAACTTGAATTAACTGAGTGATTACAGAGTCAGGCAGAACCCACTTACGAATGCCTCTATGGAGTTTCTGGTACCAGTGAGGGAATTGTGCAATTTTTAAGACTCAAACTAAGATCTGGACATGCAGCAGGGGGTCGTGCTTGCTCACCGCAAGCCCGGTGGGGTGTTGCCATGAGTTAGCCCTCATCTAGTGCAGGGGTGGACGTGGGCACTGACCGCCGGCCTGGCCTCCTCAGTGCCAGGAAACACAAGAGCCAGGGGGGAGGAAGGAATGCCCTGGGAAAACTGACACCGTGTACCAGTGGAGCTAGAAACCAAATGGGCTCTTCCTCCAAACCCATCTGTCTCCTCGCAAAAAATCAGCGTGACCCCTCTCTTCCCTCAGAGGAAACATGGAGCTGGGAGGGAGGGAGGTGAGGATGTAGGATGTCCCTTCTCACAAGCGCTGCTGTCAGAGGTTAGATTCCCAGAGAAAGGATGATCTGAGTTCAACCAGAACCTCAGAGACCTGGTTCAGAGCCCAAGATAAAATGTCTGTCTGCCAGGACTCAGAGGGGCTGCCTGGCCCTCGGCCCGAGTTAGAGGGCCTGGTTTCTCCAGCTGACTTTATGTACAGGAGGAAGCAGAGGATGGTTTTCCTGGCAGTTGGCGCAGCATGAGGGGTCCTGTGACCACTGAGATAAATGATGTTTACAAGCCGTGTTAGCCAAGAGCGAGTTTCTAACATGGCAACCCACAGACCGGAGAGAAGCCTGCCTGGAGGTGGGGTCTGGCCCACGGCCAGAACCACAGTTTCAGATATCCGCTTGCCTGAAAGAAGGCACACAGAAGTGTCTCCAAAAACCTTTTGATTGTCTTAGACCAAAAGGTTTTCAGAAAATAGGAATGATTTAAACTTTTCTGCTTCTTTTTCCTGTGGCAGGGACTGCTTTCCAGTCTTGAGTATTGAAGGAGTCATTTTAAACTGGATCATGTGAAGACAAAGGAAGTTTTTCCTAACAAACAAGCACATGGCAGGACTGCCACAATGCAGACTCTGACCAAAAATGGAACGCTCTGACCCAGCCGATTCCCTTACATTTGGGCCTCCTTTGTTCTGTCTGCATTCTCCGGTTTATACATTGAATACACAGAGCGTTTGTCAAAGGGACAGAGGACATACTCAGTGGAGCTGAGGCTGAAGGAGGAAGGCCACATGTATCCAGTGTTGGAGAGCCAACCGCAGGCCAGACTCACAAACAAACACAATGGCATCTTTTCCTCACACTAGTGACACAATGTGAAAAGAAACTCTTGCTGGGAATTTTTACAGAGGCTCCTAATAGGCTCACTGATTTCTTCGACTGTCAGAGAATCAACCAAGACCCTTGCGGGTTTATCGTCTGTGAATGTCACGTGGTGTCTGTCCAGTCGTTTGAATTTGTTTTTCTTAAGGATCAAGCAGGTTATAAGAAACAGTACCTTCTTCACAAGATGAAGACAAAATAGAATAATCTCAGCCACTCCAAAGGCTACATAGCAAGTCTGAGTTTGAAGTCAACACAGGTTATATAACATGAAAGTCAAAGAGAAAATAAAAATCCAACAACCCACTACCTCAACAGTTGATTCTAATCGACGACATCCATACTGTCTTCAGCCACAGGGGTAATTTAGGTTGGCCCATTTGTGGCCAATATCACGTCTAAAGTTGTAGAGCCTGCAACTTCAGCGGGTGGGTATTTACGCAAGGTCAAAACGTCAGTTCTGGCATGCTCTCAACACCTGCTCTCACCAGCCTAGATGCCGTCATGGAAGATAGCCTTCCTGTCTTTTCTTCCTTCTTTCTCTCTCTGGTGAGCCTCTGTCTGCTGCCCATCAGAGAAGTTGTAAGCTACTTCTGGTCTCTGGGGAGCATCTCCTGGGACCCAGGGGTGAATTCCAGGAAGCACACACCACGTATGACTGGAGATGAAGTCCCAGGGCCCTGCTCACAAGGCAAGAAGGGGTCTGTGACCTTAAAAATGCTTGTGAGGATTACCCCTGCCTCCTGGAAAGAGGCTTTGCTGGCGAAGGCTGGTGTTCAGAGCCACAAAGTTCAAGTCCACCTGGCCAGAGCCCGGGAGACAGGGGTCCTGTCTGACTTGGTTCATACCTGTGCCAGTGAGGATGGAGGATGCATGCCAAGCCCCCCTTCCCACCAGCAAGTTCTCCCCATCACCGATGACCGTGAGCATGAGAAAGCCTTTGTTTATATGAAACAAAAGCACAAGGACACGAGGGCAAAGGTTCAGACAGCCGATTCCTGCTGAACAGACGCTGAATTACATCCTCACCAGCTTGCCTGCCCTCTCCACCTGGACATCCCGAGAACATGGGGTGTAGAGGAACCTCGAGAAAGCCGCCCTTGCCTCTCTGAAGTAAAGTTCTTCCCTAGTGATGGTCAGAAATATGCTAATATGTTCCTGCCTTCTGTTTTCAAGTGAGATACACAACACAGGTCCCTGCCCGCCTGGTGGGCAAGGCTGTGCTTGCACAGAGGAGGAAGTGCAGTGTCTGAAAGCCCCTGCCCTTTGCTGGAGACTCTAGCTGGCTTTGCCTACAGGTCAGGCTCATTTAAAACAAAGAGCCGACTCTTTGTCTAGGGTTAATGGGATTCTCTCAGAGGAAGACATTGGCAGGGTAAGGTCTAGCATGGGTTCTGGTGCCTGGGTAGATGCTCTCTCTGTTCCTGCACCACAGACTCAATCCAGGGCAATTAGCCAGAGGCTCTGTGGGCAGGACTGAGCCTCACCCCGAGCGCTGTCTAATTAGAAGGCACGGTGGGAAATTCGGAGGAGACTGTCTCTTAACTGCCAACACTCTGGGGCAATTATGAAAGTGATGAAGAGACAGGAATTCACTCCGTGGGGAAACCCACGGCAGGTGAGCAGGTGACCAGGCACAGGGTGGAAGCGTCCACCTTCAGGCAGAGAAAGCAGCACAGCAATGGAGCGGTGGAAACTAGATAGTACCACGCTCTCTCGGGAGGCCTGTGTTTCTCTCACACGGCTGCTCCGGTGCTCGTTACAGGGTGATCCACACAACAGGCTCCTCCTGCAGCCGACTGTCCACAGTGCCACTGGTGTCCTGCACAACGCTTCATGCGGTTTCTGCAAGACCCTGTACAAGGTGAGTCCTCAGTGAAGCACCTGGGAACCAGGCGTGCCCTCCCCCCTCACCACCCATCCTCCCCACAAGCTTCTGCCCCACCCAGGTCGGGCCTTCCTTCTGCTGCTCACCTTTCTGTCCCCACTGCACTGCAGGGCCATGCATCAGCATGTTGTGCAGCCTTGCTCGTCTCCCAGCACCCCTCCTGACCCACTTCTCCTGCTAACTACAGACAGGTTCCATCCTGTCAGGCCACTAAAAGCGCCGCTGCACAGTCTCGGTAGTGGAATCCCCAGGGCCTCATTAGCCACGCAGAGTTCTGGGTGTCAGCAGCGCTGGCGGCATGACTCTCCGGGGAAGATGTCTAGAAACCCGTGTGTCCCTTCCTCCTCCACACAGCAGCCAGGGCCCACACAGACAGTGACCTGGAAGCACACAAGGCCTTCGGGTCCCAGGCTCCGGTCTACTTCCTGTCCTCTCACTCCCCTCCCATCTTCCTGGATGACTGTGGCTGGGTGTGGCCAAGGCCCAGGCACACTGTCCCATGTGTACCTCGGCGCTTGCTCTTCTCCGTCTCTGCACTCCTGGAGCTCATCTGCAGAGGGCTCCACATCCAGATGGATTGTAATGTACAGGTCCCTTGCATCTCCAGCCTGGCAATGAGCTTCAACTGCCTCTGCGCCTACCGGGTCTCCGTGCAAGCCCCCACCAACCTCAGGTCTCCCATTATGTGTGTACCCACTGGGCATGAACCGTTCACACTGATACCTTGAGCCCTGGCAGCCAGCGCTGGGGCCGGCATGCAAGGCATGCTGAAACAGTGGCTATGACGCCGTCCGTGACTCACCCCACCCACGTGCCTGAGCGTCCCCGAGCAGGCTGTGGCTTACCCTGGGTGGGTGACCTCTGTAGATTGCTCAGAAATGGGAGAGTCATCCGTTTCCAAATAAAAAGTAATACGTTGCGTTCCCAAGAATACTAGAGAATTCTCAGAAGAAAAGATGAGGAGACAGGTGTAAATTCCGTAAGAAGGCAAGAGGGGCTCCATGCACCTGCTTCAGGGCCAGCTGTCAGCAGTCTGTGCTGTAGGGGTACAACGGGATGGTGCTGCAGAATGAGAGTCTGGGCCGCTGGCCTCAAGCCAGCACTGCTCACATGGCTGTAATACCCCTGAGGGAGACAGAACTCCAGGGCCCCAGAGCCAGAGCCTCTGCCAAGCTGCTCAGTAGGAACTGCCCTTGCCTAAAACCTAGCCACACACAAGAAAGGAAGAAGGGGTGTGAGAGTCACAAAATACCTCAATAGTAATGGGAGAGAAGTTTAAATAGGACTTTGTAATGTCTGATGGGAAAAGCTCATTCAACACACCAAGTTCATATGTCTCGTGTATACACACGTACGCAAGGTGTGTATACCCATATAGGTAAATGTCTGCTTGTGCCAAATGTGTGCTCCTCCCTGACAAAGTGAAACGTAACAGTGCAGGTGCTCTGACCCAGCAAGAAAGCAGCGTGGTCCAAGCAGACAGACAACAGGTGAAACCAAAGGAGTTGCAGAGCCCACAGGGAGACAGCAGGGTGAGGTCAGGGTCAAGGATGAGAGAATAGGCCTGAGGCAGCTTGCGATCTGCCGATGACAGCTCGATGCCTAAGCGTATTAGACAAGAGAAAGTGTGTGTGTGTGTGTGTGAGAGAGAGAGAGAGAGAGAGAGAGAGAGAGAGAGAGAGAGAGAGACTGGAAACTGATTGCCCATGAGCACATCTGTCTGTGCGTACACACTCCCCCCTGCGTGCAGGCCTCACCTCAAACCCCTCTATGCAGGCAGATCTCCACAGTCTCTCGATCTGAATGCCATCAGTAAGTCTTCCAACACCCTTCATGCACAGGCTTTGGAAGGGCGGGGGGGGGGCTGGAAGCTTCCAGATAAAGGAGGATTCCTCCAAGATGTTTTCCATATTATTGGTATTCGTCTGCATTTCTTTGATCCTGTAAACAGCATGCACTCATCAAGTATGGCTCAGAAGAGCAAAAGGCAGAAGTAGAGAAGGAAGGAGAGGAGTCAAGAAGAGAAGCCAGGGACATGGAGACCCAGCCGGAGTCGCAGGCCTTCGCAGCACCTAGGCACTTTCTTCCCATTCCTGTTTTATGTGTGGAATTTTCTTTAGTTTGATTTAACTGCAGTTGCGATCAGAGTGGACGAACAGCCATGCAACAGGTTACTCTAGCTAACATTTGCGAGCATTTCCTAGGTTGTTATATATTTCATAAATATTGTTTTAATACATTCTATTTTTTATTATGTCTATAATTGCATATTAACTCAGAGAATGTAGGAGAACATGTTAAGTAAAAGAGAAAGAAAATTGAGTCGTACACAACACAGCTATAAGGAGTTTTTTGCGTGTGATCATTCACCACGTGTAGGGGAAGAGGCAGTGCAGAGAGGTGCCTGAGCCTGCAGATACACGGCAGACAGCTCCTGCACTGGGTCTTTGGTACAGACAAAATGGAATCATTGTCAATCTTGTATTCATTCAAATGCCATGACGTGTTTAACCTCCATTTCTACTGGGGGAAGATAAAGCAAGAGTATTTAAGCTGTCTTCTTGATTTTTTAAAGTTTTATTTGTTGTCCACTATTGTTTAGATTGCGAAACGAAGGTCCTCATAGCTGATCTGCCTGACATATCAGATTGCTATTAGCCTAGAGGCAGATGTTTCAGGCTGACACCAGCCTAGACCGGTGCCATGGGTCATGAGATCAGGAAGTGGCCAAGCCAGACAATGAAATTATAAAGATCGTTTGTCTTCCCACCTCGGCTTTCAACATGATTTCATGGTTTCTCTGCTAATTCCGGTTCCATTGCATTTGCTCACTTAAGACATTCATTTTTGTAATAGTCATTATTATGATGAGTATAATTACTATGATTTGCTGTCTTCATGAGCACAGAGTGCAAGGGGTTTCAGGTGATAATTCTACATATGCATACATTGTGCTTCGTACCTGCTTATAGGGCACAGGTGACTCTTCAAACTGTCATGTGGCACTGCCTAGACTTTAGGTTTCACCTGCAAGTGATTTTTTCACCTTATTGTCTGATGGATGCATATCTGACATTAACATTTAGAAGGCAAATAGCTGACAAAGTATTAATACATATAGCACCTAGGAAAATCAAGTTGATCAGCAAGAGGAAAGCAGGCAGGCAGCTGGTCTGTACGGACACGGGCGGCTGTGGGAGGAGGCTTCTCAGTACAGAGCAGATCCTGGCTCAGCTGGATGGAAACACTTCCGGGTCTTGCAGGACATGCCTACCCCAAGTGCACTGTAGGACTGGACGGGTGATTCAAGCAGCAGAGCACCTACCTGCTGAGTGCGAAAGCCTCGGTTAATGGTGTTTTTAAAGAGAAAAGAGAAGCAAGGTGCATTGAAGCCGAAGAAGATGTGATTCTGTAGCCAATCAGAAAATAAGCACAAGCAAAACAATAGAAAAACCCAGCCAGGCACCTGTGGCCATACTTACGATCCCAGCTACTCGGGAGGCTAGGATCGGGTAGATCGGGGAAGGAAATCAAACTCCAATCTCAGATGGACCAGCAGGGAAAAAACAAGAGATGAAGGTGTGGCTTAAGTGGTCTGTCTAGGCTGCAGTACTCGGCTCTGAGTGCAAACCCAGTGCCTCCAAATCCAAACCCACCGCTGTCACTGCATCAGGGCTGTGCTGCAGTCACTGTTCTGCACAGCTGGGGGTCAGGCAGAGAAGGAAGCACAGCAGAGAAGTATATCTCGTGTCTTTCCTTGCCGCCGGCTCTCTAAAGCAGGCTGCTCCTCAAGGGAAGAGAGTCCCGGTTCACTGCTCTCTCCTGGGTGAGGAATTCTACCTCAGTTCTACTTTTCTGCCTTTCTCGGTGAGTGATCACATTTGGAGTCTGGACTTTGCCTGCTGTGTCTCCAAAAGCACAAGGAGGAATAACAAATGACAGCAGGAACTGCACACAGCTCCCTCTGCTTATGGCCCCAGAAGCATTGGCACCCAGACTCTGGTCTGACCTGGCCCTGGCAGAGCCTCGTTATTGGAAGGATTCGTCATGTGTGGAAATTATTTGTGCCTTAGCCAGAGGCCGAATTCTCTGCACCCAGCGTTTGGCAAGAAGTATCGGCCGCCATTTCTACTCACTTACCCAGGAAATAAATGACAGCATTCCTGGAACAGATGCAGCCTGCTTGCCGTCTTCCATCTGCTTTTTAAATCACTCAAAGAAAGCTCCGAAGATGTGTTTTTATGCTGCGTAAAATACACAGAGGAGAAGAAGGGCCCTGGCTGCACACATTTGTCATTTCATTATTTGTGCTGCCTTTCAAAAGAAAAATCACGAAGTCATTTCCCCCAATTCTTTTGACCTGCAAACAGTCATTGCCACCTCTTAAATTTGATGTCCTCTTCCTAAATATCCTCCCTGAGATTGCCCAATAACTCACTCTTCGTGCAGCTCTGACGGAGGATAAGAACGTTCTCGCTCCAAACGGCTCCAGGCACCATGGAGGCAACTCATGAAGACATGGCGTTGAATCAATTTGGAGAAGAAAACATGGGGTCTAGATGGCCCTGGGCAATCTCTGCTGCCTTGCAAGTGACCATAGCATCCTTTATCCCGCTCCATGAGCTGTCATCTCAGGTACTCCTTGTTCCTCCTTACGGCTTCTTTGCAAAACCAAGAAGCACGACTGATCAAGTTCCTCTACGCGCTTGCTGGGTACTTGCTCACCAGGAACAAACTCTCTGCTGCAGGTCCCCAGCTCTGGGCAAAGTAGGTGATCGGGGTTTTGCCCGCGTGGGCTTGGTATTTTAAAGGAAGAAGAGAGAGCAGAACCATGCCTGACATGGAAGAGGCATCCAGTGTGCACAATTGCACTGTGAAGAGCATGAAGAAGGCTTCCTGGCTGAGGGGACAGTGGTGGAGAGAAGCCACCGGGACCACGAGAATAGAAAAGTTGTTGATCGGGCAGCCAGGCGAGAGTCCCTGACAACACCTGTGGGAAGGAGCTGAACGACACAAGTATGGTGGAGAGGGCTGGGACAGAGGGCACATCAAGGCACAGACCCCAAGGCAGGCACCTGCTGGACGGGCTCCGGGCAGAGCGGTGGAGGTACGCTGGGCATCCTGGCTGCTCATTCAGCGTCAGTCCCTTCTGGCTAGCCTGGCCTCAGGCCACTTGTACAGACTTTGTCACAAGTGTCATGTCTTGTCAACAATTCTGAGCTCCACAGAGCCAGGAATGCTCTGTCTTCTGTAAGTTCCATCTGACCCAGGACTCAGGACATAGTGGGAATTATGTGCATGATGGATGGATGGATGGCTGGATGGCTGGATGAATGGATATTCATCACAACAATCTCTGTTGTGCTTAAAGGTGTATCTGTTAAGCCTCCTGGGTCATAAGTCCCTCTTCTTGGCCAAGGAAACTGGGCCTCTCGCTCCTTTTTTGTGTATTAATTTCACATTGGCGTTCCCATACAATGCATTTTCTAGTTACCCCACTATTTCTCTCTTCTTCTCCTCTTTCTCCCCTTTTGCCAACCCGTTCCACTTCCCTAGATGTCTGCTTTCCATATATGACTTTCATTGTCTGTTTTGTGCTGCCTTGGTCCTGGTCCTGGTTTCATGTGGGGTAAGGACTGATTGATTCACATGTTTCAGGGCCCTGTGGTGTGTGATGTCAGCCAGTGGCATCAGGGCATACAGGGACCCTGCTCCCAGTCCCCTTCCCACCCTCTGCCCCCTGCTCCCAGTCCCCTTCCCGGGCTCTGAGTCTCCCCAGTAGAGAGGACAAGAAAGAGCAATATTAAACACTTCCAAACATCCCCCCAGCCTCAACCTGACTCTGGTTCCGTCTTCTCTCACTGCTCAGGGTGCTGAGGACTTCGCCCCGCCTCGAGATTTGTTTGTTTTGTTTACAGAAAGGCCAAGTAGTAAACCTTTCAACTGCACGGGAGGGAAATTCAATCCACGCTTCCACTCTGCTGCTATGGCAGAGAATCCACCGGTTGATACATCATCGAGTGGGCTTGGCTGTGTTCCAACAACACTTCTTCTGCAAAGCCCAGCTTTGCACCAGATTCACCCAGAGACGGCCGCAGGCCACCCCGGCCCCCTCGGGGGCGGAACCTCGGGACGTGGGTGGTTACCTCCAAGCCCCTGACTGCCGGATGAAGACACGAGGTGGCTGACTGGACAGACCCAGTCAACCTGGCGGCCGCCACTCCTCCCTTACCTGCCAGGACAGCCGAGTCCACTTTTCCTCTGCACTCTCGCTTCTCTTTGCTTCACTGTTGGGATTTGATCTCTGGCTGAAAGGAGAACCTGGGGTTTGGATGCCGCCCCCACTGGAACTCCTGAGTTACCAGCACTTCCTACAACTTAGAATCTAGGTGCAGCACCCTGCGTCGGCCAGCACTGTCTACCAATCCCCCCACTAGAACTTACCATGTGTGTTCAGTGCTATCACATGCGGCCATGTTATCATAGCCAGAGCCAGTGTTAAAACAACAGCAACAACAAAAACAACATTGCTCCAAAGCTAATTAAACTTGAACTTGATGAGTTTGGTTTCTGCAGAGCTGCTCACTTCGGCAGAGGGTGGGGGTTCTTAGGTACCCCACGAAATGCGTGTCCAGGGAGTCAGCGGCTGGGATCCTGGGATGAAACGGGACCCTTCCCACCAGCCGTAAACATGGCTCCCAGCTTAAGATGTGAGAAATAGTCCTCCAGGGCCCCCGGTGGGCCTCAGGTAGGAAGCATGCTTCCACAAGCAAAGGTCGGCCACATTCAGAACTCTACGGTGTTTTTCTTCATTCTCCAACACCCAGAAGAGAACTGCACAATTCGCACCCACTCCGATCCAGGGACACGGAGGGATCGAGGGAGAGGATGAGACGCTGGGTAAACAGAGGCACTTCGGGAGCTTGCAGGAGACGACTCCTGTTCTCAGCCCTGCTGGACTTCCTGAGCTGAGGACTTTAGAGAGAACTCGATTCCCAGTCCTTCCCAACCTCTCCCCTGAGCCCGTATGGTCAGCTCTGTTTCAGGTCAGTAAAGAGCCTTCGCACACGCCAAGTGCCGGCTCACACTCCCTTCCATTAAACTAATGCCTCCCTGGAAATTCACAGAGCCTGGGAATCCTGAAGGACACTGAAGGGAGAAGGTTTTCCTGGGTTGTATACGTGGCTCCTACACACGGTCATGTCTTTTGTACACGACACTTACAGGGGACAGGGCTACGTGATGCAGCAGTAGTGAGACCCATGGGAAGGAATTTAGAGTTTACAGAAAGGCTCCCCACTAGCCCGTCTGTAGGGACCACGGCCCAGCCACCACCTTGATGTGGGATGTTTGTTTCTAGGACGGTGGGCAAATCTGTTAGGGTCATCACCCCACCGTGGCTTGTCATTAGAGCAGCTGTGGGCAGCGAAGCGAGTTTCCTGAGATAGTGTGTGAAAACCTTCCACAAAACTCCAGGTGCACTGACATCCGAAAGTATCATTTTCTTTATTCTTTGTGGCGTCCAGAAGATTTGATTAATTTTATCTGCACTTCTAATTTCATGTTAAGGGACAGGTTCATTAATAAGTGCCTGTCTAGTTCAGATTTCCAAAAGTTATGTGTGGGTGAAGGGACGGCCCCCTGGGAACAGGACCCAGGAACTCCTCATCACGGACTGTCTTCCCGTCGCCATGGCAGACGTCCGTGACGGAAACCAAGCCGGGCGCAGGACGCCGAGCACGGCACGGTGGACTGGGGGCTGCATTGGGCTAAGGGTCCAGGCTGGACCTGCGCAGTGGTGCTCAAATGGCAGGAAGCAGACATGCTGACTGCAGGAGGGCCTGCATGTCAGTACCACTAAAGATCGCGGCAGTTTACTAGAGCATGAGCCCTGTCCTGTGAACCACAGAGCGGGGTGTAGATAAAATCCTGGTGCTCATGCAGCGGGGAGGGAAGGGCAGGCCTCCGGCGTCTGGCCGTGCAGGCCCCGTCCTCCGTGGAGCAGAGAACGATCCCTCACCTTTCTGGTAACACTCGGAGATGAGACGTTACGTTTTCAGCCCTGGCTCTGGGCACTTGGCCCGAGGGGAGGCCCTCTGTCCACCCCCAGACGCAATCCTGTCCCTTCAGGGGTGAGGGAAGCGTGGTGCAGGCCCGAGGTTGACAAGTCACATGAGCGTACTTCCACGTGAGGTGTGAGGGGGCCCAGGCCCACAGCTCGGCAAGACAACCAAAGGCACCACTTCCACAGGCAGCAGGGTGCTGTTTCCCCTTCACGTGGTCCTTCAAAAGTGCCTCCTGGCATGGGCTGGGCGCCCAGGCAAGCAGCCTCTGAACAGCCCGCCATCTAGGCTGCAAGAACTCACCAGCACCCCCGCCACGCACGGCCTTCCCCGGGGGACTCTCACAGAACATGCACGTTCACGAGATTCAACCTAGGCTTGATGAGCCTGCTCTCCTCTACACAGGGATGGCCCACAAATTGATGCCACACAGCAGGATGGCAAAGATGCAGGAAAGCCCAAGTGTCCCATGTGGAGGGAAACGCTGGCAGGAAGAGCACAGTGAGGACCCTGCCACACTGGGGGGGGGTAGGATGGAGGGGGGTCACTGAGCAGGAGAAGATGATCTGCGTGCTGGTGGCCCTGCGGACAGTGACGATGGTGATGGTGGCTGAAGTGGTGGTGCGGATGGCAGGGATGATAGCGATGATGACGGTGATGATGCTAGGGGAGAGGTGGAGATGATGACGATGTGGTGACAATGATGACACTGGAGGTGATGATGATGATGACAATGTGACAGTGATGACACTGGAGGTGGGGATGATGACAATGTGACAGTGATGACACTGGATGTGATGATGATGACGATGTGACAGTGATGACAATGGAGGAGGTGATGATGATGACAATGTGACAGTGATGACAATGGAGGAGATGATGATGACAATGTGGTGACAGTGATGACAATGGAGGTGGTGATGATGACTATGTGACAGTGATAACAATGGAGGTAGTGATGATGATGATGTGGTGATAGTGATGACATTGGAGGTGACAATGATGATGATGTAGGGAGAGTGATGACAATGGAGGTGATGATGATGATGATGGGGAGACACTGATGACACTGGAGGTGATGATGATGATGTGGTGACAGTGATGACAATGGAAGTGATGATGATGACCATGTGATGACAGTGATGACACTGGGGGTGGTGATGATGATGATGGGGTGACACTGATGACACTGGAGGTGATGATGATGATGTGGTGATAGTGATGACAATGGAGGTGGTGATGATGACGATGTGGTGACAGTGATGACACTGGAGGTGATGATGATGATGATGTGGTGACAGCGATGACACTGGAGGTGGTGATGATGATGATGTGGTGACAGCGATGACACTGGAGGTGGTGATGATGACGATGTAGTGACAGTGATGACATTGGAGGTGGTGATGACGATGACAATGTGACATTGATGACAATGGAGGTGATGATGATGACAATGTGGTGACAGTGATGACAATGGAGGTGGTGATAATGACGATGTGGTGACAGTGATGATACTGGAGGTGATGATGATGATGTGGTGACAGTGATGACACTGGAGGTGATGATGATGACAATGTCGTGACAGTGATGACAATGGAGGTGGTGATGATGATGACATGGTGACAGTGATGACAATGGAGGTGGTGATGATGATGACATGGTGACAGTGATGACACTGGAGGTGGTGATGATGGTAATGTGGTGAGAGTGATGACACTGGAGGTGGTGATGGTGACAACGTGACAGTGATGACAATGGAGGTGATGATGATGATGTGACAGTGATGACACTGGAGATGGTGATGATGACGATGTGGTGACAGTGATGACACTGGAGGTGATGATGAAGACGATGTGGTGACAGTGATGACACTGGAGGTAGTGATGATGACGATGTGGTGACAGTGATGACACTGGAGGTGATGATGATGATGATGTGGTGACAGTGATGACACTGGAGGTGATGATGATGATGATGTGGTGACAGTGATGACAATGAAGGTGATGATGATGATGTGGTTACAGTGATGACACTGGAGGTGGTGATGATGACGATGTGACAGTGATGACACTGGAGGTGGTGATGATGACGATGTGGTGACAGTGATGACAATGGAGGTGATGATGATGATGTGGTAACAGTGATGACAATGAAGGTGATGATGATGATGTGGTTACAGTGATGACACTGGAGGTGGTGATGATGGTGATGTGACAGTGATGACACTGGAGGTGATGATGATGATGTGACAGTGATGACAATGGAGGTGTTGATGATGATGTGACAGTGATGACACTGGAGGTGGTGATGATGACGATGTGACAGTGATGACACTGGAGGTGGTGATGATGATGATGTGACAGTGATGACACAGGAGGTGGTTATGATGACGATGTGGTGACAGTGATGACAATGGAGGTGTTGATGATGATGTGGTAACAGTGATGACACTGGAGGTGGTGATGATGACGATGTGACAGTGATGATACTGGAGGTGGTGATGGTGATGATGTGACAGTGATGACACTGGAGGTGGTGATGATGACCATGTGACAGTGATGACACTGGAGGTGGTGATGATGATGATGTGACAGTGATGACACTGGTGGTGACGATGATGATGTGGTGAGAGTGATGACACGAGGTGGTGATGATGATAACAATGTGACAGTGATGACACTGGAGGTGGTGAAGATGATGATGTGACACTGATGACACTGTAGGTGGTGATGATGATGATGTGGTGACAGTGATGACACTGGAGGTGGTGATGATGATGATGTGGTGACAGTGATGACACTGAAGGTGGTGATGATGATGATGTGGTGACAGTGATGACACTGGAGGTGGTGATGATGATGATGTGGTGACAGTGATGACACTGGAGGTGATGATGATGATGATGTGGTGACAGTGATGACACTGGAGGTGATGATGATGATGATGTGACAGTGATGACACTGGAGGTGGTGATGATGATGATGTGACAGAGATGACACTGGAGGTGGTGATGATGATGATGTGGTGACAGTGATGACACTGGAGGTGGTGATGATGATGATGTGGTGACAGTGATGACACTGGAGGTGATGATGATGATGATGTGGTGACAGTGATGACACTGGAGGTGGTGATGATGATGATGTGGTGACAGTGATGACACTGGAGGTGCTGATGATGACGATGTGGTGACAGTGATGACACTGGAGGTGGTGATGATGATGATGTGGTGACAGTGATGACACTGGAGGTGGTGATGATGATAATGTGGTGACACTGATGACACTGTAGGTGGTGATGATGATGATGTGGTGTGTGATAGTGATGACACTGGAGGTGGTGATGATGACGATGTGGTGACAGTGATGACACTGGAGGTGATGATGATGATGATGTGGTGACAGTGGTGACACTGGAGGTGGTGATCGTGATGTGGTGACAGTGATGACAATGGAGGAGGTGATCGTGACGATGTGACAGTGATGACATTGGAGGTGGTGATGATGACGATGTGACAGTGATGACACTGGAAGTAGTGATGATGATGATGTGGTGACAGTGATGACACTGGAGGTGGTGATGATGATGATGTGGTGACAGTGATGACACTGGAGGTGCTGATGATGACGATGTGGTGACAGTGATGACACTGGAGGTGGTGATGATGATAATGTGGTGACAGTGATGACACTGGAGGTGGTGATAATGATAATGTGGTGACACTGATGACACTGTAGGTGGTGATGATGATGATGTGGTGTGTGATAGTGATGACACTGGAGGTGGTGATGATGACGATGTGGTGACAGTGATGACACTGGAGGTGATGATGATGATGATGTGGTGACAGTGGTGACACTGGAGGTGGTGATCGTGATGTGGTGACAGTGATGACAATGGAGGAGGTGATCGTGACGATGTGACAGTGATGACATTGGAGGTGGTGATGATGACGATGTGACAGTGATGACACTGGAAGTAGTGATGATGATGACTATGCAACAGTGATGACACTGGAGGTGGTGTTGATGATGATGATGATGTGGTGACAGTGATGACATTGGAGGTTAGGACCATGATGATGTGGTGACAGTGATGACACTGGAGGTGGTGATGATGACGATGTGGTGACAGTGATGACACTGGAGGTGATGATGATGATGATGTGGTGACAGTGATGACATTGGAGGTGGTGATGATGACGATGTGGTGACAGTGATGACACTGGAGGTGATGATGATGATGATGTGACAGTGATGACACTGGAGGTGGTGGTGATGATGACGTGGTGACAGTGATGACACTGGAGGTGGTGGTGATGACGATGTGGTGACAGTGATGACACTGGAGGTGGTGATGATGACGATGTGGTGACAGTGATGACAATGGAGGTGATGATGATGATGATGTGGTGACAGTGATGACACTGGAGGTGGTGATGATGACGATGTGGTGACAGTGATGACACTGGAGGTGATGATGATGATGATGTGGTGACAGTGATGACATTGGAGGTGGTGATGATGACGATGTGGTGACAGTGATGACACTGGAGGTGATGATGATGATGATGTGACAGTGATGACACTGGAGGTGGTGGTGATGATGACGTGGTGACAGTGATGACACTGGAGGTGGTGATGATGACGATGTGGTGACAGTGATGACACTGGAGGTGGTGATGATGACGATGTGGTGACAGTGATGACATTGGAGGTGGTGATGATGACGATGTGGTGACAGTGATGACACTGGAGGTGATGATGATGATGATGTGACAGTGATGACACTGGAGGTGGTGGTGATGATGACGTGGTGACAGTGATGACAGTGGAGGTGGTGGTGATGACGATGTGGTGACAGTGATGACACTGGAGGTGGTGATGATGATGATGTGACAGTGATGACACTGGAGGTGGTGGTGATGATGACGTGGTGACAGTGATGACACTGGAGGTGGTGGTGATGATGACATGGTGACAGTGATGACACTGGAGGTGGTGGTGATGATGACGATGTGGTGACAGTGATGACACTGGAGGTGATGATGATGATGATGTGGTGACAGTGATGACAATGGAGGAGGTGATGGTGATGATGTGGTGACAGTGATGGCAATGGAGGAGGTGATGGTGACGATGTGACAGTGATGACATTGGAGGTGGTGATTTTTGGTGATGTGGTGACAGTGATGACACTGGAGGTGGTGATGATGACGATGTGGTGACAGTGATGACATTGGAGGTGGTGATGATGACGATGTGGTGACAGTGGTGACACTGGAGGTGGTTGTGATGGTGATGTGGTGACAGTGATGACACTGGATGCAGTGTTGTATGATGATGCAGATGGTGAAGAGTTGAACTCCTTTGATGGCTTTCTTTAGAACAGATACTGGCAAACGGTGGTCCGGCTCTTGTTCCGTAACGAGGGTTGGCCCATCCACCGCCATCCCGGGACACTCAGGCTGCGGGGCAGCCTCCCGTGGAGGCAGCACGGGCTTTGAGGCCCACAGACCCTGGGGTTTCACCATCTGACACCCTGCCGCGGGGCCTCCTCCAGTCCAGGCACAGACGGCTTGGAGTCTGCGAGAGCCCCTGAAGGGATGGGTATGATTTACAAGGAAGTCTTGTATCTTGTGTCTAGCAAAGTGTTTCCACAATCCATGCAATCTCCTGAGTAGCAGGACGACCCGGTACTTCCTGTCTTCTGTCTGGTGTGTGACTCAGGCTCTTGGCATAAAGCCTGTAAGCTCTTCCCAGGGTCTTTCTTTTATTCATAACTGGCCAATCAGAAGCAAGGCTGACAACCTGGGGCATGTGAGCAGTGTCTGAAGTCTGGACTGGCTCCTGGGATGGAGCCCAACCTGCACACTGTCCCTACTGTGTTGCAGATGGAATTGAAATGAATTGGGGGACACCAGCTGGTACCAGGGAATTAGATGTTGGCAGGGGAAACGCCTGTGCATGTTGGAGAAGTGAAGAGTGCAACTAGAGAAAGGAAAGGTGTTTCTCCTCCCAGAGATTTGCTGAATAGAACTCCGGGGCTGGGAGTCCATCAAGAATGCTTCCCGCCCCGTGAGTCTGGGGCAGAGCTCAGCTTCTGCGATCCTCCGGTCTGTTCCGTCAGGCTTACATTCCTTCTCAGGTATCGGGAGATGGAGCTGATTTAAAGCTTTAAGATTTGACACGACAGAGATTCAAGGGCAATTAAGCCCATGCAATCCTTCTGAACCAACCCTGGCTCCAAACTCCTCTCACAGGCCAGGTGCGTCCTTGGCTCGCCTGCTGGCTGAGCCCGGATGGAGTCACAGCTTGATGCCCATGTTGCATTGCTGTGATTACAAGAGGCAGTTTGAGTCCTCCTCATTATCTCAGGCCACTTAATTCTCTAATCTTGAAGCTATTCTCTTTTAGGAGTTACTGCTTTCAGCTTCTGATTTTTTTTCTGGGATTTTCAAAGAAAATACAGCTCAATTAAATTCCTCTTCTCACTATCCAACATGAGTTATGGCCTCAGTCGCATTCAGCAACTTTCTCAATCTATCACTATTTTAAAAATGGTCTGAAAGGACTTAATTGAGGTGATAGATTCCTTGCTCCAGAACCTGCTGTCTCTGAGGAATTCTGCCCTTTTGTGCGGCCACATAAACACAGAGGCCTCCTCTCACACAGATAACCTCCTCCCAGAGTCTGAGCTGAGTTTGCGCAGTGAGTTGGATGAAGGGTTTTAACACCCGCACAGTGGGAAGGAGGGAGGGAGGAAGGGAGAGAGGGAAGCAGGAATCCCCCGCCAGTCCCTGGTAGAGGGATTTTGGCCAGGCAAGCAGAGTGAGGCCCCTTTTCTAGCTTCCATTTCAGCTAAGTCTATGGGCACAGGTTGAGATGGATTGGTATTCGTGAGCCGGGAATCTCTGACGTGAGTCATGGGTGAGAGGAGAAGGGGCTGGGCAGAAGCCAGCGCGGAACTAACAGCTGCAGAAAATGGCAGGGGGGCTCGGGGGACACACCTCAGTTTGGATAGGAAGGAGTTTTATGGAGAACAACTGTGAATTCGAGCTGAAGGGAAGCCCGGGGCAGCATGCAAGACATGGAACTTCAGAATATTCTCAACAATGATGTTTCTGAAAAAAAATGAATGTTATTTTTGGATTCATTGTCATTTAAAGGAACTGGTATTTCTGCATATGAAAACAAGATGTGCTGTGTGTGTGTGTTCTGAAGTTATAAAAAGTTATAAAGAAAGTGAAGACATCCTCAAATCCACAAGCACACATGTACCCATGTAGACTCGTCCCTTTTCATTTTTGCTGTTTCCTACGTGCAAGTGAATAGGGATGTCCATGGATTCCAAGCTTAGCTCGTCTCCCTAAGCAGCTAGCTGGAGGTCTGGATAAGAGCTCATGAGAAGGCTTTCCGGTGATCAGGTCTGGCCTTGTTGTCAGGTGTGGCGTTGACCTGTCGTCCTTTCGCATGAATGAATGACGTTCGCGAGCCATGGCTTATTTGGATCATTTTGTCATCCCCGAGGTTTGATCTTCTGCTTTGTTCTCTGCCAGGCTCCTGCTGGAACGATTTCCCCATCGTCCTCTCAGAAGTTACCCCCTGGAATGCCGGCCAGCTCCAGGGACAGCCCTGCTCCCTGCACGCCGCTCTCCTTTGGAGCTCATTAAAATGCTCCTGAGTTATGGATGGTAAGTTCCCAGGCACTGTGCCGGAGCCTCGCAAAGAGTTATTGCTGTGATAGTTTGAGCGGGGAGGGGGGGGAGTCACGTGATCGGGCCTCCCACCGACTCCCGCCCCCAGTTCCATGGATCCCTGAAAGATGGATTACAGTCAGGACAGAGGCTCGCAGCAGGGTCCAGCGCAGGCCAGGGCCTGGGCGCTGCCTTCCTGAGCCGTGCTGTGAGCTAACGTCTGCCCGCGGGCAGCGGGCAGCTCTCGTCTCCGCCCAGCTGGGAGCTGAGAGGGCGGAGTGGGGGCTGGCACCTCCGAGCTGCCCTTGCTCTTTGCCTAGCAGCAGGCTGGCCGGCCTCCCTGGCTGCCCTCCGACGCCCAGGGCCCGGGGTGCTGCCTGCCCGGATTTCAGGCGGTAACGAGCCTGCGGGGCCCCGTTCCGAAGGCTGTCCTCAAACACGCACCTGCGTGGAGCGCGGGACAGGCGGGAGGTGATGGCGCTGCTGTCACCAGGAGACGGATGGGCACCCAGAAGCCAGCGTCCAACTCGCCATTCCGTCCCCACCCCTGCAGCTCGCCGTGTGCACAGCCCGCAGGTGCCGCCCTCCAGGCGGAGGCAGCCTCCTCATCACGGCTCCAAGCCCAGCTGGCCCTGCGGAGGCAGCGGCTGCACCGCCTGGCCCTCCTCTGTGGGCCTCCTCTGTGGGCCTCCTCTGTGGGCCTCCTCTGTGGCCCTCCTCTGTGGGCCTCCTCTGTGGGCCTCCTCTGTGGCCTCCTCTGTGGGCCTCCTCTGTGGGCCTCTTCTGTGGGCCTCCTCTGTGGCCTCCTCTGTGGCCTCCTCTGTGGGCCTCCTCTGTGGGCCTCCTCTGTGGCCCTCCTCTGTGGGCCTCCTCTGTGGGCCTCCTCTGTGGGCCTCCTCTGTGGGCCTCCTCTGTGGCCTCCTCTGTGGGCCTCCTCTGTGGGCCTCCTCTGTGGCCTCCTCTGTGGGCCTCCTCTGTGGGCCTCCTCTGTGGCCCTCCTCTGTGGGCCTCCTCTGTGGGCCTCCTCTGTGGGCCTCCTCTGTGGGCCTCTTCTTCCCCAGGCTTCTTCAGCCCCTGCTGGCTGCCGTGTGCTTCTCAGCCTCCTCTGGCTCCTGCCTCCCGTGCTAGGGCAGGAATTCCCCGAGTACAGCACCAGGGAGGGGGCCTGAAAACGAGGACGGACGTGCTGGCGGCGTGGCCACTGTGCCCAGCGCTGTCCTTCCTCTGCCTTCCCAGGGGCCGAGGCAGCCGCCAGAGGCAGCCTGCCGTCCTTCCTCCCCTCCCTCCTCCCCCTCCTCTGCTTCCCTCCATTCCCTCTCTCCTCCCTCTTCCCCCTCTCCTCCCTGTTCCCCCTCTCCTCCTCTTCCTCTCCCCCTCCCCCTTCTCCCTCTCTCCTCCCTCTTCCCCCTCTCCTCCTCTTCCTCTCCCCCTCCCCCTTCTCCCTCTCTCCTCCCTCTTCCCCCTCTCCTCCTCTTCCTCTCCCCCTCCCCCTTCTCCCTCTCTCCTCCCTCTTCCCCCTCTCCTCCTCTTCCTCTCCCCCTCCCCCTTCTCCCTCTCTCCTCCCTCTTCCCCCTCTCCTCCTCTTCCTCTCCCCCTCCCCCTTCTCCCTCTCTCCTCCCTCTTCCCCCTCTCCTCCTCTTCCTCTCTCCCTCCCCCTTCTTCCTCTCTCCCCCCTTCTCCCTCTCCTCCTCTTCCTCTCCCCCTCCTTCTTCTCCCTCTCTCCTCCCTCTTCCCCCTCTCCTCCTCTTCCTCTCCCCCTCCCCCTTCTCCCTCTCTCCTCCCTCTTCCCCATCTCCTCCTCTTCCTCTCCCCCTCCCCCTTCTCCCTCTCTCCCCCCTTCTCCCTCTCCTCCTCTTCCTCTCCCCCTCCCCCTTCTCCCTCTCTCCTCCCTCTTCCCCCTCTCCTCCTCTTCCTCTCTCCCTCCCCCTTCTCCCTCTCTCCTCCCCTCTTCTCCCTCTCCTCCTCTTCCTCTCCCCATCCCTCTTCTCCCTCTCTCCTCCCCTCTTCCCCTCTCCTCCTCTTCCTCTCCCCCTCCCTCTTCTCCCTCCCTCCTCCCCTCTTCCCCCTCTCCTCCTCTTCCTCTCCCCCTCCCCCTCCCCCTCCCTCCCCCTCCCCCTCTTTCTCTCTCCCCTTCCATTGTCTCCCTTTTCTCCCCTCTC